>NC_141069.1:54064573-54664573 GCF_041138505.1 Cibotium barometz
ATGTACTCATCATCTAGCATGGTATGAGTTACCACTTGTTACACTCCAATGAGCATGGCACATCAGTTGCACAAACCACTTGTTTCACTTTGACCGTGTGTAGTTATCAAGCATAGTCCACTTGTTTCACTTGATCACAATACAGTTGTCAAGCATGGCACTACTTGTTACACGTTAACAACATATACCCGTCAAGTATGGTCTCAAGCTATCCCAATACCACTAGGTAATAACTATTTAGTGTAGAGTCACCCATGATACCAATTCACTAGGATGGCACACTAGCATCCAGGCATCCACGTATAACTAAAGGGTGGACATTATGTAACATTCCTTCTGCTTGGATAAGAAACTGACTTGAGATGAGTGTTTTCTTAGCAAAGAAGACCAATTGTCATATACTATATAAACTCAAGTATGTTCCCTATTTATAACAAAATACATTGTATCAAGGACTTCTATGTGTAATAAATTCTAGTGTCCCATACCACCAAAAATTATCCCACACACAGATGTAGAGATAAGTATGCATCGAAATTCTTCACACAAGATTAATCTCGTGTCCCATACCATAAGACTGTTGAGATGTTAAGCTCAACATGAGCTGACACTCACGAGGCGCTTGCATGACCGTTTGACATTTATATCACTGGAGAGTTTGGTATCTAGCATTGACATATCTTCACGAGAGATTCTACAGCTGGACTACACCAACTAGTCGACATCTACCCACTCCTCTTAGCGTGTTCACATTATGGACCACTTGTATATACTCTATTATGTGTGTTAGTCACTTTATCTTCTTTGTAGACCTCTTTTGTTGTGTGAAGAAGAAGAAAAAATTTTAGCCTCTCACCTTGTGTGTATTAAAAGACTAAGGTTATGTAAAAGGGTAGGAGAAGGGTGTGTGTGTGAATGGACTTATGGTCCACTAGCTCACCTATTTAAAGGTGAAGCTAGAAGGCATTATTAGTGTGCAAAGGCCAAGTTGTATGCATAAGCAACTTAATAAACAAGATTTGTTCTTGTATTTTTTGGGTCTCTCTCCTCCACTCATCTTGATCTAAGCACCACGAATCTCAACATGGTATCTAGAGCTAGGCAACTTGCAAGGTGTAGACTAGGTCCAAAAAGTGTTTTTTGAGTGCATCTCATCTACCCCCATCCAGTGGAGGCCGTATCTTTGCGTGCTTTCAACTAGGAAGTTGAAGAATACCTTCGGGTGCTCAGATTCGTATAGGCAATTGCTGGTTTTCATCTCTCTGAGCCGTGTCATTGAGCACTGAGCAAGCCGGCGCCCATTTTTCTGCACTGCTGATGTCATACACAGCAATTCGCCTTGTGTGGGCACCATTGGCATGAGGCAAGTTAGGTCTTTTAAAGCCCATGACCTAAGGGATTAGCATCTCAAATTTCAGCCCTAATGGCGGCTTGAATCGTGCATGGGAGTCAAAAAACCAGGCTGCTCCTATGTTCTGCCATGAAAGCTTCTTCAAAATCTTAATAATAGTGTTTTTAAACACTAATAGTGTTAATTAACACTAATGATGCAACTAATCTAGCATAGGGGAGCCATTATAGAGTGCTTCTAAGCATTAAGAGTGTTCTTAAACACTTATGGTGCATCTAATCACCAATGCAAGTGTCATTAGATATTAAAAATGTGCTCTTAAGCACTAATAGTGTTGATAAACACTAATGGTGATCTTAATCACCAAAGAAGTGTTCTTTGACACTAATGAATCTCATCTCCATCAGAATTAGTGGTTGGGCACAAACCCTAAGTGCTAAACCATAAGCTTCATCAACTTAATCTCTTTTTATGCAACATCCTTGGCTTGATTAAGGTTTGTTGCACTCTCATAAGCCATTCTCTTTCTACTTAAGCCAAAAAAATCATAAATTTTTTGGTTTTCTTCTTCATAAATCAGCCCATTAACACTCTTGTACCCTCCCCCTTCAATACCCAATGTCAAAGGAAAACAACCAAATTAAGAAGTTCTCAGGAGAGGGCTTTCATACTTGGCAAGTTCTTGTCAAGTATAAGATGATATCCAAAGGTTTTTGGCCATTCATCTCCGGCACTAAGGTTATTGATCGAACTAAGGCTGAAGATATTGAAGATGATGAGAGGGCACAAGCCATCATCATGCTCCATCTTGATGAGGCTCTTATTCACCATGTGGACCAGCTTCCAACTACAAAGGAGAAATGGGATGAGCTTGACAAGCTCTATGGAGCTCGTGGTAAGAATTCCAAGATCTCACTTAAAATTGAAATTTTCAGCTTGGAGCTCAAAGAGGGAGACGGAATTGGAGCCTTTATCTCTCATTTGAAGGGCCTTATGGCTCAACTTACATCAGTGAATGGATGAAGATGATGCAGTGGCTGTTTTGTTAAAGCAGTCAAGAAGGTGTACCCCACCTTAGTCACCACCCTGAAGAACACACCTAATACCACCCTGAAGAACACACCTAATACCACCCTTGAAGGAGTCATTCAATCTTGTCTTGATGAAGAAAAGAGGCCAAAGGGAGGAGCTGAATCTTCAAGTGCATCCACTCCATTGGATATCAAACAAGCTTTGTCGCATTAAGTGAGCAAAGTAAGGTATACCCATTGCAAAAAGGTAGGTCATTTTGCAAATAATTGTTGGATCAAATATCCCAACAAGAAATGTAGTAAGTGTAAACAAACGGGACATATCACTTCTAAATGTCCTAACAAAGAGTCAGAGGCTAACTTTGTATCAACCTCTAACTCCTTTGAGCACTTGTTTTAAATCTCAATGTAATAACACCTATATTCCTAACCTTGTACGCCTAATGTTATAAAGGCAACCTATGTCCAATACCACCTATTCCAATTCTTTCATAGTTGGTATTGAGGGAGGGTATTAAAACACTAAGGTCATGTAAAAGGGTAGGAGAAGGGTGTGTGTGTGAATGGACTTATGGTCCACTAGCTCACCTATTTAAAGGTGAAGCTAGAAGGCATTATGTAGTGTGCAAAGGCCAAGTTGTATGCATAAGCAACTTAATAAACAAGATTTATTCTTGTATTTTTTGGGTCTCTCTCTCCCACTCATCTTGATCTAGCATAAGCACCACGAATTTCAACAGTGTGTTCTCTTCTAGGGTTTTTGTGAGTGTGTGTGTGCTTGCAAGAGCTCAAGCTCTCTTCTCCCCTGCATCTTTTCAAAGACTAATACATAGTGAAAATTTCATAAAGTATAATTCAAGATGGAAGGGCTAGTTCCTTCAAGAAGTTCTACTTTTGATGTATAAAAACTCTTCTTGAGTTTAACAAAAAGTGTTAAATAATCAAATGCAATAAATATGTTACCTCAAGATTTGAGTAGTCATCGTGGTATTCTTCTTCTTCATCTTCATCGATCATATTGAGTCCCAAATAAATAAACTTTGACTTTCGTGGACAATCTGGTTACACATGTAACACTTCTTTGAATCATGTCTATTATCTTTTTATGAATCATCTATCTTAGTGTCAATACCTATGTTATGGTCATTAAGAGATGTGTTAGATGATTTTGGAGAGGTTTTAGGGTTCAAAGATTTTGATGTCAAGGTTTGGGGAGTTATTGTTTTCTTAGTTAACCATTTTTCTTTTCACAATTCAAGGCTAGAGAAATAGTTGCTCTGAGAGAATGTGGTCGAAACATAGTAATCTTAGATCGAATTGTAGGTTTCAAACCTACTATGAACTTTCTTCTTTGATCCTTGTGCGAACCTTCTTGATTACCTGCAATTGTAATAAAGTTTACCAAAATCTGTCCACATAACTTGATATATTTTCTTTGTTAAGTTGTCTGAATGTAGACCATCGTTGTCGAGACTTAGATTTGTATTGTGAGGTAGGAAATGTTTCTTTAAGATTTTTTGAAACTTTTTCCATGTTTGAGGTTTATGTTCGGTGAAGAGACTATAGAAAGTGAGTCCATGTCGCCTTATGTTGAGGCAATCCTATTTTATCATTGGAAAATGATAACAAAATTTGTGAGTCGTGGAGAGATAAAAATGTAGCCTTGTGGAATGAGAGCATAACAGAGACCATTGGGAAGGGTGTGATCTTATATAATTATCCCTATGATTCCGTAAACTTTGCTGTCTTGGGAGAGGATTGTTTAGGTATGGGAATCGAGAAGATTAACCAGAACATAAGGACTACCTCAACAAGCACTACACAAGAGATTGGTAGTGTAAGCTTGCTTAAGTGGCCAATCAAGAAAATTACCATGTTATATGGAAGCCCATTGCAGAGATATGTGCCCATGGAACATGATGACAGTATAGATAATGTTGTGAATGGTGCATTGGCAAAAGATGTTTCATCTTAGAGGAAACAAAGGTACACTTTCATTAAAAAAAAGCCCAAGCAAAGAGAGCCGCCAACATCAATGTTCATAATGTCAATGGAATCAGTGTTACAAGTTTCCTCGACGATTGAATGTTGTGAGTGCAAGTGTTGTTAGCATGTTGATTGAGATATGTTAATGAAAATGCGAAAGAATGTTTGGGGCAACTCTCTAGAATCTTGCACAAACTATGTATATGAGATGTTATCTACGTCTTTGCATCGTAACATGCATGGCAAGCCACAAATTTAGGGTGAATGGTGTGGAGGTATGTTGCAGAGCATGGTATGAGATACATGGACTACCAAAAACATCATTTTATAGATATAGGAAGTAGTTTGAGAATGGTGCACAACAATACGTGCATGGAAATACAGGAATTGTGAGGAGGACTAGGGAGCACACATGTATGGGAAGGGCTCTTATGCAAGATTTTGTGGAAAATAACTCATAGCGTATGTCTCACAAAAGTAGAACCATGTTGGATGGTTCTAGAGAGACTCAATTGGTAAACCATGTTGGATGGTTCTAGAGAGACTCAATTGGTAATACTTGAAGTATATAAAAAGTTAGATATCCAACGTGAGATAAAAAAGGCCTATTCCATTTGGGTTTAGAAAATATGTCCAAATCTTCTTTTGGTAGGATATGGAATGAGAAATTCAAGAATGTTTCCTTGGTTAAGAGTAGTGAGTTCTTCAAATGTAGTTTATGTAATGGGATAAAGGCACAACTAGCAGCCAGTAAGTGTCGATAGGAGCATAATATACTAATGGAGGAAAGAAATAAGCATATGATACAGCAAGAAAGTTGTAGGAACCTTTATTATACATAGCGTAGGTACTCTTAGATGGATCCTACTAAATACTTATGCATAATTCATGACAAGATGAACTAAAAGAAAACAACAATTTCAAGACTTCGGGTGACATCAAAGGACACTGATTCTGCTTGGCAATTACAAGTGTCTCTAATTGGAATGATTACTCATGGGCTTGGGCATGGTCATTATGGACACTTCACTGTAAATGGTTTGTGGCCCTCAAATCTAAATCTCACAGTTGGCTCCCTTGCATTGTGTTTTTGCAACTTGGAGAGGATGGACATGCATGCAATTGGGGACCTAGCTACTAATGGGGTCCAAGAAAGCAACAATGTTCCACTACTAAATGCTCTAAACTCAAGAAATGCACCTTGGATTGTCATTATGCTTTAGAAGGTAAGGAACCTCTCCTCCAGAGTGGTGGGTTTGTAGATTTATTACATGAAAGTGTCACCAATTCAAACTCAAGGGATAAAAATGCCACGACTTCTACTACAAATACTATACAAGCATTGTCTCCTCGTTTCATAAATTAATATAAAACTTGCTGCTAAGCGCACCGTCCCGCCCATCCAGACTCTAATGGTTTTGAAGATCTGGGAGTTGAGGGGTAGTAGCCCCATGGACCCGCTCACAAAGTTTCAACCACAATGATGATGACGCTGCACCCAAACCTGCTATTTTTTGCATAGGGGACCCCTTGGACAATATGTTAAAAATAGGGGTGGTAGCACACCGTCCTCCCATTCGGCATCTGATGGTGGTGAAACTTTGCAAGTGCATGGGTAGAAGCTCCATGGACCTTCTTGCAAAGTTTCACCCACTTCTAATGCCGTATGATAATGATGCCCTCCCCAAACCTGCTATTTTTTGCATTGGGGATACCTTGGGCATTATGAAAAAAATAGCGGGTGGCAACACACTGTCCTGCCCATCCAATGTCTGATGGTGGTAACACTTTGCACGTGGAGAGCTGGAAGCCCCATGGACCCTCTCCCAAAGTTTTACTCACAAGCAGTCTGATAATGATGCGCTACCAAAACCCACTATTTTTTGGATAGGGCCCTTGGGGCACTACATGAAAAATAGCAGGTGGGAACACACCGTCCCTCCCATCCAGAATCTGATGGTAGTGAAACTTTGTGATTGGAGGGCTAGAAGCACCATGGACCCATTTGCAAAGTTTCGCCTACATCACACGCCATATGATATCGATGCCCTATCCAAACCCGCTATTTTTCACTTAGGGGATCCCTTGGGCATTACGCAAAAAATAGCTGGTGGTGGCAACACACCATTGCGCCCATCCGGTGTCTCATGGTGGTGAAACTTTGCGAGTGGAGGGGTAGTAGCCCATTGCACCCACTCCCAAATTTTCATTCGCAAACACCATATGATCATGATGCCCCACCCAAACCCGCTATTTTTTGCATAGGGAGTCCCCTTGGACACTATGCGAAAAATAGCAGGTGGCAACACATCCATTCGACGTCCGATGGTGGAAAACTTTGCGAGTAGAGGAATAGCGGGCTTAGGTAGGGCATCATTATCATACGACATCTGATGCGGGTGAAATTTTGGGAGCGGGTCCGTGGGACGGCTATCCCTCCACTCACGAAGTTTCACCACCATCAGAGGGACGGTGTGCTGCCACCCGCTATTATTTGCATAGTGCCCAAGGAGCCCTATGCAAAAAATATCAGGTTTGGGTGGTGCATCATTATCATACCACTTTTGATGCGGTTAAATCTTTGGGAGCCAGTCCATGGGGCTGCTACCCCTCCACTTGCAACGTTTGACCACCATCGGACGCTGGATGGGCGGGACGGTGTGTTGCCACCCCCTATGTTATTTTATAATGTCCAAGGGGTCCCCTATGCAAAAAAATAGCGGGTTTTGGTAGGGCATCATTATCATACGGCATGCGATGGAGGTAAAACTTTGCAAGAAGGTCCATGGAGCTACTGCGACCCGCTATTTTTTGCATAGTGCCCAAGGGGTCCCCTATGAAAAAAATAGCGGGTTTGGGTAGGGCATCATTATCATACGACATCCAATGAGGGTTAAACTTTGCAAGCGGGTCCATGGGGTTTCTGCCCCTCCACTCCCAAAGTTTCACCACCATCAGAGTCCAGATGGTCAAGATGGCGTGCTGCCACTATTTTTTGCATAGTGCCCCCAAGGGGTCCCCTATATGCGAGAAATATTGGGTTTGGGTAGGACATCATTATCATACGGCGTTGGATGTGGGTGATACTCTGCGAGCGGGTCCACAGTATTGCTACACCCTAACTCTCAAATTTTCACCAACGAGTGGATCCTGGTGGATGGGCAGGATGATGTGTTGCCACCTGCTATTTTTTACATAGGGTCCAAGGGGTCCCCTATGCAAAAAATAACAGGTCTAGGTAGGGCATCATTATCAAATGGTGTCCGATGTGGGTAAGAATTTGGGAGAGGGTCCATGGGGCTACTACCCTCCACTTGCAATAATGTTTTCTCACCATCAGACGCCGGATGGGTGGTGGGACAGTTTGCTACTACCCACTATTTTTTGCATAATGCCCAAGGGGTACCCTATACGAAAAATAACGGGTTTGGGTAGGGCATCATTATCATACGGTGTCCGAGGTGGGTTAAACTTTGTGAGTGGATCCATGGGGCTGCTGGTCTTCCAATCACAAAGTTTCACCACCATATATCGTATGGGTGGGACGGTGTGCTGCCACCCGCTATTTTTTGCATAATGCCCAAGGAGTACCCTATATGCAAAAAATAGCGGATTTGGGTAAGGCATCATTATCATATGGCATCTAAATGCGGATGAAACGTTGCGTGTGGGTCTATGCGGCTGCTATCCCTCCATTCATAAATTTGCACCACCATTAGACACCAGATGGACGGGATGATGTGCTATAACCCACTATTCTTCGCATAGTGCCCAAGGTGTCCCCTATGCTAAGAATAGTGAGTTTGGGTGGCACATCATTATCATAGCGCATCCGATATGCAGGTGACACTTTTGCAAGTGGGTCCATGGTGTTGCTATCCCTCTAGTCATAAAGTTTCACAACCAATAGACGCCGGATTGGTGGGACGATGTGCTGCCACCCCCGCTATTTTTGCATTGTGTTGCCCAACGGGTCCCTTATGTAAAGAATAGTGGGTTTGGGTAGGGCATCATGATCATATGGTGTCCGATGTGGGTGAAACTTTGCAAGCAACTCCATGGGGCTGCTACCCCTCCACTCCCAAGGTTTCACCACCGTTGGACACCAGATGGGTGGGACGGTTTGCTGCCACCCGCTACTTTTTGCATGGTGCCCAAGGGTTCCCCCATGCAAAATAATAGCGGTGGGTTGGGCATAATTATCATATAGCGTCTGATGTGCAGTTGAATCTCTGTGAGTGGGCCCATGGTATAGCTACTGCTCCACTTCCAAAGTTTCACTAGCATCGGATGTCGGATGGGCAAGATGGTGTGTTGCCACCCGCTATTTTTTGCATAGTGCCCAAGGGCCTCCTATGCAAAAAATAGCAGGTCTGTGTAGGGCATCATTATCGTACAGATTTCGGTAGGTGAAACTATGCAAGCAAGTCAATGGGGTTGCTACCTCTCCACTTACAAAGTTTCACCACCATTGGATGACGTAAGGGTGGGACGGTGTGCTGTCCCCCGCTATTTTCACATAGCCCAAGAGGTCCTCTATGGAAAAAATAGCAAGTTTGAATTGGAAATGATTATCATATGGCATCACATATGCGTGAAGCTTCCAAAGTTTCACCCCACCATTAAATGCCGGATAGGCGGGACAGTGTGCTGCCCCACTAGAGCTATTTTTCGCATAGTGCCCCAGAGGTCTCCTATGAAACAAATAGTGGGTTTGGGTAGGGCATCATTATCATACGGCATCTGATGCGTGTGAAACTTTGCAAGCGGGTCCATGGGGCTGCTATCCCTCCACTTGAAAAGTGCACCACCATTAGATGCCGGATGGCTGGGACAGTGTGCTGCCACCTGCTATTTTTCGTATATTGCCCAAGGGGTCCCCTATGCAAAAAATAGCGGGTTTAGGTGGGGCATCATTATCATATGGCATCTGATGTGAATGAAACTCTGCGAGCGGGTGCAATGGGCTTCTACCCCTCCACTCGCAAAGTTTCACCACCATCATTCGGATGTCGGACGATGGGCGTGACGGTGTGTTGCCACCCGCTTTTTTTGCATAATGCCTAAAGGGGTCCCTATGTGAAAAATAGCAGGTTTGGGTAGGGCATCATTATCATACGGTGTCTTATGCAGGGGAAACTTTGCGAATGGGCCCATGGTGCTACTATCCATCCACCTACAAAGTTTCACCACCATTGAACACTGGATGGGTGTGGGACGGTGTGCTGCCACACCCACTATTTTTTGCAGAGCACCCAAGGGGCCTTATGAAAAAAATATCGGGTTTGGGTGGCACATCATTATCATACTGCTTCTAATTTGGGTGAAAATTTGGGACCGGGTCCATGGGGCTACTACACCCCTCCACTCGCAAAGTTTGACCACCATAGTGAGTCGCCACCTGCTATTTGTTTCATAATGCCCAAGGGGTCCCCAATTGAAAAAATAGTGGGTTTGGGTAGGGCATCATTATCATACGGCATCCGATATGCAGGTGAAACTTTGCGAGCCCATCCATCGGGATGCTACCCCTTCACTTGCAAAGTTTCACCATCATTTGGTGCCGTATGGGTGGGATGGTGTGCTGCCCAGTATTTTCGCATATGTCCCCTATCCAAAAAATAGCGAGTTTGAATTGGGAAGAATGATTATCATCTAGCATAACATATGGGTGAAGATTTGCGAGTGGGTCCATGGGGATGCTACCCCTCCACTTGAAAATTCTCACCACCATTAGACGCCGGATGAGTAGGACAGTATGCTGCCACCTACTTTTTTTGTGCGTAATGCCCAAGGGGTCCCCTATGTGAAAAATAGCGGGTTTGGGTAGGGAATCATTATCATATGGCGTCTGATGGGGCATTATGCAAAGTCTCACCACCATTAGATGCTAGATGGGTAGGATGGTGTGCTGCCACCCGCTTTTTTTGCGTAATGCCCACGGGGTCCCCTATGTGAAAAATAGCGGGTTTGGGTAGGGAATCATTATCATATGACGTCTGATGCGGGAGAAACTTTGCAAGCGAGTCCATGGTGCTGCTATCCCTACACTCGCAAAGTTTCACCACCATCGAACGCCGGATGAAAGGGACGATGTGCTACCACCCCGCATAGCATCCAAGGGACCCTATGCAAAAAATATCGGGTTTGGGTGGCGCATCATTATCCTACTGCTTCTGATATGCGGGTGAAACTTTGGGATCAGGTCCATGGGGCTGCTATCTCTCCACTCGCAAATTTTGACCACCATCAGAAGCTGGATAGGTGAGATAGTGTGTTGCAATGTTTTGCCACCATGGATGGGCGGGTTGGTGTGCTGTCACGCGCTATTTTTGGCATGATGCCCAAGGGGTCCCCTATTAAAAAAAAAGATCGTTTGGGTAGGGCATCATTATCATATGACGTCCGATGTGGGTCAAACTTTGCGCATGGGTCCATGGGGCTGCTACCCCTTCACTCGCAAAGTTTCACTACCATTGAATTCCGGATGGGTAGGACGATGTGCTACCACTTGCTATTTTTTGCATAGTGTTGAAGGGGTCCCCTATGCAAAAAAGAGTTTGGGTAGCGCATCATTATTTTTTGCATAGTGTTGAAGGGGTCCCCTATGCAAAAAAGAGTTTGGGTAGCGCATCATTATTATATGACTCCAATGTGTGGGTGAAACTTTACGAGAGGGTCCATGGGGCTGCTACCCCTCTATTTGCAAGGTTTCACCACCATCGGACGTCGAATGGGCACGATAGTGTGCTGCCACCCGGCTATTTTTTGCATAGTGCCCAAGGGGTCTCCTATGCGAAAAATACTAGGTTTGGATAGGGCATCATTATCACAAGGCATGTGAAACTTTGCAAGTGGGTCCATGGGGCTGCTACACCTCCACTCACAAAGTTTCGATGCTATCAAATGCCAAATTCGCAAGACCATATACTGTCACCTGCTATTTTTAAAAATCCATCACCACAAACATGTGTTGGAATATTAGTCCAAAGGTCAACATTGGCATCTTGCAAGATGCTATGTTCCTATTGGTCGTCAAGCTTGACCACAAGTGGTTGTCCCTAGGCCTGCCAATAATCCTTGGTTATTATGCTAACACATGAGCACCATCATCCAAGACCATGGAGATCATTATTCCTTTGTACATGATATAGATAACACGACATTCATTTTGTCACTTTCAAAATAGTTCCCCCACTTGTTCATGGGAGATTTTGGCTATCGTTGGGTCTTTGTTTTGGATGGAGAGTTCTCATTGTGGCATAGCTCACCTTAGGTTTAGGTTGTTTAGCTATGTGGGGTCTTAGGTTTCCATTCATCTAGTCTGATAAGTGTTTCCAAAATCTCCATTCATTTGGTCTTTATTCTCACTATGACATAGTTCATCCTCCTTCTCCTTAGGTTTACGCTACTTAGCTATGTGGGGTCTTAGGTTTCCATTCACCTATTCCAATAAGTGTTTAAAAAGTCTCCAAAGTTTCCCTGCAAAAGTGAACTTATCAAAAAGTTCTCTGACTTCTGAGGACAAGAAAGTTGTGAGGCCTTCTATATTCCCCATGCTTGATATCTTGTTTGCATTCACTCTAAGACGTGGACTTAGACATGCAAGTAGTGTCCAAGGAGGGTCCCCTATGCAAAAAATAGTAGATTTGGGTACGCTGTCATTATCATAAGGCATATGATGCGGGTGAAAGTGGGTCCATGGGGCTTCTATTCCTCCACTCTCAAAGTTTCACCACTATCGGGCAGATGTCGGATGGGAGGGATAGTGTGCTGCCAACCATTTGCTATTTTTCACATAGTGCCCAAGGGGCCCTGTGCAAAAAATATCGAGTTTGGGTGGCACATCATTATCATACTACTTCCGATGCGAGTGAAACTTTAGGAGTCGGTCCATGGGGTTGCTACCCCTGCACTTGAAAATTTTGACCATCGGACTTTGGATGGGCAAGCGGTGTGTTGCCACCCCCCCTATTTTTTTCATAATGCCCAAGGGGTCACCTATGTAGAAAATAGCGGGTTTGGGTAGGGCTTCATTATCATATGGTGTCCGATGCACGTGAAACTTTACAAGAAGGTCCACATTAGGACCTCAATGGAAGGCTTCTTGGGCCCTTTTATTTGGCAGTTTAAGGGAGTCAAACCTTTTCTCTTAAGAAGAAACGTTTTCTAATTAGAAGCTTCAAAATGGCTACTTTATTCGAATTTGAATTTTGGAAGGAAAATGGAATTTAAAATCTAGCGGATAAAACCATATCATGTAACATATCTATGGAAAGCTCTTGATGCGTAGATCACGGATCTGTAATCTCCGCTCAAATCGGAGCTTGTATGTAGAAGTTATGGAGGTCCGAAAATTGTAAAATTGCTCCCCCCCTTTTTGGGAAAAAAGTGCACCCTTTGACCACTCTTACACCTCTCTTAAAAACCCAACATTTCAGTCCACATGGCAACCCCCCATTTGGCTATTCCTTAATCACCTTGATTAGGCTTGGGCAAATTAAAGGGCCCAAGAAGACCCCATTCACTTCCTAATGTAGAGCTGCTACCCCTCCCCTCACAAAGTTTCACCACTATTGGATGTCGGATGGCGAGACGGTGTGCTGCCACTCGCTATTTTTTGCATAGTGCCCAAGGGGTCCCTATGCAAAAAATAGCAGGTTTGGGTAAGGCATCATTATCATACGGCGTGGTGTGAGGATGCGAGGGAAAATTTTCTAGAAGGTCCATAAAAATGATGCCCCTTTACGCGTTGTGGAAATTTTTACCACCATCATCAGATTATGGATGGTGTGGAAAGTTTTACCACCATCATCGGAGTATGGATGGGCGGGACGGTGTGCTACACAAGCTATTTTTCACAAAGTGCCCAAGGGGTCCCCTATGCGAGAAATACTAGGTTTGGGTAGGGCATTATTATCATACAGCGTCTGATGTGGGTCAAACTTTATGAGCAGGTCCATGGGGATTCTACCCCTTTACTCACAAAGTTTCACCACCATCGGATGCCAGATGGGCGGGACGGTGTGCTGTCACCCGCTATTTTTCGCATAGTGCCCAAGGGGTCCCCTATGCATCATTTTCATACGACGTCTGGGTAGGGGGCATCATTTTCATACGTCGTCTGATGTGGGTGAAACTTTGGGACGCATTCCATGGGTTTGCTACCCTCGACTCAAAAAGTTTCCCCACCACTGGACTCTGAATGGGCGGGATGGTGTGCTAGCACCCACTATTTTTTGCATACCGCCCAAGGGGTCCCCTTTGTGAAAAATACTAGGTTTGGGTAGGCCCATCATTATCATATGAAGATCGATATGGTTGAAACTTTGCAACGGGGTCCATGGGACTACTACCCCTTCACTCACAAAGTTTCACCAGTGTGAGATCCCTGTTCCCACCGCGCAACGGATTCGGGGTACTAGCAGCAAAAGTAGCACTTCTTGCACGAGGCAGGGTCCCACACTCGGGGCTCGTCCATGGATATCTGGACAAAAGACTAATCCGTCGGTTTTTCCAAAACCGAACCCGAAAAAACTTCCCTTATCCGAAAAGCACGGGCGATTCCTCCAAGATAACTTTTTACTCTAACGTAGTCAAGACCATTAATAATGATCAAACTGATCCGACTGCACCTATAAAGATTCTCGGTCAGATCAAGGAAGAAACTTGCACTTGGATCATTGGGATCAACGCTTTTTTCCCCATCAAGAGGCACAGCCGTTGATTCCTATCCATAGAACAATTACTATCCGGGACTTACTTCATCTATCGTAATAACGGAAATTGAGTCTCGATTTACGGATCCATCAGTCCAGCCTAACCCCATCCGATCCCATGGGTTAGCCAACCGCCCAACCACTATAGTGATGGGATCCAATTTGGAATTTGGTTAGGTTTTGTCCCGGGTACCAAGGAAAAGAGTTCCAAGGCCCCCTAGCCGGAAGTTCATGCAAACATAAAACTAGCCACACCACTTACACACCCAATATGAAATTGCCTTTTTCTTAGCATCAGCTAACTTTAAAACAATCCTTTAATGAAACCATAGTACCACTGATCATAATCTTCCAAATTATCTGGTTGATTCATAATTTCCAATCATTCCTTCATCAGAGTATTTATGGCATCATTGGCAACTAGAACGCTCACCACCTGTCCACACAGGGGCCTTTTCAATAGTTCCTAGCCCATAATACTCGGCAATATAATCACTTATAAAAATCAAGATGGACTCTCGTTGAAGATCAGCAAGATTAACCAACAGATCCATATAAAGAGCCATGGACTCATCCATTGAAGACCAGCAAGGTCAATCAACCAGATCCATGCCCGGTTTCACAAAACAACTCTTACTCCTTGTTCCAATATCTTCCTCGACGCACGTGTGGGTATCCTAGGCAACCCAGAGCCCGAGCACCGTATGGTCAGCACCCTCTAGGATCCTTCGCAGGTGACCTAGCGCTTCACTCATAGGCCGCTTCCTTGGTCCCTCATCCACCGTACCAGAAGCTCACCATTTAAATCGAACCGAGGCTGGTCAAGACCTCGGTCGACCTTGCTACGCGAGACGTCCTCCATTGACTCTTCGTCAGCAGTTGCAACTTTAACAGTTAGGTCTTCATGACCTTAATCCACAAGACGGTCAAAATGCTTCCCCAGCATTCTTGACATAAAACAGTCATTTACAAACAGTCACAAAATACAGTTTCTAAATCGAACTCTCGTCTTTCCACATTATCCCTCCTTAGTCCACATTACTTATTCCACATTCCATTCAATGTGTACTCATTCTCATCCATTTCCTCATATCGACGACACATTAATTCACATACACATTCACATTCACATCCATACATCCACATTTACATGCATACATCCATTTTCACATCCTCATTTATACATCCACATCCCATATCCACATTCATACATACACATCCATATCCACATCCATACATCCACATCCACATCCACATTCACATCCATACATCCACATCTGCATGCATACCTCCATTTTCACATCCTCATTTATACATCCACATCCCATATCTACATTCATACATACACATCCATATCCACATCCATACATCCACATCCACATCCACATTCATATTCACATCCATATATCCACATCCATTATCACGTCCTCATTCATACATCCACATCCACATACATACATACATCCACATCCACATTCCCATTCACATCTATACATCCACATCTACATCCACATACATACATACATCCACATCCACATTCCCATTCACATCTATACATCCACATTCATATACATCCACATCCACATTCCCATTCACATCTATACATCCACATACATACATACATCCACATCCACATTCCCATTCACATCTATACATCCACATCTACATCCACATTCACATACATTCATATCCACATTCCCACTCACATCTATACATCCACATCTACATCCACATTCATATACATCCACATCCACATTCCCATTCACATCTATACATCCACATCTACATCCACATACATACATACATCCACATCCACATTCCCATTCACATCTATACATCCACATTCACATACATT
This sequence comes from Cibotium barometz, assembly GCF_041138505.1. Lineage (NCBI taxonomy): Eukaryota > Viridiplantae > Streptophyta > Polypodiopsida > Cyatheales > Cibotiaceae > Cibotium > Cibotium barometz. Next base: position 54,080,516 of record NC_141069.1, read on the forward strand.
CACATCCACATTCCCATTCACATCTATACATCCACATCTACATCCACATTCATATACATCCACATCCACATTTCCATTCACATCTATACATCCACATCTACATTCACATACATACATACATCCACATCCACATTTCCATTCACATCTATACATCCACATCTACATCCACATTCACATCTTCATGCATACATCCATTTTCACATTCATACATCCATACTCCCATCTCCACATCCACACATCCACATACATACATCCATTTTCACATTCCCATTCATATAACCCCATATGCCTTCACATCTAATCTTTTACATCACATCCATTCTCGTCCTATCACAAAACATATACATCTTATCCTATCACATACACTTCTTACCTCATCCCATACACATCTTATCACATCTTAATTCATCTTATCACCTCTATCGTAATAACGGAAATTGAGTCTCGATTTACGGATCCATCAGTCCAGCCTAACCCCATCCGATCCCATGGGTTAGCCAACCGCCCAACCACTGTAGTGATGGGATCCAATTTGGAATTTGGTTAGGTTTTGTCCCGGGTACCAAGGAAAAGAGTTCCAAGGCTCCCTAGCCGAAAGTTCATGCAAACATAAAACTAGCCACACCACTTACACACCCAATATGAAATTGCCTTTTTCTTAGCATCACCTAACTTTAAAACAATCCTTTAATGAAACCATAGTACCACTGATCATAATCTTCCAAATTATCTGGTTGATTCATAATTTCCAATCATTCCTTCATCAGAGTATCTATGGCATCATTGGCAACTAGAACGCTCACCACCTGTCCACACAGGGGCCTTTTCAATAGTTCCTAGCCCATAATACTCGGCAATATAATCACTTATAAAAATCAAGATGGACTCTCGTTGAAGATCAGCAAGATCAACCAACAGATCCATATAAAGAGCAATGGACTCATCCATTGAAGACCAGCAAGGTCAATCAACCAGATCCATGCCCGATTTCACAAAACAACTCTTACTCCTTGTTCCAATATCTTCCTCGACGCACGTGTGGGTATCCTAGGTGACCCAGAGCCCGAGCACCGTATGGTCAACACCCTCTAGGATCCTTCGCAGGTGACCTAGCGCTTCACTCATAGGCCGCTTCCTTGGTCCCTCATCCACCATACCGGAAGCTCACCATTTAAATCGAACCAAGGCTGGTCAAGACCTCGGTCGACCTTGCTACGCGAGACGTCCTCCATTGACTCTCCGTCAGCAATTGCAACTTTAACAGTTAGGTCTTCATGACCTTAATCCACAAGACGGTCAAAATGCTTCCCCAGCATTCTTGACATAAAACAGTCATTTACAAACAGTCATTTACAAACAGTCACAAAATACAGTTTCTAAATCGAACTCTCGTCTTTCCACATTATCCCTCCTTAGTCCACATTACTTATTCCACATTCCATTCAATGTGTACTCATTCTCATCCATTTCCTCATATCGACGACACATTAATTCACATACACGTTCACATTCACATCCATACATCCACATTTACATGCATACATCCATTTTCACATCCTCATTTATACATCCACATCCCATATCCACATTCATACATACACATCCATATCCACATCCATACATCCACATCCACATCCACATTCACATCCATACATCCACATCTACATGCATACCTCCATTTTCACATCCTCATTTATACATCCACATCCCATATCTACATTCATACATACACATCCATATCCACATCCACATCCACATTCATATTCACATCCATATATCCACATCGACATGCATACATCCATTATCACATCCTCATTCATACATCCACATCCACATACATACATACATCCACATCCACATTCCCATTCACATCTATACATCCACATCTACATCCACATACATACATACATCCACATCCACATTCCCATTCACATCTATACATCCACATCTACATCCACATACATACATACATCCACTCCACATTCCCATTCACATCTATACATCCACATCTACATCCACATTCACATACATTCACATCCACATTCCCATTCACATCTATACATCCACATCTACATCCACATTCATATACATCCACATCCACATTCCCATTCACATCTATACATCCACATCTACATCCACATACATACATACATCCACATCCACATTCCCATTCACATCTATACATCCACATCTACATCCACATTCACATACATTCACATCCACATTCCCATTCACATCTATACATCCACATCTACATCCACATTCATATACATCCACATCCACATTCCCATTCACATCTATACATCCACATCTACATCCACATACATACATACATCCACATCCACATTCCCATTCACATCTATACATCCACATTTACATCCACATTCACATCTACATTCCCATTCACATCTATACATCCACATCTACATCCACATTCACATCTATGCATATACATCTTCATGCATACATCCATTTTCACATTCATACATCCATACTCCCATCTCCACATACATACATCCATTTTCACATTCCCATTCGTATAACCCGATATGCCTTCACATCTACTCTTTTACATCACATCCATTCTCGCCCTATCACAACCCATATACATCTTATCCTATCACATACACTTCTTACCTCATCCCATACACATCTTATCACATCTTAATTCATCTTATCACCTCTTATCACCTCTTATCACATCCTATCACATCTCATATCTATTTATAGAATACAAGAGAATTCTTATATTTGATATAAGATTTCTTTACACATTTACTTATGCATAAATTCCATTTAAGGAGATTAATACTTCCGAAATAAAATCAATCTTTTATGCATTTCTGTGAAGTTGAATATTAAAAATAGTTAGTTAAATACACATAAAAATACTCACCAACTTTCTATTATCATAACTATATACACTAAATTTCGGTTTAATGGAAGTATAGCACCACTTCATTCTCTCCCTTGGTTTGGTCCACTATCATAGGAGAGATTTCTAGGGTGTTGTCCTCCCATCCTTAACTTGGTTTTGAAAGAGATTATCATTTTGTGCTTTTCCCCACTACAATATGGAAGGGTTTAGGATCCTCTATCATTGTGGAGAATGAAAGTGGTGCTATTCTCCAATCCTCTTGGGAAATTTGATTTTAGGGTTGAATTATGGATTTGGTACCATACTCATCTCAGTAATGGAGATGGTAGCCTCATTACTTTAGGGAAAAATGGCATTGTGTCATACTCTCCTTGGAAATTTTGGTTTGAGATAAGAAAATTATAAGGAGAATGGTAGTGCTGCCATTCTCCCCCTCCTCTCTCTCCAAAAATAAAAAATTGATGGAAAAATTTCATCATTTCTATTCTCTCTCTTGTATAAAATTGAGGAAGAATGGCAATGGTGTCATCCTCAAGTTTAATCATTAAACTTTCCAACAAGGGATAATTATAGTTTCGCCATTCTCTCTACTTTGATTATAATGAAAGCACGAAGCATGGCTCTATTTCGTTTGGTGCATTATCATTTTGGGGAGAATGCTAGTGGTGCCATTATATCCCCAATCACAATGTCATCTTCTTAAAGGACCCATTCCCCATTGAGTATTTGGTTTGAGATGAGAGAGATTGGGGAGAATAGTAGTGGTGCCATTCTCCCCCAAACCAAAATGTTAAACCACTACCATCCCCTTCTTGGAAAATTAGTTGTATGGTAATGTAGGAGGAAACAGTGGTAATAAGACAATGGGGAGGGATGATACATTATCACATTCATATAGATTTTCCTATCATAAAATAATCACGTCTTTCGCAACACACAAATTTAAAAAAACACAAAGTAGAAACAAACTAGATATTTCTTGTAATTTTTTACTTACATATCTCAACTTAAAAAATACATTTATGAATGGAGTCTTATTATTACTCCACTATCTCAAATTAAGCATAACAAAGACTTGCATGTATTCTATTATAACATTAAAAGACATAAAAGGATTTATAAAAAGATACAAATCTGCGAGAGTGAAAGTTATATTTAAAAAAAATCCAATACTTATAAATTACAACCTAAAGGATAAACAAGCAACTTGTGCAGGGGGTGTGAAATACCCTATACTTATAACCCTAAACATAGAAAGACCATATTTTCAAGAATTTGACCTAACCCTAATTTCTCTCACAATACACATAGATCTGAATATCCATCACTCATAGTAATTCCACCACATCATAATCAATCTAATATCATGAACATCATCATAGAACATTAATCAGAAGTAAGCAAGACAATGGAACTGGAGGGAAGACTCTGATTATATTCAATAGCATTGTGCTTGACCCAAAACATGTGACTACAAAAGATATCTATCTATATATCTATATCTTGAACATCCGAGTATGCCTCCATATATGCTCTAAGCATGGCGTCTTCCCATATCACATGACTTGCAGTTATCAGTTATAGCCATTTTTACATCATACATGCCACTATTGGATATTCCACCTAGTCGGATATTCCACTTAATATCGGGTATTCCACCTAGTGCCTAAAGACTGATCTGTTAAGGTTTAACATAACTATGCATGAGCACCTTCAATGTCTACAATGCTTGTGAATTGTAGAACTTTAGCAAGCTTCTCTTTCTTTAAAAGCTCCAAGGGGTATCTTGGTAGAGATTCTTGGTCTATAATCTTCATTTATCTCTTCTGCCACAACCTTAGGTGAATCAACCTTCTTGACGCCAACCCACTCCTCAAGCTCTGGATCTTCTGATACAAAATTCACACAACTTTTCTACATCTCCTTGGCTTGATGATTATTGGTCACTAAAGAAACCATTTTTTTGTGGTTTTCCAAAGACCTCAATGAAACCCACCCACCACCCCCACTGAAGATATCAACAACATGCTGATCTTCTCTACATAATTTGTTGATGCAATCACCTATGACATTATCTTTTAGATGACCTTGTGCATCCTCCATATCTTTGGTATCATATTGAACTCCTATTAAATTGTATGGCTAGGTGGCTTCTAGCACGTTCTCATATCTAGCAAAGCTTTCTTCTTGGCTACAGAACGTAAGCACAATGAATGTCTCTATCTTTCCCATGAAGGGAGCCTTGTCTGGATTGATTATTCCCCACAAATCTTCTGGATCATCTTGCATGTTTACTTACAACATCTTCCAGACTTATCAACTGCCTCAAATTGATAAAAGATAATAGAATGATTTGTTTTGGGGACAATGTAGCCTCCATCAAGCCCTTGATCAACATTCCAAACCTATTCTCATCCTTTTCCACATCATTGGCTAGACTCATGGAGGTGTCAAGCACACACAACCCAATTGGAGAAAGCTCTCCATGAAAGTGACGTGCACGAAACACTTGACCCTCCATTTCCATATTTACCATACAAACCTTCCATGGAAAACAAGATTCAGAGGCATAGATACCTTCTCTTGCATTAATGATCCATTCCACATATTTCATAGTTGCAAGAGGGAACTCAGGGGTTATCTTTTTTACTTGTAATTTGGTCTTCACACAACATGCACGCAAGCACTCATATTGTTCCTTGCCCATTTGATAATATTATGCAAGCTCGCGCCATGGATTGGACACCTTTGATGAGCATTTGCAATTCTTCTTGCAAGACCTTATCTTGGTTCATCATCATTGTTGCCCTCTGTGTAATGTGAACAACATTCCTATCTTTTTTGGATTTGAATGATACGATGGTTCCATTCTCGATTTCATCCTCGATGCACCTGAAATTCTCTTCACTCAAGCCAAATATGCACCTCATATTAGTTATGGTCACCAAGTTTCCTCTCCTTTATTGTGTTGATACATCTCTCATATATGTCGCGAAGATACATGACCATGTGCGTATCCTTGGTCGCAAAGTCATTACTCATGGATACACTAGCCACCAATGATATAAAATTCTGCAAAAAACAAAAGATATATAAGATACATCCAATCTTAACACCTTAAAAAAGTTAGAAGGATAATGACACCATTGCCATTCTCTATTCATAAGAATCCCAACGGCACGAGAAGAGAATGGATCCCAACGGCACGAGAAGAGAATGGAACCACTGTCATTCTTACCTTAGTAATGTTTTGGGGGAATAATGGTAGTGGTGCCACTCTTCCACATTACATTGCTTGGAAGGTAGAATGGCAGTGGTGCCATTCTCTCCTCAAACCATTCTTACCAAGAAGGAATGACACAACTTCCATTCTCTTCTCGTGCCATTGGGATAATGGCATCCTTACTAAGAGAGAATGGTAGTGGTGCCATTCTCCCTTAGTAAGAATCACATTCTCCCTTGGTAAGAATGGCATGAGGGGAGAGGCACCACTTTCATTCTCCCTTAGTAAGAATGGTTTTAGGGGAAAAATGGCATCACTACCATTCCCCTTAGTAAGAATGGTTTCAAGGGAGAATGGCATTACTACCATTCCCCTTGCCTACATTGTTTGGATGAGAATGGCACCACTACCATTCTCTCTTAGTTAAAATGGCATTCTCCCTTGGTAAGAATGGTATGAGTGAGAATGGCAGTGGTGCCATTCTCCCTTAGTAAGCATGGTTTGATGAGATAATGGCACCACTATCATTCTCCCCTCATACCATTCTTAACAAGGGATAATGTCATTCTAACTAAGAGAGAATGGCAGTGGTGACATTCTCCTATCCGACCAATGTAGGCAGGGGGAATGGTAATGGTTCCATTCTCCTCTAGTAGGGAGAGGAGATCACTTTATAAAAAAGAAAAGATATGAAAATATTGATATAGAAAGGTTTTTACTTACATCCCAATGTAGTCAATCGTTTTGACCTTTTATTAAGCCTTGTGGTGGCTTTGGTGGCCCTCCAAATGCCATCCACTGTGCTCAAAGATGCTGCAAGATGTCAATATAGTCTTGATTCTTTATGAAAGTTTGTGATTCTATGTTGGCCATCTTGCAACTTTCCTCCCCACAGGAGCATCCACCACAATGCGAGCCTTTCTCCTTGTATAAAATGCCCTTCTCTTAGCCCAATGTTCCCCTCCACAATTCTTCAAGAATCCTTTTGCAGCATATACAAAATGTTGCCCCAGTAAGAATCTAATATTTGTATTCCTTTAGTTTTTCCTTCTTCACCTCATGCTTAAGCATAGGAGTTTTGGATCCCTTTTCCTTATGGAAAGGCATGAGGTATGCATAGGTGTCCGATGTTTTTGACATCATTTCAAAGCTTTGGATAAGTTCATTTTACTGTCAAAGTCTTGTGTATACATATTGACTAGGAGCCTAGAAACAATTAAATGCAGGAATCATCACCTCAAATCAAGGCCAAATGGAAAGTATTGGCCATACTCCATTAATCATGTCATGCCCGCATTCTTCTTCTTCAAAATCTTTTGGATTGCTTTAAAATCCACTTCATGTGATAACGGTTGATACACAACCATGGCATGCGATGATCCTACTTCTTCCACCCTTGCTATGTTGAATCTTCTTGCTCTTTTCTTGCCCTCCTTCCTGTGTGTTGAATCTCCACCTATCCCTAACTTCTGAATTTCCTCATCACGTACCTTCATACCTTTGTCCCCATCCTTATTAGTCTTCTTTGGTATCTTCTTTGATTTCTTTCCCTTGACTACATTCTCAAAGTTTTTGAGAAGTTGATCAATGTTGTATGTATCTGATGTACACCACCCCTAACTTGTCATGCTATCTTCCTTGGAGGAGTTCATCCTCGCATCTTCATAGCATGAAGGGTCTAACTGGTATATGGTTCCTCTTGGTGCATACACATTTATGAAATGTATATCCAATTTTCCTACAACATCACCTTCTTCTAGTTGACTGACTTGCACCACCCCACATCACTATACTCACCATGTTGATACACAAATAAGTGAATATGGTGTAGTTTTTGGAGAGCACTATTGTAATTGTCAAGGTACCACCCTTTAGGATCTGAGACACCATCTACATAAGAAAGCTTTGTGGATTTTCTCTTTGCTTTCATCGCCTTTGACATATCTATTCAAAAAATGAAAAACATAAAAATAATAAGGTCATTGTAACACTTGTAAACTAAAAAAACATTGAAATATGAGGAAGATTGAATATGAGATCTTTGTATATGACATTCTCAAGGCCTCCCATCACCTTCAAGGGGGGGAATGGCACCACTACCACCACTACCATTATTCCCTTACATTAAAGGAAGAATGGCAGTGGTGCCATTCTCCCTTACATTCTAGGAAGAATGGAAGTGGTGCCATTCTCAAGGCTTTCCATCACTTCATTGTGGAAGGAGAATGCACCACTGCCATTCTCCCTTACATTCAAGGAATGGCAGTGGTGGCGACATTCTCAAGGCCTCCCATCCCATCACCTTGAAGGGGAGAATGGCACCGCTACCTCTCAGCCTTACATTAAAAGGAAGAATGGTAGTGGTGTCATTCTCAGTGATGGGAGGCCTTGAGAATGGCACCACTACCATTCCCCCTTAAATTCGAAGTTGGATGGCAGTGGTGCCATTCCCCTTACATTCAAGGAAGAATAGCAGTGGTGCCATTCTGAAGGCCTCCCACCATCATCTTAACTGAAGGAGGGAATGGCACCACTGCCGTTCTCAAGGCCTCCCATCTACTAAAGGGGAGAACGACAGTGGTGCCGTTCTCAAGGCCTCCCATCCCATCACCTTGAAGGGGAGAATGGCACCACTACCATTCAACCTTACATTGAAGGAAGAATGGTAGTGGTGCTATTCTCAAGGTCTCCCGTCACCTTAAAGTAGAGAATGCCACCACTGCCATTCTTAAGGCCTCACATCCCATTATCTTGAGGGGTAGAATGGCACCACTGCCATTCCCCCTTACATTCAAGGAAGAATGTTCATGGAAGAATAGTAGTGATTGCCATTCTCAAGGCCTCCCATCACCTTCATGGAAGAGGAGAGTGGCACCACCGTCATCTCCCCTTTCGGATAAGGAAGAATAGAAATGGTGCCATTCTCAAGGCCTCCCTTCACCTTCAAGGGGCGAATGGCACCGCTGCCATTCTCCCTTACAAGGAAGGATGGCACTAGTGCCATTCTCCCTTACATTCTAGGAAGAAGCAAAGGTAGTTGTGCCATTCTAAAGGCCTCCCATCACTTCATGGGGAGAATGGCACCACTACCATTCTCCCCTACATTCAACGAAGGGGAGTGCTGCGGAGATTCCAGGAGGTGCAGATCCAACATGTTAAGAGGGGCTTTAATCAAGAAACTGATGCATTGGTAAGAGGGGGGTTTGGCAAGGATGGAAGCTCATGTCTTGGCTCTAGCCCACCACCCCACCTATACTGGAAGGATAATTTTAGACTTTTGTCATGCAATGGAGTATTCAAGTTTGCCTATGAACTACACTATACCCCTTGGTCAAGACTGGAACTGTTGATCAAAAAATAAGAATATCCCCCTTTTGGGGTGAGGTCCAATGGTCCTTTTCCCACTTTCTTGCTTTTGAAAGTGGTGGTCAAAATCTTGTAGGCTAAAGTGTCCCTCCCCCTGCCTATACCCAATATACTCCTCTACAAGTGTGTATACCCAAATAAATACAAATAATATAGCCATAGATGGTGGGTGGACAAGAGTAGTTAGGTTTTTTATGGGTTAAGAATTATGAATTTAGGATTGCAGAGGTAGTCCATGGGTATTGACTTCCATACCCCTATGGTCTCAAAGTTAGGAGCTTATAATAATATGTAAGATTTTGCATATTGTGAAAAATGTTAGAAAACATTTGGTAGAGTCTCCCTTGTATTTTGGACAAATTTTCAATTTTTACTTGCGAAAGTAGCATAAATGTGTAATAGATGACATGGGGTTAGGCTGGACTGATGGATCCCTACAATGAGACTCAATTCTGTTATGGTACGATAGATGAATTAAATCTCGGATATTAAATCCCAGATAAAAACTATTCTATGAAAAAAAATCAATGGATGTGCCTCTCAATGAGGAAAAAACCATTGGTCTCTATGATCCAAGTGCACGTTTCTTCCTTAATCTGACAAAGTGTCTTTACAGGTTCGGTCGACGGATCAGTTTGGTTAGTGAGATGACCTTGACTACATTAGAGTAAAAATATCCTAGAGGAATCGCCTGTGCTTTTTTCGGGTGAGGGAAGTTTTTCTGTGTTCGGTTTTGGAAGAACCGAGGGATTAGTCTCTTCTCCAGATATCCCTAGGTGAGTGAGGGACCCTACCACCCCGCGCAAGAAGTGCTACTTTCGCTGGCATCCCAAAATTCGTTGCGCGGAGGGGATAGGGATCTTTCACCTTACAATCTATTCAGATGCCTCTAACAAATATTGGATGGGCATTCTCACAGAATCAAAGGATGTGGGAAGGAAGAAATTTGCAGATATGCTGTAGGAAGATTTCATGATGTAGAACTAAATTACCCTTCCATCCAACCACAAGGAAATTCTATCCGCCAAATTTTTTTAAAGAATTTTCGACTGTTTGTTCTTCCCGTGGAATTCACACTAAAGACAGATCTCAATAATTTCATGGGATTTCTCTCTTCAAAAAATGTGTGAAAAATCGGCATGGTCGACTTCTCCGGTGGGCGGGATGGTTTGCCTTGCTAGAAGTTCAAATGTGAACATGTCAAAGATACAAATAATTGTGTTGCTAACATGCTAACTCGCGAAGGGTCAGTAGAATCATTATATGCACATTGCTCTAAAATTAATCTAACGTAGCCCATGTGGCTTGGGTGAGTGGTTGCACCTTTTTGTCAACCACAAAATATAAAAATGCTATTTATCGAGCTTGTCTCTCGATAGAGTATGCTACAAGTTACAATAGTGCTATCTACCCGGCATGTCAGTAGCATACACCTCACTCCGAAAGGTACACTTTTTGGACTACACCCATGTGCACACAAAGGTAGTGCGCTTGTAAAGCTTCTCTTTACAGATATTACCCGGCTTGACACGCAAGGCATCTGGATTGGGCCTCAAGGCATCTAGCTTGAATGACACACCTTAGTGTATGTATTCTTGGGCATCAAGGCATCAAGCTTGGGCATCAAGGCATGCTTGGGTATAAATTAGCGCCCTCACAAAGAGAGAAACACACCTTAGTGTATGTATTCTCTAGTTGTGAGCCTTCCTTAGCCATCATCTCCCTTCTTTTCCCTTGTACATTGAGTTCGTAGGTTTTTTCACTCTCAGTCCAGAGTTTTTCCTGCAATTATAATATATGATTATTGAGATCATTGTGTTCATATCTCTTGTTATAATACTGATAAGTTTTTCTTTTACGGCCTCTATTAACACAATTGTTAAGATTACTGCTTCGTATAAGCCCAAGTTAACCTCTCTTATCCACAAATAGCTTTCTGGTATCAGAGCTCTGGCCTTCTGATCCTGTCTTGATTAATCCTTATTGCTTTCCTTGATTATTGGAGCTTGCTAATCTCTCTTTAAATGTTCTTATTATAGTCTCTGATATTGATCACCATTCGCCATCTATATTGGAGTAATAGAGTATCTATCTCTCACAAAGAAGTGCAATCTGTGGGCATGGGTCCATTAACCAGCGCTGAACTTGGTCCAAGGCAAGAAGTTCCCATCCAAATGTCAAATTCGAGGCTTTCAAACACTGGAACCCCCCCCAAATGAGACAAGACATGGAAAGTGCAGCTGGGGATGGGTGTAGTATTCTTCCCCACCTTAGAGGAAGTAGAGTTAGATCTAAAAAGGATCGAGGTGGAACGACAGCGCAGTCTAAGGTGCTGCTTTTCTTGAAGCCTATTGCATCGTCGTTAAGTCGCTAAGCATAGCTAGTTGCACCACGTCAGACGTTAAGGCATTTGGACCTTGAGGAACTGCAATAAGTTTGCACGCAACGATTGAGCATAGCAAACTCCTCTCTTACCTTGATCAATGGCAATGTTATCTTTCACCAAGTCTATCTCTAAGAGGTTTAGAATTGAGTCAAGCAATATGGTAACCTCTTCTTTACTTTCTGTCTTAGACGATGCTACACATCGTAAGTGGAGCATTCCTGAGATTTGCCCCCAGAAGCCTTGTATGATCTAGATAGAAAGTTCAAACTCAAGTCTTCTACCGAATTCTCTATTTCTGAGTCTACTGCTGACATAGGGTTTGGTTCTAACAAAACTCATTCTTTCTACCCTGATAGAGAAGATGATCTCAAGAATGCCTTAGAACTAGGATACAACTACGTACATCTAGGCGTCATTTGTATAGGCACCATTCCACTATATAGAAAGGGTATGCCCGTTAGGCTTCTAGTTTCTCTTATGGACACTAGAGTTAAAGATATGCAAAAGTCTACGATTGCTGCTTGGGAAACTCCCCTCTCTGAAGGACCCTCATTCTCTACAGTGTGTCCAGACTATCTTTTGTCTCTAAGAGATCCTTATTATCTTAAAGTCCTTGCAATCAAGGTAACCCTTGACACATAAGACTATGAATTTCATAGAAACTGTGCCTGTGCAGTGGAGAATGTGCAACAGATATGTGAATACTAGAATGTCTCTGCTGAATCATATAGCAAAGAAGGAGGAGAAGAAGAATGAACACCTGTTAAGATATACAAATCAAAGCATGACAATATTCAAGAAGTTAGACGAAAGGTTACTATAGCAGTATTATGCCCGTGGTCACAAGGTGGTCAAATCTAATGATTCCAAAGGAATGGATTTTTGACACAGAGAAGCTACCCAAAGAACTCCCTTATCCAGTGAGGTTGCAGATCAGAGAAGAAGCCCCTAAAGCTTTAACACCAGCAAGTCTCTTTGTGTATCTACAAATGTCAAACCTAGGTCAAAAGAAGAAAAGCTGAGGAAGCTTGAAGATTTGTCCCAAAAACTAGTGACAGTGACGCTCGATCTTTGTGATCACTCTCAAACCATCACCAATGGAGATACAGAGCTTTGCACAGCTTGTAGATGCGTGGTGGTTAGAGAAAAAGGTAGAGTATCTCTGATGAGTACACCTACTCGGTAAACAACAAAGTGACACCGAAAATCTATTCCCCAAACTAGACATCACCATAGTCACTAACCAGGAAGGCATGAAGCAAGGATACCTACGGGTATATGCACCATATGGAGACCAACTAACCGATCAAGCAGTAAACACAGGTCTCTCTATTTCAAACTGGCACTCCAAGGCTCTTTCTACAATAAATGAAACGATAATATAGAACATGCAAGCTATCGTGCAAGCAAATGAAAGACTCAGCCAAATCAAGTCAAGGATGCTTTTCAACCACATCGAAGTGAAGAATTCACTTGCACAAAACTTGGCAAGGTTAAACAAGATCCTTAAAGAGAAGTATCCTTAGCAAACGTACAAGCCATCTTCGCCAACCCACAAATCCTCCCTCACTATAAAAATGGTGGCGGTAATACAGCCTTACAGAGGGAAGATGACATTCGGCAACAAAAGGTTAGCATCAAAGATGCAGAAGAAAAATGGGAGAATGTTATGGATATGTTCCAAAAGATTAAGCTTTCTAGGAGGATCAACAAACCCCAAAAGACTGATGAGGCCATAATATCAGGTTTGAATCCAAATCCTAACTTTGAAATAGTTGAATAATTGTCTGCAGATTTAGATGATGAAGAAGCCCCACAATGTGTGGAAGCAAACACAAAACCTGCAACATTCATGTTTGCCAAGAAGCCCCTTCTTCCATCAATTTCTTAGAAGCTGATATTGGATGGAGAGAATGCATCTCTCATGAAGGCACAAATGGTACTAAAGAAGACATAAATAATATCACAAGAAGAGCTCCCTACATCCGGAATGACCAACCTATTTTCTGAGTTGCATGGGTAATATATGATGAAGATATGGGAGAAGAAAAATCCTTCACATTCAGGAGGAAGAGAAAGTCGACGACTCTGAAAGGGTCTTTGCCTACAATAGACAGCTTGCAAAAGCCAAATTCATCAGGAGCAACAATGGAAAGGTCAATATGGAAGTAGTTCCTTTTGAGAAAGGAGAGCCATTAACAGCGAAGTTACTAAACAAAGGATAACTGCAATCAATAAACCTAGAAGGTCTTATAAAGCTAGAGGAGTCCTTGACATAATGACTGCATACTTCTTCAAAAAAACCTCCATTGATTAAAAAGATCCAAATCAGATGATGCTAATGCTACTCACCTTCTTTGAAGGAAATTTGAGAACATGGTAGTACCTGCTTCCTATAGAAACACAAACCATAGAGATGGGCAAAGGGATAGCCTCTCTTGCAAAGCTTCTACTCAAGCAATTTTTTGGGAGAAGCAGTTGATGAGAAGGAACATTATGAAAATCAGTTATGGGGAATGAAGTGTTGTGATCTAACACGAATCAATGAATATTGGGATAATATTCAACACTTGATCTACCAAGGGCAGCTATGGAATGATCCCTTGGCTAAGCACTTTTACATAAGCTCTTATCCAAAGGAGTTATCAGAAAAGGTTGTTAAAGATCTTCAAATTTCAGAAGATGAAGTAGGTAACAAAGGTCTTGAGCAGCTTCAGAACATTACATTTGGAGAAGTGCATAGGCACATCCTCCTCACTCTCCAACAAATGTGCAGAGATAAAAGGGCATCAAAAATGATGAAGAGTTATAATGAAAGAGCAAACCTTCCAGTTAAGCTTTGTGATACCTGGAATGAATCTAGAGACTATGGATGCAATTTTGGAATGGAAAGTTTCTCTTGTTGTAAGAAGTCAGATGAGGAAAAAAACAAAGCCTCCAAAGGACTCAAAAGGTTTTCAAAAGAAAACCAGTCTGAAGAGTCTTTTGAAAAAAGAAGTAAATACAGGGGATGCATGCTTTCTTTGTGGCCACTACGCCAAAGATTCTCCTAAGGCAAGTAAAAGGAAAGCAAAGGCTCTCCTCACAGAAAATGCAGAGTATAAATTGATTCAAACAGATTCAAAACTTGATGGAGATATCTCCGTGGGTGTCTTCATGAACTTCTTAGGCTCAGAAGAAGAATCAAGTCCTCCACCATCGTCTACAGAAGAAGAATCCTCCTCCGACTTCGAAGAAGAAGAACTAGTAGTGAAGTCTGTCAGAGAATCAACGGTTTCAGAACTAAACCTCAGTTCTCTAGTTCTGAAAAGAATAAATGGAAGCAATTTGAGCATCAACAGGGAGCATTGGTGGAAATTGGAAGCAAAAGGAGTACCAACAGGGGAAAGCATTGGTGGACACCCATAAGCATGGTGGAAATAATAATAACATCCACTGGGAAACACCCGACTACTATGAAGAAGAAGAATTCCTCTACAATAACCGATCTTTAAAACAGTAGTACAAACACCTTGAAGAACTATTGCGACAATCAGAGGACTCAGAAGAAGAGGAACATTCTAAAAAGAAGAAGAATCACCTCACCCTACAACAGGTAGCAAAAATAACAAAGAGATTTTCTTGGAGCAGAGATGAATCTCCACCCAGACTGCCAATCAAGGAGAAAGGGAGATTCGAGAGCAACACGGCAGAAGTGACAAAACTTAAAGTAGAATTGGCTAAACAATCAAAAGAATTGAGACAGGTGACCTACTACTACAATTAGGCCATAATGGATAATCAATCATCCACCCCCAAGATAATATGCAGTTGAAAGAAGAACTTGAAAAGTATAAAAAGGAACTTTCCAGACAACAAGAAGATCTCGATTGTCTACTAGAAAAGAATGGTGAGCTCCTAGCCAAAATGGAGTTACTACAAATTCAATGCACAGAAGCACTGGCCATTTCCTTCGAAACTAGTATCAAGATGGTCAGTAGCTCTCTCAATCAAATAATTATGGGAACAAGGATCAGAACAGAGATCGCCAACAATCAATCTGTTTTCCTCCCCCTCGATATGTTCATCGACACTGGTGCCACAATAAGACTAATCAAGCCAGGGCTCATTCGACCCAAAAGGATGAACAAATGCAAAATAGATTCCACTTATGCAAATTCCACTAAAGGGATAATCACAGAGACATTTGTCACATGGACATCCTGATGAATAATCTAGTAGTTCCCATCAGATTGTATGTCCATGAGAATCATGCCTATGATATCCTAATCGGCACCGACTTCCAGCACACCTTGGAAAGGTTATCTAGTGTATCCAAAAGGAACATCTTCAGCTAAAGATAAAAGGAGCAGTTGCCCTTACAAGTAGCCCTATCAAGAAAAGGTAGTCGAGCTACTAAAGAAAAGAGGATTCTATAGAGGCATTCTTCAACACTGAAAGGCAAAGGTATGCTGCATAAATCGATGCTATGCATAAAATGTATCTAACCCTTTGCTTCGAGGATCCCCTTGCCATATGGGAAATATTAAAATTTGAAGTCGAGCTACCACTTAAAGAAGGAGCCACTTTGACCAAAGCCTTTCACCTTGGAATGAATCCTGATGATCTTGAAGAATGCAAGAGCCTTATCCAAGAAATTCTAGCCAAAGGATTAATCGAAGAAGTAGATTCAAACTAGTCCTCTATTGCTTTCTTCATTCAACAATCATAATGAAATCAAAAGAGGGAAAAAGAGAATGGTGATAGACTACAGGAAGCTAAACCAGCATCTGACAGACAAAAGGTATCCTATCCCCAACAAGGATGATCTAGTCATGTCAATCTTTGCTGCTAAAAATGGTTCTCTCAGCTGGACATGAAGTTCGGTTTTCATCAAATCAAGATTACCGAGAGAGAAAGAAAAACACAAAATGGCCTTTGGAGTTCGACAAGGAAAATTTCAATGGAAAGTGATGCTGTTTGGATTAAATAATGTACCCTCAAAATTCCAAAGATGCTTTAGGCAATTAAGGAAGTTTGCAGCTCCTTACATCGATGACATTTTAATTTTCTCAACAAAAATGTCTCAAAGAGCACCTTGAGCACCTGGAAACAAGTCTTCAATGGACTTCAGAAATCTTGATTTGTGATTTCTGAAACAAAGCTTCACATGTTCCTTCAGAAGATAAATTTTTTAGGAGTAACAATCTATTTGGGACAGATAATGCTCTAAAAACATGTTATACATAAGATCTATAGGTTTCTCGACGTCAAGGTTACACAAAGGTTCCTTGGATGTCTCAACTATGTCTCTTGGATCCACCCCCCAACCTCTCCAAAGATCGGCAACCTCTCCAAAGATCGGCAACCTTTCCAAAAGTTCTTGACTCACAAGTCCGAATGGACTAGCAAATAGATAGAAGCGATCAAGAAGATCAAGGAAAAATGCCTCTCTCTGCCAAAGATGCCTCTCCCCATCGATGGACATCTTACAATCTATTCAGATGCCTCTGACAAATATTGGGGTGGCATTTTGATAGAATCAAAAGATGGGAAGAAAGAAATTTGTAGATATGTAGGAAGATTTCATGATGTAGAACTGAATTACCCTTCCATCCACAAGGAAATTCTATCCGCGCCAAAAAATGTTTTGAGAATTTCTGATTGTTTGTTCTTCCCGTGGAATTCACACTAAAGACAGATCTCAATAACTTCATGGGATTTCTCTCTTCAGAAAATGTGCAAAAAATTGGCACGATTGACTTCTCCGGTGGGTGGGATGGTTTGCGTGCAAATGTGAATAGGTCAAAGGCACAAATAATTGTGTTACTGACATGCTGACTCGCGAAGGGTCAGTAGAATCATTATATGCACATTGCTCTAAAATTGATGTAACGTAGCCCATGTGACTTGGGTGAGTGGTTTCACCTTTTTGTCAACCACAAAATATAAAAATACTATCTATCAGGCTTATCAATAGAGTATGGTGCTACAAGTTACAATAGTGATATCTACCGGGCATGTCATTAGTGTACACCTCACTCCTAAAGGTACACTTTTCAGACTACACCCATGTTCACATAAAGGTAGTGCGCTTGTAAAGCTTCTCTTTACAAATAGTACCCAGCTTGACCCACAAGGCATCTGGCTTGGGCCTCAAGGCATCTAGCTTGAATGACACGACATTCGGCTTGGGCTTCAAGGCATCAAGCTTGGGCATCAAGGAATTCTTGGATATAAATACGCGCCCTAACAAAGAGAGAAACATGCCTTAGTGTATGTATTCTCTAGTTGTGAGCCTTCCTTAGCCATCATCTCCATTCACTCCCTTGTACATTGAGTCGTAGGTTTTTTCACTCTCAGTCTAGAGTTTTTCCTGCAATTATAATATATGATTATTGAGATCATTGTGTTCATATCTCTTGTTATATTCTTCATAAGTTTTTCTTTTACGGCCTCTCTTAACACAACTATTAAGATTACCGCTTCGTATAAGCCCCCCCTCTTATCTGCAATAGCTTTTTGGTATCAGAGCTCCGGCCTTCCGATCCTCTCGTCATTAATCCTTATTGCTTTCCTTGATTATTAGAGCAGCTTGTTAATCCCATCCCATCACCTTGAAGGGGACAGTGGCACCACAGCCATTAAGCCTCCTTTAAACATTAAAGGAAGAATGGTACTGGTGCCATTCTCAAGGCCTCCCATCACCTTGAAGGGGAGAATAGTACTACTACCATTTCCCCTTACATTTAAGGCCAAATGGCAGTGGTGCCATTCCCCTTTACATTCAACGAAGAATGGGAGTGAAGCCATGCCTCCCATCAACTTGATTGAAGGGGAGAATGGCACCACTATCATTCTCAGGGCCTTCCATCACCTGAAAGGGGAGAATGGCACCACTGCCATTCTCAAGGCCTCCCATCCCATCATCTTGAGGGGTATAATGGAACCACTACCATTCTAGTGGTTCCATTCAAGGAAGAATGGCAATGGCTGCAATTCTCCAGGCCTCCCATCACCTTGAGGGGTATAATGGAACCACTACCATTCTAGTGGTTCCATTCAAGGAAGAATGGCAATGGCTGCAATTCTCCAGGCCTCCCATCACCTTGATTGAATGGGGAACTGGCACCACTGCCATTCTCAAGGCCTCCCATCACCTTGATTGAATGGGAAAATGGCACCACTCCCATTCTCAAGGCCTCCCATCCCATCATCTTGAGGGGTAGAATGGAACCACTACCATTCTAGTTGTTCCATTCAAAGAAGAATGGCAGTGGCTGTAATTCTCAAGGCCTCCCATCAATTTGATTGAATGGGGAAATGGCACCACTGCCATTCTCAAGGCCTCCCATCACCTTGATTGAAGGGAATAATGGCACCACTCCCATTTCGAGGGCCTCCCATTAGCCTAAAGGTGATAATGGTAGTGGTGCCATTCTCAAGGCCTCCCATGTGATCGCCTTGAAGAGGTGAATGGAACCACTACCATTGTCCCTTACATTAAACAAAGAATGGTAGTGGTGTCATTCTCAAGGCATCCCACCACCTTGAAGGGGTGAATGGCACCACTACCATTCTTCCTTACATTTACAAGAAGAATGGTAGTGGTACCATTCTCAAGGCCTTCCATCACTTAAAAGGGGGAATGGCACCACACTGTCATTCTCCCTTGCATTTCAGGAAGAATAGAAGTGATTTCATTCTCAAGGCCTCCCATCACCTTGATTAAAGGGGAGAATGGCACCATAGCCATTCTTAGGGCCTCCCATCACCTGAAAGGGGAGAATGGCACCACTACCATTCTCTAGGCCTCCAATCGCATCATCTTCAATGGTAGAATGGTAGGCACCATTGCCATTCTCCCCTTTCATTCAAAGGAAGAATGGCACTAGTGCCATTCTCAAGCCAACCCACCACCTTGAAGGGGGAGAATGGCACGTGGTGCCATTCCCCCTTACATTCAAGGCTGGTCGGTAGTGGTGCCATTCCCCCTTACATTCATGGAAGAGTGGGAGTGATGCCATCGTCAAATCCTCCCATCAACTTGATTGAAGGAGAGAATATCACCATTGCCATTCTCATGGTCTTTCAGCACCTGAAAGGGGAGAACCCATCCCATCATCTTAAGGGGTAGAATGGCACCACTATCATTCAAGTGGTTTCATTCAAAGAAGAATGGCAATGGATACAATTATAAAGGCCTCCCATCACCTTGATTGAAGGGGAAAATGGCACTACTGCCATTCTCAAGGCATCCCATCACCATGATTGAAGGAGTAAATGGTACCACTGCCATTGTCAGGGCCTCCCATCAGCCAAAGGGAAGAATGGTAGTGGTGCCATTCTCAAGGTCTCCCATCCAATTGCCTTAAAGGGGTGAATGGAACCACTGATATTTTCCCTTACATTAAAGAAAGAATGGTAGTGGTGTCATTCTCAAGGCCTCCCATATGATCACCTTGAAGGGGGGGTGAATGGTAGTGGTACCATTCTCAAGGCCTTCCATCACCTTGAAGGGGGGAATGGCCCCACTGTCATTCTCCCTTGCATTCAAGGAATAATAGCACAGTGATGCCATTCTCAAGGCCTCCCATCACCTTGATTAAAGGGGATAATGGCACCACTGCCATTCTCCAAGCCTACCATACCATCATCTTAAACGGTAGAATGGCACCATTGCAATTCTTCCTAAAATTCATGGAAGAATGGTAGTGGTGCCATTCTCAAGGCTTCCCATCACCTTGAAGGGGAGAATGGCATCACTGCCATTTTCCCCTTTCATTCAAGGAATAATGGCACTAGTGACATTCTCAAGACATCCATCACCTTGAAGCCTGGAGGAATGGTATCACTGCCTACCTCCTTACATTCAAGAAAGAATGGAAGTGGTTCTATTCTGAGGCATCCCATCATTTTGATTGAAGTGGAGAAAACATTCTTAGGGTCACTTATCATGTTAAAGGGGAGAATGGCACCACGGCTACTCTAAAGGCCTCCCATCCCATCACCTTGAAGGGGAGAATGGGACAACTACCATTCTCCCTTACATTCTTTGAAAAATGGTAGAGGTGCCATTCTCAAGGCCACTCATTATCTTGAAGGGAAGAATGGCACCACTGCCATTCTCTCTTACATTCAAGGAATAATGGGAGTGATCCCATTCTCAAGGCCTCCCATCACCTTCAAGGGGGGAATTGCACCATTGCCATTCTCCCTTATATTCAAGGAAAAATGGCAGTGGTGCTATTCTCAAGACCTCCTACCACCTTGAAGGGGAGAATGGCACCACTGCCATTTTTTTATATATTCAAGGAAGAATGGCAGTGGTGCCATTATTAAGAACTCCCATCACCTTGAAGGGGAGAATGGCACCACTGCCATTCTCAATGAATAATGGCAGTGGTGCCATTATCAAGGCCTTCCTTCATGGGGAGAATGGCACCACTGCCATTCTCCTCCATGGTGTTATGGAGAATGGTAGTAGTGCCATTCTCCCCCATTTTAGATTCACAATTTTTGAATGTGACTTTGAATTTGAATTCTAATCCCCATTATCCTCACTCTCCCTCCTTGTTGTTTTGAATATATGAGTATGGCACTAGTGTTAATCCATTGAATTTTAAATTTCCCTCCTTGGATTCAAAAACCCTAGTCCCAAAATTTTCCTCCTAAATTCAAACATTGCCTATCCAATATCCCAAACAATTTCCTCTTGGTATTTTTATCAACGGGTGCACTTTCTTGTGGATTATTATTTTAATGTATGTATATGTGTATGTATGTACATACACATACAAACAAAAAATAAAATTACATAAGATTAGGATTAATTCGTATCTTATATACTAATTTTAAACTAGATAACTCTAATCTAAACTAATTAAGCACTAATTAAACTAAACTAATCTAATACTAATTAGATCATAAATACTAATTAAATATTAATTATAAACTAATTAAACTAAACTAATCAAATACTAATTAGATTATAAATACAAACTAGAATCTAAACACTAATTGAATTTTAAACTAATTAAAGTAATTAGAGAGTGAGAGAGAGATAATTATTTGTGTGTGTGTGTGTGTGTGCGTGAGAGAGAGAGAGAGAGAGGGAGAGGGAGAGAGGGAGAGAGGTGTGTGTAGCCACCTTAGGGGAGAATGGAACCACTGCCATTCTTCCTTATATTCAAGAAAGAATGGCAGTAGTGCCATTCTTAAGAACTCCCATCACCTTGAAGGGGAGAATGGCACTACTACCATTCTCAAGGAAGAATGGTTGTAGTGCCATTCTAAAGGCCTACCATCACCTTGAAGAGGAAAATGGCACCACTGCCATTTTCCCTTACATTCAAGGAGAAGAATGGCAGTGGTGCTATTCTCAAGGCCTCCCATCACCTTCATGGGGAGAATGGTACCACTGCCATTTTCCCCCATGGCATTATGGAGAATGGTAGTAGTGCCATTCTCCCCCATTTTTGATTCTCAATTTTGAATGTGATTTGAAATTTTAATTTTATCATCACTCTCGCTCCTTGTTTTGAATATGAGTATGGCACCAATTTATACCCATTGAATTTTGAATTTCCCCCCTTGGATTCCAAAAACCCTAGTTTCAAGATTTCCCTCCAAAATTTGAGCATTGCCTATCTAATATCCGAAACAATTCTCTCCCCGTATTTTCATCATTTTGGACGTGTAAAGATGAGTGTGCAGCAACATGTGCAATTGGCACAACAGTGAAGCCACAATCAAAGGTGCACTTTCTTGTAGTTTGTTTTTTTAATGTATGTATGTACGGATCCCAACGCTTCACCTAGTCCATAAAATTAGGATTAATTCATATCCATATACTAATTTTTAACTTAGCTAACTCTAAACTAGACTAATTAAGCATAAATTAAATTAAACTAATCAATACTAATTAGGTTATAAATAGTAATTAAAAATAAATCAAAATTTAAACACTAATTAGTGTAATTAGAGAGAGAGGGGATTTGTGTGTGTGTGTGTGTGAGAGAGAGAGAGGGGGGTGTGTGTAGGTGTTTGAGAGAGAGAGAGGTGTGGAGAGAATAGTGTGTGTGTGTGTGTGTGTGTGTGTGTGTGTGAGAGAGAGAGAGAGAGAGAGAGAGAGAGAGAGAGAGAGAGAGAGAGAGAGAAGCCACAATCAAAGGTGCACTCTCTTGTAGCTTGTTTTTTTAATGTATGTATGTACGGATCCCAACGCTTCGCCTAGTCCATAAAATTAGGATTAATTCATATCCATATACTAATTTTTAACTTAGCTAACTCTAAACTAGACTAATTAAGCACAAATTAAATTAAACTAATCAATACTAATTAGGTTATAAGTAGTAATTAAAAATAAATCAAAATTTAAACACTAATTAGTGTAATTAGAGAGAGAGGGGATTTGTGTGTGTGTGTGTGAGAGAGAGAGAGAGAGAGAGGGCGGTGTGTGTAGGTGTTTGAGAGAGAGAGAGGTGTGGAGAGAATAGTGTGTGTGTGTGTGTGTGTGTGAGAGAGAGAGAGAGAGAGAGAGAGAGAGAGAAAGAGAGAGAAATAGAGAGCAAAGGAGGCAAGACAGAAAGAGTGAGAGAGAGAGAGAGCCTGCCTGTCGGGTTGTTTGCAATGTTACCTATATACATGGAGAGCCTGCACAAAGCTGGAGACGACCGCCACATCTCTATGCTCTTCCCTCATGAACAAGTGTGGCTTGAGGGAGGCTAAATCTAGCATTGGCTTACAATGGCCAAGATTAAACCTTGGTGGCCTAAAATGTGACCGAAATAGTACACAAGGAACTTTTGGTGGTTCCCTATATAGTGAACTTCACCATATATAGGAAATTTTGAGAGATTTCCTAGTTATGTTGATGGAAATTTCCTTTATATATCTAGACAATCGTATTCCCCATTCACTCAATCTTCTATATGTAGGAAATATGGGCTTATATCTCAATTTCTTATATAGGAAATATGGGCCAATCTAGGTAATTAAATTTCCTATATAGAGAGTATGAGCCAATATCTAGGTAATTCAATGTACTATATACACAATATGAGCCAATATCTAGGTAATTCAATTTCCTATATAGAGAATGAATAAGAAATATAGGCTATTATCTAGATAATACAATTTCCTATATAGAGAATTGATTGCCTATGTGGAGAATTGAACCACAAATGAGTAAATGGTTATTTAAAAAAATTGGTTATTTTGAAAAAATTGGTTACTTTGAAACTTTTATACTTAATATTCAAGCATCAATATTATTACAAATTGAAATACTTAAATTCTCCTCTCTCTCTCTCTCTTTCTCTCTCTCTCTCTCTCTCTCTCTCTCTCTCTCTCTCTCTCTCTCTCTCTCTCTCACACACACACACACACACACACACACACACACACACAAAAGAAAAAAAACTCTATTTTACCAATACTAGCATGCCCATCAAGCAGATTCCTACACAAATTAAATCAAGCATATTTTTTTGATTATTAAGCATCAAAAATATGATAAAATATATACCTGTAGCACTTAAGCAAGTACAGCTTGCTATTATCATTAGTAAAAAACTCAATTGTTATATATTGGTTCGTTTTCGAGAGAGAGAGGCCCTTATAAGAATCCCTCCTTCTTGGAAGTACCACACACTAGCAAGCAAGGGTTCTATTACCACCAAGAATAACGGAGGTGTTGCAAGGCATCCCTGACATAGCAATCTTTTTAGTGAGAATTTCCCAGCTGCTACAACCCCATTAATGTGAGGACCTTTGCGTTGGAATTCCTAAGCAGGGCTATGACCATCCCTATCAAAGTACTTCCAACCTAATTTTGTCAAGAATTGCCAGCATGAAGTCCCACCTGACCTTGTCATATGCTTGTCTAGATCCAGGTTAAGGAGCATGTAGGGTTTTTTAAGGGCTAGCACATAATCAATCCCACATTATATGTTGAGTACTGCCTCATGGATTTGTCTGCCATGTCCAAACCTGAACTGACTTGGGTCTACCACCCTTGGTAAAATGTATTTTATACGAAGCGCAATTGCCTTAGCAAATATCTTATATGAGGTGTTAAGTATATTGTAAAAGTAGGCACCAATCCCTTGTCCCCTATTGCTTTGGCATACAACGTTTATCATGGAGCATAGGTTCTGAATAATGAGAGGCCAAAAGTGCCATAAAAGAATTCAATGGCTATTAGGTCATTGGATCTTGTTCTTACCCATCTTACCGGCATCAAATTTGAGTTCATCTACTATGAAAGCTTTGCTCAGCACATGGATAGAGCGGCAATCCACCTTTCAGTTGATATGTGCAAGGAAGTCATCCAGTCGCTCAAGATATCCACGATCTCCACCAAGGGGGTAGAGGTAATAATTGAATTGAGATGTGTAGTAAATTGTGCAAAAATCTCCCTTTCATCTTCTTTTATAGTGTCGTCTACTTCCATCAACTCTAACTTACTGATTCTCTTATGTGCTAGTGCTTCTCTTTCACTTGTCAAAAAAAGAAGCTGGTAGGAGTATCCTCTTTGGAAAGACATAGTTCATCCCCTTTCACTTGAGCCTAAGCATGCAAGTATGTGTCCACATTGGGGTGACTGCAAGATAAGGGGTACCACTTTTGACAGTTGGGTACCCTAAAGGTAGCCTGAAAATAGGTATATTCACAACTCACAGTTCCAATCTGTCGTAGTTATGTTTGGAATTTAGTGGCATGGTGTTTCGGGCACATTATATAGATAGTTCGAATGGCACCCCCTAATCGGAAATCCAATTTAATTTAGTGATTGTTTCATTACACAGAAGTTTTGGCATTTGCATTTTTCAACTTTCTTTACTGCAGTATATGTCACACATACAATGCTTAGTACTTCTGCATCCCAAGTCCAATGATCATCCCAATTTGTACATGAAAATAAAACATTGCATACAGCTTAACTTGATTTATTGGGAATTGTTTTTAGCTATTTAACTATTTTTATTAAATATTTTCTCACTGCTTTATATTGTAAAGCAATGTGTGATTTTCTATTCAAGATCTTGGCAAATGTGAAGCTCATCATTGAAGATCCGACAGTGAGAAGCTTGACAATTATGTATAGAATGTGGCCATATTGTCAAATTACAATTTTAATGGTAGAAAATTCGCTCAATCTTGAGGGCCTGTAAAAATTTAATAATTTATTTATATAAATTTTATACGACCCTCATTGCACTTCAATTTCTTGTGGATCAAAGTACTTGTCATGATGAATTTACCCAAAAAAAGGAGTGAAGTTGAGTAAGGGAACCCCATTTTCTAGCCATCTTAATCAAATTTTCACTGTTTGTTCACCCAAAGTCTATAACACAGGATGCCTATTAGGCTTGGTGTTTCACCAAACCTAGAGAATATGCCATTTGTCAAGCAATTGAGCTATGGTAACATAGGCTTAGTCCTGCATGTACATGCCACATCATATGGAGGAGACTCCACATAAGCATCTTGCTATCTCATCATGCCTTGTCATCATGCCACCTCAACTTAATCAACAAGGTTGACTCCCTAAAGCCTACATGGCATGCCACATCAACTGCATACATGGCATGCTACATCAAATGTATACATGGCATTTCCACATAATCAAGAATGTCCATGTTATCTTCCCACCTTAGCACAATCAACTTGGTTGACTTTCTGTGCCTACATGGCATGACACATCATATACACACATGGCATTGCCACATCACATATGAGCATGAGGAATGCCCACATGGAGGAACGCCTGCCACCTCACCATTCTATTTCATGATTTAATTAATACAAAAAAATAAAAAATATATATATAATATTTTTAATAATTTTTTTAAAATAAAAATTATGTAATATAATTTTAAGGCTCTCCTCCAAAAAATAAAAAAAAAAAAAAATAAAAACATTATTTTAATCAAATAAATATGATTTTTTAATCAAATAAATATTATTTCTTGAACAAAATATATATTAAAAATTAATTTTTAAACTTTTCAATCCATTGAATATTATGATATAAATAAATAAATTATGATGTTTTAAAATTTTATATTTAAAAAAAATTTGGGAGAAAAGGTAAAATACATTTAAAGAAGTTTTAATATTATTTATTAATCAAATAAAATTTATGTATTATACGAATAAATTTTATTAATTAAATAAATAAAAAATAATATTCATTACTTAAAATAAATAATTCATTCATCGTTTCTAAAAATTATAATTATCTTTTAATATTTTTTAGTATTTCACAAAAAATATCATTATCTGTAAAAATCTAGATTTTATCCCATAATCTAATTTAACTAATGAAATGCTAACTAGCTTGGTATAGATGGCCCAATTTTTGGAGTCTCTCTCATTCTTAGAGCTTCACCAACTTTGGAGATAGCTCCATTCCAAGCATATGTTAATCTTGGTCTAGTATTACTTTAATCTTAATTATCTTCAAGATTTTATGCTTAATCTCTTTTTCCCTACTTCTTAGCATGGTTTCACAAAGTCATAGGAGTAGAAAAAGAAATAGGCAATGGGATCTCCCGATCCACCTTATTCATGAGGAGCAAGCAAGGGTTCGCATGGAAGATAGGAGAAGAAGAGATTGTGAAGCAGAGCAAGGGCTTGAGCATTGCAATGCACGGTGGGTTCGATTGATGAGGCATCATCTCCTCCCCCCACCCATTCTCCATCTCTTCCTCATGACCCCACTCCACCTCCTTCTCCTCCTCATTCTCCCAGAATTTTTTCTCCATCCTATTTTGAGCCCTTTGCCACTCCTCCCTTGCACCTTGCCCATGCGGTTGTCACTCCACCCTCTCGGGAGCCACCCATGAGGTGGACACTCCTATCTTTGGTGCCTCTCCACCTTTTGGCATGCCCTCCGAGTTTGGCACTTCTCTCTTGGGTGTTTTCCACCATGATCTAGCCACTCCTCCATTGGGCGCCTCTCCATCTTTGGGTGCACCATCCGAGCTTGCCACTCCTTTGTCAGGTGCCTCCCATGAGCATGCCACTCCTCTACCTGTCGATGCCTCTCTAGCCTTGGGCGTGGCCCACAAGTTTCCCTCACCTCTCTTGGGTGACACCTATGAGCTCGGCACTCTTCCATCTAGTGTGGCCCATGACCTTGATGCCACTCCTCGATGTGCTGTACATGCCCTTCTTAGCACCGCCAGCACTCCTCACTTCGGCGATGCCAATGACACTGTTGACCATGTGCTTTGCCACTCCACCCTTCAGTGTTGCTCATGAGGCATCTTCTCATGGGAAATCCCTTTCTAGGTCTGGTGCGCAAAATCGTGCCAATGCCATCTTTGAGACAAGTACTTTGTTGACCTTAATGTGGCATCGTAGTCTAGTGTTCTAGATGCACTACTATAGCACTCGCACATGGCACAGTCAGTCCGGATGGGCAGGACGGTGTGGTGCCACTATTTTTTGCATAGTGCCGAAGGGGTCCCCTATGCGAGAAATAGTGGGCTTGGATAGGGAATCATTATGATACGATGTCTGATGAGGGTGAAATTTTGGGAGCGGGTCCATGGGACTGCCTCCACTCGCAAAGTTTCACCACCATCAGACGCCGGATGGCCAAGGTTCCTATGCAAACAATATCGGATTTGTGTTGCACATCATTATCATACCGATCCGAATGTGGGTGAAACTTTGGGAGAGGGTCCATGGGGATCCTATCCCTCCACTTGTAAAGTTTGACCACCATCGGATGTTGGATGGGCGGGATAGTGTGTTGCCACCCACTATTTTTTTCATAATGCCCAAGGGGTCCCTTGTGCAAAAAATAGTGGGTTTGGGTAGGGCATCATTATCATACAACGTCTGATGTGCGTGAAACTTTGAAAGGTCCCTAGAGATGCTACCCCTACACACTGGCAAAGTTTCACCACCATCGGACACCGGATGGGCGGGACGGTGTGCTGCCACCCGCTATTTTTAACATAGTGCCCAAGGGGCCCCTATGCAAACAATAGTGGGTTTGGGTAGGGCATCATTATCGTACGGTATTTATTGTGGGTGAAACTTTGTGAGTGGTTCCATGGGGTTTCTACCCCTCCACTCCCAAAGTTTCACCACGATGATCAGAGTCCGGATGGGTGGGATGGGGTGCTACCACCCGCTATTTTTTGCACACTGCCCAAGGTGTCCTTTATGTGAAAAATACTAGGGCATCATTATCATACGACGTCTGATGCGGGTGAAACTTGTCGAGCGGGTCCATAGGGATGCTATCCCTCCACTCGTAAATTTTCACCACCATGCCGGATGGGTGGCATAGTGTACTACCACCCGCTATTTTTCACATAGTGCCCAAGGGGGGTCCCCTATGCAAAAACTAGCGGGTCTGGGTAGGGCATCATTATCATACGGTGTCCAATGTTGTGGGTGAAACTTTGCGAGTGGTTCCATGGGGCTGCTACCCCTCCACTCCCATAATTCCACCACCAGTGTGGACACTGGATAGGCGGGAGAGTGTACTACCACTATTTTTTGCTTAGTGCCCAAGGGGTCCCCTATGCAAAAAATAGCGGGTCTTGGTAGAGTGTCATTATCATACAGTGTTCAATGTGAGTTAAAATTTGGGAGCAGGTCCATGGGGATGCTACCATGCACTCGCAAAATTTCACCACCATCGGCAGGATAGTGTGCTGCCACCCGCTATGTTTGCATATAGTGCCCATGGGGTCCCCCATGTTTGCATATAGTGCCCATGGGGTCCCCTATGCAAAAAATCGCGACTTTAGGTACAGCATCATTATCATACTGTGTCCGATGCAGGTGAAAATTTATGAGTGGGTCCATGATGGGACTGCTACCTCTCCACTCCCAGAGTTTCACCACCATCAGAATCCGGATGGGCGGGATGGTGTTCTACCACCCGCTATTTTTCACATAGTGCCCAAGGGGTCCCCTATAAAATTTATGAGTGGATCCATGATGGGACTACTACCTCTCCACTCCCAGAGTTTCACCACCATCAGAATCTGGATGGGCAGGATGGTGTTCTACCACTCGCTATTTCTCACATAGTGCCCAAGGGGTCCCCTATACACGAAATACTGGGTTTGGGTAGGGCATTATTATCATACAGCATTTAATGCAAGTGAAACTCTCCGAGAAGATCCACGAGGCTACTACCCCTCCACTCGCAAAGTTTCACCACCATCAGTGGGCCGAACGGTGTGCTACCACACCTTCTATTTTTTGCATAGTGCCCAAGAGGTCCCCTATTCAAAAAATAGTGGGTCTGGGTAGGGCATCATTATCATACGGTTTTCAATGCAGGTAAGACTTTGGGAGTAGGTCCATGGGGCTTTTACCCTTACCTAAGAAATTTTTCCCACCATCGGATGGGTAGGACAGTGTGCTGCCACCCGCTATTTTTCGCATAGTCTCCAAGGGGTCCCCTATGCG
This sequence comes from Cibotium barometz, assembly GCF_041138505.1. Taxonomy (NCBI): domain Eukaryota; kingdom Viridiplantae; phylum Streptophyta; class Polypodiopsida; order Cyatheales; family Cibotiaceae; genus Cibotium; species Cibotium barometz. The sequence goes on from NC_141069.1 coordinate 54,110,798, forward strand.
AGAAATATTGTGTTTGGGTAGAGCATCATTATCATACGGCATCTGATGTAGGTGAAACTTTGCAAGCAAGTCCATGAGATTGCTACCCCTCCACTCACAAAGTTTCACCACCATTGGATGATAGATGGGCGCGACGGTGTGCTGCCATGTACTATTTTTTGCATAGTTCCCAAGGGGTCCCCTATGCAAAAAATAGCGGGTTTGAGTGGGGCATAATTATCATACAGTGTCTGAGGTGGGTAAAACTTTGTGAGTGGGTCCATGGGGCTGCTACCCCTCCACTTGCAAAGTTTCACCACCATTGGCATACGGGTGGGACAGTGTGCTGCCACCCGCTATTTTTTGCATAATGCCCAAGGGGTACCCTACGCAAAAAATAGCGGGTTTGGGTAGGGCATCATTATCATACGGCGTTTGATATAGGTCAAACGTTACGAGTAGGTCCATGGTGCTACTATCCCTCCATTCAAAAAGTTTCACCACCATTAGATGCCAGATGGCCAGGACGATGTACTACAACCCACTATTCTTCTCATAGTGCCCAAGGTGTCCCCTATGCAAAAAATAGTGGGTTTGGGTGGCGCATCATTATCATACTACGTGTGATGAGGTGAAACTTTGTGAGTGGTTCCATGGGGTTGCTATCTCTCCACTTGCAAAGCTTCACCACCATTGGGCACCGGCGGATTGGTAGGACCATGTGCTACCACCCGCTATTTTTGCATAGTGCTACCCAAGGGGTCCCTTATGTAAAAAATAGTGGTTTTGGGTAGGGCATCATTATCATATGGCATTTGATGTGGATGAAGCTGTGCAAGCATGTCCATGGGGCTCCCAAGGTTTCACCACCATCGGATGCCGGATGGGTAGGATGGTGTGCTACCACCCGCTACTTTTCACATGGTGCCCAAGCACTGCCTTATGTAAAAATAGTGGGTTTGGGTAGGGCATCATTATCATATAGTGTCCGATGCAGTTAAAAGTTTTCTATCGCTCCACTCGCAAAGCTTCACCACCATCAGATGCTGGATGGGCAGGATGGTGTGCTGCCACCCGCTATTTTTTGTGTAATGCCCAAGGGGTCCACTATGTGAAAAATAGCAGGTTTAGGTAGGGCATCATTATCATACAACGTTTGATGCGGGTGAAAATTTTCAAGCACGTCCATGGTACTGCTATCCCTCCACTCACAAAGTTTCACCACCATCAAACCCCGAATGGGAGGGGCGGTGTGCTACCACCTGCTATTTTTCGCATAGTGCCCAAGGGGTCCCCTATGTAAAAAATAGTGGGTTTGGGTGGGGTATCATTATCATATGGCGTCTCAGAAGATGAAACTTTGTGAGTGGGTCCAATGGGCTCCTACCCCTCCACTTGCAAAGTTTCACCACCATCAAACGCCATGAGGGCGTGACGGTGTGTGTTGCCACCCTATTTTTCGTGTAATGCCAAAGGGGCCCCCTATGTGAAAAATAGCGGGTTTGGGTAGGCCATCACTATCATATGGAGTCTAATGTGGGTGAAACTTTACGAGCAAGGCCATGGGACTGCTATCCCTCCACTTGCAAAGTTTCACCACCATCGAACGCCAGATGGAAGGGATGGTGTGCTGGCACCCGCTTTTTTTTGCATAGTGCCCAAGGGCCCCTATGCAAAAAATATCGAGTTTGGGTGGCGCATCATTATCATACCACTTCTGATGTGGATAAATCCTTATGAGCTAGTCCGTGGGGCTACTACCCCCCACTCATATTGTTTGAACACCATCGGACGCTAGATGGGCGGGATAGTGTGTTGCCACCTCCTATTTTTTTAATAATGTCCAAGGGGTCTCCCATGCAAAAAATATAGGGTTTGGCAAGGGAATCATTATCATATGGCATCTGATGTGGGTGAAACTTTGCAAGAAGATCCATGGACCTGCTACCCCTCCACTCTCATAGCTTCACCACCATCAGACACCGGATAGGTAGGATAGTGTGTTGCCACCCGCTATTTTCTGCATAGTGCTCAAGGGGTCCCCTATGCAAAAAAATAGTGGGTTTGGTTAGGGCATCATTATTATACGATGTCCAATGTGGGTGAAACCTTGTGAGCGGGTCCATGGAACTGCTACCCCTTAACTCCCAAAGTTTCACCACCATTGGAGTCCAGGTATGCAAGATGGTGTGCTGCCACCCACTATTTTTCGCATAATGCACAAGGGGTCCCCTATGCGAGAAATACTTGGTTTTGGTAGGGCATCATTATCATATGGCACCTGATGTGGATGAAACTTTTCCAATAGGTCCAATGGCCTGCTACCGCTCCACTCACAAAGTTTCACCACCATTGGACTCCCGATAGGGTGTGACTGTGTGTATTGCCACACCCGCTATTTTTTGCGTAATGCCCAAGGGGTCCCCTATGTGAAAAATAGCGGGCTTGGGTATGGCATCATTATCATACGATGTCTGATCTGGTTGAAATTTTGGGAGCAAGTCTAGGGACTGCTATCCCTCCACTCGCAAAGTTTCACCACCATTGGACCCTGGATGGGAGGGATAGTGTGCTGCCACCCGGTATTTTTCGCATAGTGCCCTAGGGAGCCCTATGAAAAAAATATCGGGTTTGGGTGGATAGTGTGCTGCCACCCGGTATTTTTCGCATAGTGCCCCAGGGAGCCCTATGAAAAAAATATCGGGTTTGGGTGCCGCATCATTATCATACCACTTCCGAATGCGGGTGAATCTTTGGGAGCTAGTCCATGGGATTGCTACCCCTCAACTTACAACATTTTATCACCATTGCACGTTGGATGGGTGGGACGGTGTGTTGCCGCCCCCTATGTGTTTTTCATAATGCCCAAGGAGTCCCCTTTGCAAAACAATAGCGGGTTTTGGTAGGGCATCTTTAGCATATGGCGTGCAATGTGGGTAAAACTTTGCAAGAAGGTCCATGGAGCTACTACCCCTCCACTCAAATAGTTTCACCACCATCGGACACCGGATGGGCACGACTGTGTGGCTGCCACCCGCTATAGTGCACAAGGGGTCTCCTATGTGAGAAATACTTAGTTTGGATAGGGAGTCATTAACATATGGCATCTGATGCTGCAGATGAAACTTTTCCAACAGGTCCAATGGGCAACTACCCCTCCACTCGCAAAGTTTCACCACCATTGGATGCCGGATGGGCACGACGGTGTGTTGCCACCCGTTATTTTTTGCGTAATGCCCAAGGGGTCCCCTATGTGAAAAATAGCAGGCTTGGGTAGGGCATCATTATCATACGACGTCTTATATGTAGGTGAAATTTTGGGACGTGGGTCCATGGGAGTGCTATCCCTCCACTCGCAAAGTTTCACCACCATCGGACGCGGGATGGGCGGGACGGTGTGATGCCAACCGCTATTTTTCACATAGTGTCCAAGGAGCCCTATGCAAGAAATATCGGGTTTGGGTGGGGCATCATTATCATACCACTTTGGATATGCAGGTGAATCTTTGGGAGTTAGCCCACGGGGCTGCTACCCCTCCACTCACAACATTTAACCACCATCGGACGCTGGATGGGCGGGACGGTGTGTTGCCACTCCCTATTTCTTTTCATAATGTCCAAGGAGTCACCTATGCAAAAAAGTGAGTTTTGGTAGGACATTATTATCATATGCTGTGCGATGTGCGTCAACCTTTACAAGAAGTTCCATGGAGCTGCTACCGCTCCACTCACATAGTTTTACCACCATCGGGGGGCGTAACGGTGTGCTGCCACACCTGCTATTTTTTGCATAGTGCCCAAGGGATCCCCTATGAGAAAAAGGCGGGTTTGGATAGGGCATCATTATCATACGATTTCCAATGTGGGTGAAACTTTACGAGCGGGTCCATGGGGATACTACCCCACCACTTCCAAAGTTTCACCATGATCGGAGTCCGGATGGGCGGGACAGTGTGCTGCCACTATTTTTTGCATAGTGCCCAAGGGGTCCCCCCTATGCGAGAAATATTAGGTTTGGGTAGGGCATAATTATCATACGACGTCTGATGTGGGTGAAACTATGCGAGCGGGTCCATGATGTGCGACGGTGTGCTGCCACCCGCTATTTTTTGCATAGGATCCAAGGGGTCCCCTATTCAAATAATAGCGGGTCACATCATTATCATATGGTGTCCGATGTGGGTAAGAATTTGGGAACAGGTCCATGGTGATGCTACCCTCCACTTGCAATGTTTCCCCATCATCAGAGGTTGGATGGGTGGGATGGTGTGCTACCCATCCGCTATTTTTTGCATAGTGCCCAAGGGGTCCCCCATGCGAGAAATACTAGGCTTGGTAGGGCATCATTATATCAGATGGCATCTGATGTGAGTAAAACTCAGTGAGCGGGTCCATGGAGCTGCTACCCCTACACTCGCAAAGTATCACCACCATCGGATGCTGCTACCCCTACACTCGCAAAGTGAGCGGGTCCATGGAGCTGCTACCCCTACACTCGCAAAGTATCACCACCATCGGATGCTATATGGTGGGTGGGATGGTGTGCTGCCCCACCCGTTATCTTTTGCATAGTGCCCAAGGGATCCCCTATGTAAAAAATAGCAAGTCTCGGTAGGGCATCATGTTGCAAAGAATGTCCAATGGGTCCCCCATGCAAAACATAGCGGGTTTGGGTAGGGCATCATTATCATATGGCGTTCAATGTGTGTGAAACTTTGCAAAAAGGTCCATGGAGTTTCTAACCCTCCACTTGCATAGTTTCACCACCATCGGCGGATGCCATATGACTGGGACATTGTGCTTTCACCCCCTATTTTCTACATAGTGCCCAAGGAGTCCCCTATGAAAAAAATAGCGGGTTTAGGTAGGGAATCATTATCATACAACGTCCAATGTGGGTGAAACTTTGCAAGTGGGTCCATGGGACTGCTACCCCTCCACTCCCAAAGTGGGTCCATGGGACTGCTACCCCTCCACTCCCAAAGTTTCACCACTATTGGGTAGGGCATCATTATCATATGGCGTTCAATGTGGGTGAAACTTTGCAAGAAGGTCCATGGAGTTTCTACCCCTCCACTTGCATAGTTTCACCACCATTGGGTAGGGCATCATTATCATATGGCGTTCAATGTGGGTGAAACTTTGCAAGAAGGTCCATGGAGTTTCTACCCCTCCACTTGCATAGTTTCACCACCATTGGATGCCGTATGAGTGGGATGGTGTGCTTTCACCCCCTATTTTCTACATAGTGCCCAAGGGGTCCCTTAAGCAAAAAATAGCGGGTTTAGGTAGGGAATCATTATCATACAACGTCCAATGTGGGTGAAAGTTTACGAGTGGGTCCATGGGACTGCTACCCCTCCACTCCCAAAGTTTCACCACCATTGGAGTTCAAGGCGATACGGTGTGCTATCACCCACTATTTTTCGCATAGTGCACAAGGGGTCCCCTATTCGAGAAATACTTGGTTTTGGTAGGGCATCATTATCATATGGCATCTAATGCGGATGAAACTTAGCCAACAAGTCCAATGGAGTGATACCCCTCCACTCACAAATTTTCACCACCATTGGGCATGATGATGTGTTGCCACCCGGTATTTTTTGCGTAATGCCCAAGGGGTTCCCTATGTGAAAAATAGCGGGTTGGGTAGGGCATCATTATCATACGACGTCTAATGCGGTTGAAATTTTGGGAGCAGATCCATGGGATTGCTATCCCTCCACTCACAAAGTTTCACCACCATCAGACGCCAGATGGGAGGGATAGTGTGTTGCCACCCGGTATTTTTTGCATAGTGCCCCAAGGAGCCCTATGCAAAAAATATCGGGTTTGGGTGGCACATCATTATCATACCACTTTCGATGTAGTTGAATCTTTGGGAGCCAGTCCATGGGGTGGCTACCCTCCACTCATACGTTTGACCACCATGTGTTTTTCTTAATGCCCACCCAAGGGGTCCCCTTTGCAAAAAAATAGCGGGTTTTGGTAGGGAATCTTTAGCATACGGCGTGCAATGTGGGTCAAACTTTTCAAGAAGGTCCATGGAGCTACTACCCCTCCACTCAAATAGTTTCACCACCATTGGACGCTGGATGGGTGCGACGGTGTGTTGCCACCCGCTATTTTTTGCATAGTGCCCAAGGGGTCCCTTATGAAAAAAATAGCGGGTTTGGGTAGGTCATCATTATCATACGACGTCCAATGTGGGTGAAACTTTGTGAGTGGGTCCATAGGGGGTCTACCCCTCCACCCCCAAAGTTTCACCACCATTGGAGTCTAGATGGGTGGGACGGTGTGCTGCCACTATTTCTCGTATAGTGCCCAAGGGGTCCTCTATACGATAAATATTGGGTTTGGGTAGGGCATCATTATCATATGGCGTCTGATGTGGGTAAAACTCTGTGAGTGGGTCCATGGTGTGTTGCTACCCCTTGACTCATAAAGTTTCACCTCTAGTGGATCCCGGATGGGCGGGACGGTGTTCTACCACACCCGTTATTTTTCACATGGGGTCCAAGGGGTCCCCTATGCAAAAAATAGCAAGTCTAGGTAGGACATTAATATCAAATGGTGTTCGATGTGGGTAGGAATTTGGGAGAGGGTCCATGGAGCTGCTACCCTCCACTTGCAATGTTTTCCCACCTGCTACCCACTATTTTTTGCATAATGCCCAAGGGGTACCCTATGTGAAAAATAGCGGGTTTGGGTAGGGCATCATTATCATACGGTGTTTGAGGTGGGTAAAACTTTGTGAGTGGATCCATGGGGATCTTGGTCTTCCAATCGCAAAGTTTTGAACCACCATTGGATGCCATATGGGTGGACGGTGTTTTTTGCATAATGCCCAAGGGGTACCCTATGCGAAAAATAGCGGGTTTGGGTAGGGCATCATTATCATATGGTTTTCGATGTAGGTGAAACATTGCGAGGGGGTCTATGGGGCTTCTATCCCTCCATTCGTAAATTTTGACCACCATTAGATGTTGGATGACTAGGACGGTGTGCTACAACCCGCTATTCTTCACATTGTGCCCTCCACTTGCAAAGTTTCACCACCATCAGTGTTAGATGGGAGGCACGGTATACTGCCACCCGCTATTTTTCACAGTGCCCAAGGGTCCTATGTAAACAATATCAGGTTTGGGTGGCACATCATTATCATACCGCTTCCGATGCGGGTGAAACTTTAGGAGCGGGTCCATGTGGGGATGCTACCCCTCCATTCGCAAAGTTTGGAATGATGGATGGGTGGGATAGTGTGTTGTCACTCGATATTTTGTTTATAATGCCCAAGGGATCCGTTGTGCAAAAAATAGTGGGTTTGGGTAGGGCATCATTATCATACGGCGTCGGATGCACGTGAAACTTTACAAGAAGGTCTCCAGAGCTACTACCCCTCCACTCACGAAGTTTCACCACCATGAGACGCCGAATGGGCGGGACGATGTTCTGCCACACCTGTTATTTTTTGCACATTGCCCAGTGCCTAGTGCCCAAGGGGTCTCCTATGCAAAAAATAGTGGTTTTAGGTAGGGCATCATTATCATACGACGTCCATTGTGGGTGAAACTTTGCGAGTGGGTCCATGGGGGCAACTACCCCTCCACTCCCAAAGTTTCACCACCATCAGAGTCCGTGGGACAGTGTGTTGCCACCCAGTATTTTTTGCACACTGTCCAAGGGGTCCTCTATGCAAAAAATACTACGGCATAATTAGCATACAACATTCGATGTGGGTGAAACTCTGCGAGCGGGTCCATAGGGATGCTACCCCTCCACACGTCAAGTTTCACCACCATCGACGAATGCCTATTGAGGGACAGTGTACTACCATTTGCTATTTTTCACAAAGTTCCCAAGGGGGGTCCCCTATGCAAAACATAGCAAGTCTGGGTAGGGCATCATTATCATACAGTGTCTGAATGTAGATGAAACTTTGTGACTGGGTCCATGGGTCTGCTACCCCTCCACTTGCAAAATTCCACCACCAACGAACACCGGATAGGCGGGACAGTGTACTACCACCCACTATTTTTCTCTTAGTGCCCAATGGGTCCCATATGCAAAAAATAGCGGGTCTTGGTAGGGTGTCATTATCATACGGTGTATGCGGGTAAAACTTTGGGAGCAGGTCCATGGGGATGCTACCATGTGTACTCACAAAATTTCACTATCATCGGACATCAGATGGGTGAGATAGTGTGTTGCCACCCGCTATTTTTCGCATAGTGCCTAGGGCGTCCCCTATGGAAAAAAATAGCGGGTTTAGGTACGGCATCATTATCATACGACGTCTGATACACATGTGAAAATTTACGAGTGGGTCCATGGGGCTCCTATGTCTCCACTCTTAGAGTTTCACCACCATCGGGGTGGGATCGTGTTCTACCACCCACTATTATTCACATAGTGCCCAAGGGGTCCCCTATGCAAATACCGGGTTTGGGTAGGGCATTATTATCATACAACTTTCGATGCAGGTGAAACTCTACGAGAAGGTCCAGGAGATTTCTACCCCTCCACTTACAAAGTTTCACCACCATTGGATGCTAGATGGGCCGGATGGTGTGCTACCTACCCATGGACCCACTCGCAAAGTTTCACACACATTGGACGCCATATGATAATGATGCCCTACCCAAACCCGCTATTTTTTTGCATAGGGGACCTCTTGGGCACTATGTGAAAAATAGCGGGTGGCAGCACACTGTCCCACCCAGTCTGATGGTGGTGAAACTTTTCAAGTGGTGGCGTAGCATCCCCATTCACTTACTCACAAATCGTCACCCATATCTGATGCCGTATGATAATCATGACCAATCCAAACCCACTATTTTTTGCATAGGGGACCTCTTGGGGGCACTATGCGAAAATAGCGGGTTCAGCACATCGTCTGACCCATGGTATGGTCTTCGATGGTGGTGAAACTTTGCAAAAAGTGGAGAGGTAGTATCCCCATTTACCTCCTCTCAAATTTTCACTACATCGAACACAGTACAATAATGATAAGAGGCCCCTTAGGCACTCTACGAAAAATAGTGGGTGTGGTAGCACACCATCCTGCCCACCTGGTATCCAATGGTCTTGTAAACTTTGTGAGTGGAGTGGTAGCAATACCATCGACCCACTCACAAAGTTTCAATTGCATTGGATGCTGTATGATAATGATGCCCTACCCAAACCCGCCATTTTTTGCATAGGGGAGCCCTTGGGCACCATGCGAAACATAGCGTGGGTGGCAGCACACCGTCCCACCCATTGATGGTGGTGAAACCTTGGGAGTGGAAGGGTATCTGCTCCATGGACCTACTTTAAAAGTTTCATCTACACATCGGACGCCGTGATAATGAGGCCCTACCACAACCCACTATTTTTTTGCATAGGGGAGCTTGGGCACTATGCGAAAAGTAGTGGGTGGCAGCACACTGTCCCGCCCATCTGGCATATGATGGTGGTGAAACCTTCGGAGTGGAGGGGTAGCAACCCCATGGACCTACTTGCAAAGTTTCACCCACATCGGATGCTGTATGATCTAATGATGCCCTACCCAAACCCACTTTTTTTTTCATAAGGCACTATGCAAAAGTAGCGGGTGATTGCAGCACATCGTCCGCCAATCCGGAGTCTGATATGGTAGCAGAACTTTGCAAGTGCCCAGGGATAACATCCCTATGGATACACTCGCGAAGTTTCACCTACATCAGATGCGGGATGATAATGATGCGCCACCCAAACCCACTATTTTTTACATAAGGGACATCTTGGGCACTATGCGAAGAATAGGCACACCGTCCTCGGGCCATTCGGCATCTAATGGTAGTGAAACTTTTTGAATGGAGAGATAGAAGCCCCATGGACCTACTCGCAACGTTTCACCTACATCGGACGTCTTATAATAATGATGCCTACCCAAATCCGCTATTTTTGGCATAGGGTACCCCTGGGCATTATGCAAAAAATAGCGTGTGGAAGCGCACTGTCCCACCAATACCAATGGTGGTGGTGAAATTTTTTGAGTGGAGGGGTAGCAGCCCCATGGACCCTCTCACAAAGTTTTACCTACATTGGACACCATATGATAATGATGCCCTACCCATACCCGCTATTTTTTGCATACGGGACCCCTTGGGCACATTGCGAAAAATTACGGTGGGTGGTAGCACACCGTCCCGTCCCATCTGGCATCTGATGCTGGTTGTAAGATTCCTCCCCAGCCTCTCAAAATGTCCAGCATCTTCCCCTGTAATCAATTCCTCTTCAGAAATATAAAAGACTTGTTTCTAATTGTTTTAACCTAGAGAGAGAAAATATTCTAGAGAGAGAATATTCAAATTTTTAATATTTTTGGATAGAAAATTATCTCATCTTATTAAAATAAGTTCCCCTGAAACAAAAATTCAAAAAGAACTTTCCAATGTGCAATTGGAATTAATTGGAAATGGGTATAAAGGACCTTAGCCTAAGGGTCTAGATTTTTAGAAATTTTTGGATTATGGTCCAATTAAGGTTCCTATGGGCCAATAGCATCAATCCATGTGTAGGGAGGAGATAAATCCAATTTGTAAAAGAAGATACCCAAAAATGAGTAAATGCTCACATAAGATGAAGAGTTGAAAATGTACAAGGTTTATTAGTAAAAAACTATGAGCAATATTAAAAATATGAGATATTTTGGGTATCCAAAAATGAGTAAATGCTCACATAAGATGAAGAGTTGAAAATGTACAAGGTTTATTAGTAAAAAACTATGAGCAATATTAAAATGATTCCATTATGACACATATGTAAGGAAGGGGAGTTCTTTAAAGGAGGTGCATATTTCACATAAGATGAAGAGTTGAAAATGTACAAGGTTTATTAGTAAAAAACTATGAGCAATATTAAAATGATTCCATTATGACACATATGTAAGGAAGGGGAGTTCTTTAAAGGAGGTGCATATTTCACATAAGATGAAGAGTTGAAAATGTACAAGGTTTATTAGTAAAAAACTATGAGCAATATTAAAATGATTCCATTATGACACATATGTAAGGAAGGGGAGTTCTTTAAAGGAGGTGCATATTTCACATGCTTGAATGAGTTTTAAACTCATAAAAATTGAGATATTTCATCTCTCCTCTCTCCTCATTCAAGTCTAGTTCCAAAAAGTTAGCTTAACTGACCTAAAAATGGTCAAATATTGACCAAACTGATTTAGAAAATTCTAGAATCAGTTTGTTTGGTTAGGAGCTCAATTTTTCCTATAAATAGAAGCCTCCCCCTTGTTGAAAAATATATAGTGTTTATGCATCGTTACTCTACTCCACCTAAGCCAAGAACTATGAATTCATTAATAATTCACTAGTTTTTGGAGCTTCCCTCTTTTTTCAATCCCCATTGGTGGCTCCATCAACATACTTAACCAATTGATTGGTTGGGGGCCTCTACCGTGAACAAAGAATCAAGCAATTTGTAAGGTAATTAGTGAATATTGATTTTTTCTATAATTTCTCAATGTTTCTCTCTTCTCAACCCCTCTCAAGTTTAAGAAGCTTAATTGGTATGGTTTTTTAAATGCTATTGAAGTTAATTGGTGAATAGTAGTGAAGAGTTACATAATTTAATAAATGCTATTGAAGTTAATTTTCATTTATATTTAAATTCTAATGGTTTTTATGTAATTTCTCTCTCTCACTCAAGAAATGGTCACACTCATGATCCATTCTCAATCCAAATCAAGCTTTTCATAAAGCTTTTCCTTAACCCAAGATTAAGCTATGCTTGAGACCAAATTAATGGCTTTTTTCTATGCTTTTAGTTTATGTATATTGATGATTCAATCCATTATGGATAAATGATCCAATTAGAGATCATTTTAATTATTTCCTTAATGATAAGCTTTATCCCTTAAAAAAATTGAGATTTATCAGTCATAGCAGCGGAGCTATGGCAAAATTTTTATAAAAATTATGCATAAAATAATTTCATTCAAAGCATAAAAAGAGGACTTCCTACCATATTCTAGGAATTATCATCCTAGATTAATTGAAAGAATTTCATTATAATCATGGAAAAATTGAATTTTAATATCATGCATAAAGGATAAGTTTTTATATCAAAAGTGTTATTTTTACCATTTTTATTTCATGCATAGAAGTATGCATAATGGATAAATTTTTATATCAAAAGTGTTATTTTTATCAATTTTTATTTTCATGCATAGAAGTATGCATAAAGGATAAGTTTTTATATCAAAAGTGTTACTTTTACCATTTTTATTTTCATGCATAGAAGTATGCATAATGGATAAATTTTTATATCAAAAGTGTTACTTTTATTATTTTTATTTTCATACATAGAAGTATGCATAATGGATAAATTTTTATATCAAAAGTGTTACTTTTATTATTTTTATTTCATGCATAGAAGTATGCATAATGGATAAATTTTTATATCAAAAGTGTTATTTTTATCAATTTTTATTTTCATGCATAGAAGTATGCATAAAGGATAAGTTTTTATATCAAAAGTGTTACTTTTACCATTTTTATTTTCATGCATAGAAGTATGCATAATGGATAAATTTTTATATCAAAAGTGTTACTTTTATTATTTTTATTTTCATACATAGAAGTATGCATAATGGATAAATTTTTATATCAAAAGTGTTACTTTTATTATTTTTATTTTCATACATAGAAGTATGCATAATGGATAAATTTTTATATCAAAAGTGTTATTTTTATCATTTTTATTTTCATGCATAGAAGTATGCATAAAGGATAAATTTTTATATCAAAAGTGTTACTTTTATCATTTTTATTTCATGCATAGAAGTATGCATAATGGATAAATTTTTATATCAAAAGTGTTACTTTTATCATTTTTATTTCATGCATAGAAGTATACATAATGGATAAATTTTTATATCAAAAGTGTTACTTTTATCATATTTGAATTTCATGCAAAAAGGTATGCATAAAAGTTGATTATTTTATTATAAAAGTGTGACTTTTATCATAATTGAATTTCATGCATAGAGGTATGCATAAAAGTTGATTATTTATTGTAAGAGTGTTACTTTTATCATAATTGGATTTCATGCATGGAGGTATGCATAAAAGATATTCTTTTTATGCTAAAAGTGTGATTTTCATATAAATGGATTTTATGCATAACTTAGATGCATAAGAGAAATTCTTTTATTCTAAAAGTGTAATTCCTACCAAATTGAATTTATGCATAAGAAGATTCATAAAAAATTTGATTTTTAATTCAAAAGTATCATTCTCATCTAAATTGAATTTATGCATAGGAAGATGCATAAAAGATTGATTTTTAATTCAAAAGTGTCATTTTCATCTTGAAAACTTTAATAATTAACTATAATTTTTAAGGTTTACTTGATAGAGGCCACTTACATGTTAGAGTCACTTTTTTTCTTGTAGCTCTTTGCGCAATATACATTTTGTACACCTTGATGATACCTATACAATAAAGAGAATCATGTCAGAAACTATCATGTTATACATTTTGAGATTCACTGTTGGCTCATTCATTTACATCCTTGTTTTATACTCTAAATTAAAATTCAAAGGGTAAATCTATTTGGCTCTTCTCAATGATACCTTCTCTTGAAGAATGTCGTTGTCGCCAATAGTGATTGTTGAAATTACTCTATCATTGAATTTGACTGCAATTACAATTAGAAGAGAAAATTACATTTTTCTCTTCCTTTCTATCCCATCCTTCACCAAGGATTTCAATCATATCTCTCTCCTGCATGTTTTCACATACAACCATTATCTTCATAACTCTTATTATTGACTTTACAAACAAATGAAATAAGCTTACAATTTGGTTTGTGTCGAGGAAGATCTTGTGACAAGAATCTCTTAGATACATGTTTTGTTGATCCCATGTTTGAATCCTTGGATTCTTTCTTTCCAACATGATATAAAATTGTTGATGGTTGATCCTCTTTGCTTTCTTTTCTATAATGGTATAGAAAACTCAATTTCTCCTATCAACCACCCCTTCAACATCGTCAAGGGATTCCATGCATTTTCTACATCACTTATGTTATAGATTGTAATCATTTGGACATTTGAAGATAGCCTTCTAGATCTTGTTGCCATATCAAGGAACGCAAGAGTGCAAACAATAAATGGCATTTGATAGTGATGAGAGTGCAAAAAAGTGAGAAAATCACGAGTGTGTTGTTAAATTTGGGAAACATGAGTTGAAAAGTATATGCAGGAAATGCACATTTAAGTCTTACGAAAATGTTAAATGCTGACAACATCTAACATACGAAAAGGAAAGAAAGAGAGAGAATGTCCATTTTAGTTCTTTTTTTAGAGCAAAGAAATTTGCCTATTTTCATATTTTTTCTCATTTTTGTTGCATTTCTACATTATGTAGGCTTGTTGCTCATTGGTTGGGCGTCTATTTTTCTTTTCGTTAAAAAGGCCCAAGAACGAGTCCCGTTTTTCCCTAATGAAAGTAGATCCAAGGATAAAGAAGTACTCCATATTACAAGACCCTAAAGTCTCATCGAAGAAGGAGATGGTGTACATTGTTGGTGATGTTAGAAATGGCAATGTGGCAAGGTATATCAACTATAGTAGAATTTCTGAAGTATCAATCCCAATGTATGTCATGTATTTTCTCCTGAGTTATCACCTTGGTCCATCTCTATGGATAATGTAGACATTGTAGAATATGGTTACATTGATGTTGAAACCATAGATGATATTTGTATAGGTGAGGAGCTATTCGTAGATTATGAGTTTGATTAATTACATAACACTATGAATACTTTTTAATTCATTACCAGATGTCATTTTTTTGTGTTTTGGGTGCCAATACAATCTTACACTTTGAATATAAATGCTTTTGTGTCTTTTCAACAAAATGTTTCATTGTGTGAGGAATACTTTGTTCATTGGCAAACATTGAAGGTGCTCATGAATAGTTCATTTTTTATCCTTCATGTTGTAATTTAGAATTTATGAATTATATTTTTTGTTAATACAACTTTGAAATTTTCACATTCATATCTATGTATAAATCCTTTGATGTCTTTTAATGTTACAATTGAAGACGTGTGAATCTATGTTATGCTTAATTTGAGATAGTGAAGTAATAACAAGACTCCATTCATAAATGTCTTTTTAAAATTAAGATATGTAAGTAATATTCCAAGAAATATCTAGTTTTTTCTTACTTTGTGTCCTTTTGATTATTTTACCAATGTTTTACCAATGGATAGGAAAATCTATATGAATGTGATAATGAATCATTCCTCCCCATTATCATTCTTAATTAGTACCACTCTTTCCTCCTCCATTACCATCTTCTACATCTATTTTTCCAAGAAGGGGATGGTAGTTTTTTGGCATTTTATTCTGGGGGAGAATGGCACCACTGCCATTCTCCCCAAGATAATGCACCAAACCAAGACAAATCTAATAAGAGGGAGAATGGCACCACTTCCTTTCTCATCTCAAACCAAATATTACATGGGGAATGGATCCTTTAATGAGGAATGAGTTTGGAAAAGTGGCTAAGATGACATTGTGATTGGGGGTAGAATGTCAACACTACTATTCTTGCCAAAATGATTTAATGCACCAAACCGAACAAAATCATGCTTTCACTGTAATTTGAGTAGGGAGAATGGCAGAACTATCATTCTCCCTTGGAAAGTTTAATTATTAAAGGAGGATGTCACCAGTTACATTCTTCCTCCATTTTATACAAGAGGGAGAATTGCAGTGGTGCAATTCTCCCATCATTTGGATTAGATTTGGGAGGAGGGGATAATGGTAGCATTGCCATTCTCCCTTTAATTTTCTCATCTCAAACCAAAATTTTCAAGGAGAGAATGACACAATGCAATTTTTTCCCTATGTAATGGGGCTACCATCTCCCTTAATGAGGCTACCATCTCCCTTAATGAGGTGAGAATGGTACCAAATCCATCATCGACCACTAAAATCAAATTTTCCAAGTGTATTAAAGAGTAGCACCACGTCAATGATAGAGGGTCCTAAACCCTTCCATTCTAGTGGATAAAATTGGAGAATAACAATCTCTCTCAAAACCAAGTTAAGGATGGGAGAACAACACCCTACCAATCTTCTCTCTGATAGCGGACAGACCAGTCTATACATTTTAAATTTCTATGTTTTATATAATGTTATCCAACCCTTAACAATATGGTCATCCAATGAGGATAATGACACCATGACCATTTATTAAACTATTGAATGTGACAATTATAGAACAACACTTCTTAGATCTAATATTTTGATGGTGCTTATTATGAACACCACAAAGACTCTTGAGATAATGACGGCTCATACTACCAAAAATTGCATTTCATAGTGGGTGTATCTAAACAAATTTTCTAATAAGGATTGTACTCTACACATGCATGAAAAATATGTGAAGATTATCCATGGAAGAATAGTACTAGGGCCATTCTTGTGAGCACAATGTGCTTGAAAGAATGGCTATAGGGCCATTGTAAAGCACACCATCCATGGTGCGCTTGAGAATAGCCAATCTCTACACATGCATGCAAAATAAACCAGGATTGTCCATGGAAGAATGCCCCTCGTAGGTCCATTCTTGTAAGCACAATGTGCTTGAAAGAATGGCCATATGGCCATTCTAAAGCACACCATCCATGGTGTGCTTTTAGAAAGGCCCTAGGGCCTACCATCCATGGTGTGCTTTAGAATGGCCCTATGGCCTGTTAACCACACTAGTTAACATTCTTTTTAAGCATGGTTACGTTTGATGTAACTCATTTTTATGTACCCGCACTAATCAATTTATGTAAAAGATGTATGGGATGATTGAGCTTACAACTTGTGTAATGTCTGCCACAAGCATAAACCTAGGTGTACATAGAACTAGGGAATCAGTTTTGGGCCCCTAATTGTTAAATGGGAGGCTGCCTATCATAAAAAGAGAGCTCATATATATAAGTGACTTATGAAATATGAAAAGGGACCATCAAATTATCATAATTGATTTTCCTTCTCTCTCTCTCTCTCTCTCTCTCTCTCTCTTTCTCTCTCTCTCTCTCGTGGCTAAGGTGGTAACTTGTGTAGGTTTATGCTTGCGTGTTTGATTGTTGGTGTGTGCATGTAATTGATAGTTTTTTGGCTTGCTTCTTCTTCCTCCTCTTCTTGTCTTCTCCCTCATCTTAACTCTTTCAGACACGACCTCGGTAGGGGTTCTCTCTTCATAGATCCCTTTATCCTTTCTCATTACCTAGCTTGTGGAATCTCCACTTGAGTGACACAAGTGGTGGTGGACTGACCCCCTAGCGGAGTTAACCCTCATTAAGGTTAGCTAATTATTGCTAGTTCTGAAAGCGATCCTTGCATGGACTTCTTTCTCTTCTCCTCACCCTCTCTTTTGTGAAAGGAAGCATGTTCAATTTTGTTAATGTTAGGTGATGGAGATGGAGACCCTCTCTCTAATAGACATGATGAACGTGAGAGTCTATTTCTATTAATGAAATAATTACATCTATATAGGCATGAAAGCCTTGCTTTTCCTAAAATTAGGAAACCCTAACTTGAGCCCCACACTACAACTAAACTAGAGCTCATTCACATGCATGTATAGATTGCACAATACCCAACAATCCCCCCTCAAGCTAAACATGCACAACTTTTGATAGTGAACATGATAAAACCACCTGATACAATGAGTAAGAGTCCCCCCTCAACAACAACATAGGGTGGTGTATTCTCTACAAACAATCAGGATGGATAGACAAGTGGGTATAGACAACAAGGTTGGGCCACAATTTTTAGACAAGACCCACAAAACAACTAGTCTTTCCCACAAAACAATTTTTAGACAAGACCCACAAAACAACTAGTCTTTCCCACAACAAAGACTTAACCAAGAAACTTGACTTGTAAACATATTTATGGGAGCATTGGATTGTGTTGTTGAAGAACATTGCTCCTCCATCCACCATAGTATTGTTGATGTAGAACTCGGTGAAGAAGCTTTCTTTGATCTTCAAGAGTCATCCAGATCCAGTAAAACAGTCCCTTTGAAGGCCAAGAATGGCATCAACAAACCCCGGCAAATAGCTTAGGCCCTCATCGGTATCCAATTGAAAACCTTTTTGTTCAGCTGAAAGGATGCGGTCACCTTCGGTACCATCTTCATTTATCCGGTTATTACAGGCTACGTCAAGTATCACTACATCTCCAATCTGGACATTCCTGCCCTCGACAATACGAAGAGATCCCAGATCTTTGTAGCGAGATTTGAACTCTGTTTCAACAGCGCTATGATATGATGCTTCATCATCTATCTCTACCACAACCTTCAGGTTTTTATAAGAATCTGGTGTGGTACACTTCACTTCTGGTATCACATCCACCACCACATCATAGCTGAGCAGAGAAGTTAGTGAAAATGCTAATTTTAACTCATCAATGTTGGAGACGATGTGCTCGGAATCCTTCAAAGCTCTTCCAGCATCAATAGCTGCGATCTTGATTTTATCCTTTCCGACAAAGTTCACAAGGATTGGCTCTGGTATATTTTTCCCTACTTTTGAAAGCCTGGTATCTTTGTCCTCTTGCTGAACTCCTTCAACACCAGATCATAGCTTTCCTTACAGATTTTTGGGGCTACTTTAATGCTCAGGTTAACTCTGGAATTGGGTTCGATGGATTCGAAGTCTTCGACTGCGTCAGCCACACAGCACTGGATCGCAGTAGTAAGGGGCGGTTCCCATTCGAGCGAAAGGACCCCCTGGAAAGGCTCCTATAGTTTTTGTTGCTGTTGTGGTGCAGCTACACCGCTTGCGAAGGGGTCGTACCGCCTGGCTGAAGCGAAGGGGCTACAACACGCGACAGTGTGAGGATGAGAGAGGCAGGACACGGGCAGCTAAAACGCGAGGAGAGAAGATAGCATGAAGAGAGGGTAACGCCTCCATAGCAACGGTGCTGCTGCGCTTCTCTTTGATACAACATTTGCATGAAACCATGCTCTGCAGAATCTTCTTCTTGCTCTATCTAGCACTGCTCTGATACCACTGTTAGGTGATGGAGATGGAGACCCTCTCTCTAATAGACATGATGAACATGAGAGTCTATTTGTATTAATGAAATAATTACATCTATATAGGCATGAAAACCTTGCTTTTCCTAAAATTAGGAAACCCTAACTTGAGCCCCACACTACAACTAAACTAGAGCTCATTCACATGCATGTATAGATTGCACAATACCCAACAGTTAACAACTTTGGTGCCACTACTAGGGAACACATTTAGCTTAAGGTCCTCCTCATCCTATCACTTGCTAGAGTCTTAATTTGCTCGGTTCGAATGCACATCCACCAGTAGGATTATGTTTTGATATGTATGTTATTTAATTTGATCATGTTTTCCTTCAACAAAAGGAGTTCATGGAAGCATGAGCATGAGGAGCTTGGGAGTCTTCATCAAAAGTGGGAGCTACAAGTAAGTGCCTAATATTGCTCTCTTGAAGTTCAATAATTTCTTGTTTCCTTTAAAATTAGCTTTAAAAAATTCATAAGTAGCTTAATCTTATAATTAATCTTAGAAAATTAGGTTTAATCAAGAATTCTAGGCATCATTGGATAGCTTGGGGTAGCCCAAGCCATCCACAAAAAGAAAACCATAAACAAACATCAAGAAAGGGACAACATCACAAAGATTTTAAGGGGAAAATTGGGCGCATTCCATTTCGGCCAGTCTCTTTGAAAAGTGAACGGTGGTTCACTTCTCAGACGTACACTTCTTAGCCATGGCCATTCACTTTTCCTCTTGCTAGATCCTCCCAAATCTACCTCATCAACTAGAATAGTGAGCATTAAAAAGGAATAAAGTGCATTAAAGGGGGCATAAAGAGAATTGAATAAGGGTATAAAGAGGGTATAGTTGTACTATGAGAGGACTATAAGGGGGTAGCTATTAGGAGACACGTCATTCCGGTGCATTCAAGAGAATTGAATAAGGGTATAAAGAGGGTATAGTTGTACTATGAGAGGACTATAAGGGGGTAGCTATTAGGAGACACGTCATTCCGGTGCATTCAAGAGACCTACCAGCCCTTGAAAGTGTACTTTCGTACCTCCATAGATGTATGGTCGTTCCTCCACAATGAATAGTCATTCCTTCCACTAAGCCACACCCATTCCAACTGAAGCATATGCCCATTCCTTCCCTTATCGAATGGTCATATCCTTATCAAAGCATGTCAATTCCTTAAAAGCATATACCCGTTCCTTGACAAATCCATGCCCATACAAACTATAGCATATGCATGTACCCTTCAGTAGCCATGCCCATACCTTCACTAGTGTATGGCCATACCTTATGTATTTTTAAAAGAGACTAACTAGAGGGTTTCCTATTCACAGGGTGAGCGTTCTCACTAGCATTTGTTACATTCATGCACCTATGTTCAGGGAAATTGGTCCAAAATAACCCTCTGTTCGACAACATTGGGCCTTCCTACATGTAATCTCTTGTGAGGTATGACCCATTGGTCAACACCACGTGGAGCTAAATGGTATTAGTCATTAATAGCACTAGAAAGAGTGAAGAACATCCTAGCATGGTATGCACTACCCCTAACCTAGAGGTAGGAGGGTTGGTTGCACAGTGCATGGACACACCACTGATCCTCAAGCAAGACCTTGAATCTCCTGCACATTCGCAAAGAAGTCTTGCCGTGCCATGAGACTTAGAAACTTTGTCTTGGGAGGGAAACATACAATCATACAATCCTCATACCAGGGATAGAGGCTTGGAACACCAGCCAAAGAGAGCTACCACACCATCGCTAGACCTCAAACGAGAGATAGGGTAGAGTGAGAGTAACCTGTTCCATATTAATCTAGCAGTCCGAGGAGCCATGCCAACTACTAAGATGGTTGACTCATATCAAGACCATTGTTTCACACCAAACCTAGGTCAAGAGACCACTCACCAGTGTCAAGAGACCTCCTATCAAAGAGAGATAGCCCACCCAGAACAATTCTATCAACAAATAGCACCTATGTACCAACAATACCCACACCTCGTGAAGGTAGCTTTAGGAATGACACCATCGACATAGGTTTAGTCGATGCATGGACAAGGACAAAAGAGAAATAAACCTGCCCACATTTCTAAATTGACTACCAAGTTTTATGGGACAGAAGACCCCATACCATCTAGAAATGTTGAATTAGATATGTTAGGAATTCAGCCATGTAGACGATCAAGTTAAGGTAAGTGCCTTTGGCCTCACCCTAGATGGAAAAGCAAGAGAGTAGTTTCATAATCACCAAAGGTAGAAGACAAGGCTACCTTTGACTCTTTAAAAGAGTCTTTCAAAGTGGTTTTTTCAGGACAAGGAACTCGATGATGGAGCCCAATCAAGTAGTTGCACAACATAAGAAGAAGGATGGAGAATCCATCTAGGATTATATCAACCCCGAGTTAAATATCTCCATTCTTGATATAATAATAAAGACAAGTTCTTGAATGAAAGACTGATTGGGAGGTTCCTAGAGGGCCTTGAAGATGTACCCTTGCACAACTCCCTGTACGTCATACTACCCACACTTCCTTTGTGTAAGATTCCTCCCTCCAGCTTTTGAGGTGTAAAGGTGTAAGAACCTCCCCTTATGTTCTTGTAATTATTCCCCTCTCTAAAATAAAAGAAAGATCTTGTTTTGGCGTAGAGAGAGAGGTAATCCAAACTTGAGATATTTTTTGATATAAAAATCCTCCTAGTGTCTAAAATGGTTTCCCCTGAAACAAAAATTCAAAAAGAACTTTCCAATGTGCATTTGGAATTAATTGAAAATGTGTGTAAAGGACCTTAGCCTAAGGGTCAAGATTTTCAGAAATTTCTGGATTATGGTCCAATTAAGGTTCCTATGGACCAATTGGATTAATCCAAGTGTGGGGATGAGATAAATCCAAAGAATAAAAGAAAATACCCAAAAATGAGTAAGTACTCACATAAGATAAAGAGTTGACTGAGTACAAGGTTTATTAGTTAAAAACTATTAGATATTACTAAAAAATGAGATATTTTGATATAATGATACATTTTTGACACCTTGGTAAGGAGGGGGGAGACTTTAAGGAGGTGCCTATTTCACACATGTGGATGAGTTTTAAATTCATAAAAATTGTTATATTTTTATCTCTTCTCTCTCTTGGATCAAACCAAATCAAAAAGGGAGCCAAACTGATCCAAATCTTGTCCAAATTTAGCCAAATTAATCCAAATCTTGTCCAAATTCAGCCAAACTGAAGCTGAAAAATTCTAGAACTTAGTTGGACTCAGTTAGTGGCCTCCCTCACCTATAAATAGACTCTCATTCTTTTGTATTCTAATCTGTGAACTATACCATGCCAATATTACATTAAAATAATGATATTTTCTATTATCCCTTACAAATCCTCTACTTTTGGAGGGAGTGGAGCTTCTTTCTCTCTTCAACCATCCTTGGAGCTTTCCTCTCAACACACTAACCAATTGATTCCTATGACCAATTATCTATTCAAATGATGTTTCTCAATTCACAAATCAAACTCTAGGCTTGTGAAGCTAAAGGTTAAGAAAGTGGCTTTTTATACTTTTATGCTTCTAGAATTATGATAATCTTTTGATTTAAATCCATAAATTGGATTTAATTTTAGAAGATAGTTATACTATCATAATTGTATTACTAAGTTTATTCTTTTCAAAAATATTAAAAATTATCAATAATAGTAGCGGAGCTATGGCGAAATTTTTAAGAAATTGATACATAATTCATTCTTATGCATAACGTGAAAAGAGGACTTCCTACCATATTCTAGGATTGAATATCCTAGGCTAAAAGAATGATTTTCATCACATTCATTGGAAAACTAATTTTTAAGGTTTATGCATAATTAAATAATTAAGAAAAGAGAAAATTATGGTAATTTTATTTAAATAATAAAAGAGAAATTTCCATGAAATTTGAAATTCAACCATTTAAATGGAAAAAGTGTAATTCTTAGCATATTGGAATAAATGGATATTTTATTTAAATTTAAAGATAAATTTATTTTATGCATGAGAAATATTTAAAAGGATAAAAGAGGAATTCCCATGACATTTGGAATTTATTCATTTAAATAGTAAAAGTGGAATTCTTGGCATATTGAATTAATGGATATTTTTATTAAAGAAAAGAGAAATTTTAGATAAATTTATTTGATGATAAAAGAGGAATTCCCATGACATTTAGAATTCAATCAATTAAATGTAAAAAGAGGAATTCCCATGATATTTGAGATCCAAGAAATTAAATGAAAAAAAGATAATTTTTTAGCATAATTCAAATTATGAGTATTTATCAAAAGTGGAATTTTGAGCATTATTGGAAAATATGGGTAGAATTGATTTTTGTAAATCCTATGAATCCTTTTATTCAAAAGAAGAATATTGAACATATTTCACTTGAGGAATTTGAGAAATAATATGAAAATAGCCGTCTCGAGAAAAAGAACCTTTACCTAGGAGGCCAAGCAATTAGCAAAAAATTAGAAAAAGTCCCATCGTTGGTATCAAAGTAGAAAAAGCTACTAAATGGGAATGAGATGTGAATGGATGTGATAAGATGTGAATCGAGATAGATGTGAATGAATGAGATGTGATGTGACGTGAATCGGGATAGATGTGAATGGATGAGATGTGATGTGAAATGGATGTGATGTGATGTGATGTGAATGAAGATAGATGTGAATGGATGAGATGTGATGTGAATCAAGATAGATGTGAATGGATGAGATGTGATGTGAAATGGATGTGATGTGAATCGAGATAGATGTGAATGGATGCGATGTGATGTGAATCAGGATAAACGTTGTAACATACCCATCTTCACTAATAAAGAAATGTCCATGTAATTATGAGTTTTTATGGTATAAAAATCAATGATTTAATTATTTGAGTCATTTCTACTTAGAATCTTCAAATTCTAAGCCCAAATTTGGAATCTGCGCGTGATTTTACCCTAATATAGGATTTTAGAGCATCCAAAACAGACACCGGATCAAGCCTATACGCAAATTTCAGTCATTTTAGTTTAAAAATGGCGACCTTTAAACCTTAATAAATGCACGACCGGGCGTCCGATTGACGAACGGTCTGAACCCCAACGACCAGGAGAACCTCCCGGACAAAAAAAAATCACCCCTTGGGGCGGTCCGGCACGCAAATCGAGGCGGGCGTCCCAAATTTGGGTATCCTGCCCCAAAATTTGGGCCGTACATACTTACTAGGGTGCCCGTACAATGACCGCCCAAGAACCAAAGGACGACCGCCCACTGTATGGTCCACACGTACCCCTACGTGGACACCCATGCTGTCCCAGACCAGATAAGGTACATGCGTACCACTCCTTTCCCAGACAACCGACACCGTACCTTTCTCCTAGACCCATGCACGCCACTGATCCGTAGCCTTTGAAGGTACACTGTCCTTTCGTCCTTGCTTTGTGCAGCGCCTGTACCCATACCCCTTAGCTATATAAACCCCCGGGGTGCTCCATAGACGGTATGCATCTTTGTGCTGCGTATGCCCTATTGTACCACCGTCCATCCCTGTGTGGCGTACTTGCTGTAGTACAGCCGCCCCTTGCAGCCACCCCTCTCACACCCCCTCATTTGCCTCTTTTCAGATAAGCTAATTTTCCTCCATCCTCCTCTTGCTAGGAGCCAATGTCCTTAACTCCTCTCCCCCCCATGTAAATAGACTTACAGTAGCCCTCTCAGCCCTCCTCCACGTTTTTGCCCTTAAGGACATCTCACAATTCCCCCCCTCCCCCTCCATTTGCATAGACTTTAATAAGGTTTTTCGCCTTAAGAAAGGGTTCGTGCGTCATACTCTTTTGCTCATACGGTGAGCAAACGAACTCAGAATTCAGATCTGACTAAAGCGTTTCGATCGTGGTAGCGAGCTCCACAAGGCGACGCCTAAGATGGCCTCTTCTAGGAGACGTCAGAATATTGCCTCAAGAGGAGCACGCAATAACGAGATTAGGGAAGATGCTCCCAATGCAGCTCCAGCCCTCCCTTTTCAAGATCCTCAAGGAAATGGTGGCCAGGTTAGCTTGGTTAATTTTTAAAAGAAGAGATTTTTCTTAAATTAGTGTTAATGAATGGTATCTTTTCCTTTTATAATGACGACATAAAAATTGTATGAAGTTACGAATTATGTGATGCTGTATTCGATAAATTGCGTCGAAATTGTTATCTTCACGAATTGTGAATGCTATATTTAATAAATTACATTGAAGTTGTTATCTTTAGAATTCAAGATTTTTTTTTGGCTTCAACGCTAACTCCGTTCCATGCTTGTGTAGCCGGGCGGCGTCATTAACATACCCATCTTCACTAATAAAGAAATGTCCATATAATTATGAGTTTTTATGGCATAAAAATCAATGATTTTATTATTTGTCATTTTTACTTCGTAACTTCAAATTATGAGCCCAAATTTGGAATCTGCGCGTGATTTTACCCTGATATAGGATTTTACAGCATCCAAAACGGACACCGGATCAAGCCTATACGCAAATTTCAGTCATTTTAGTTAAAAAACGGCGACCTTTAAACCTTAATAAATGCATGACCGGGCGTCCGATTGACGAACGGTCTGAACCCCAACGACCAAGAGAACCTCCCAGACAAAAAAAAAATCGCCCCCCGGAGCGGTCCGACACGTAAATCGAGACGGACGTCCCAAATTTGGGTATCCCGTCCCAAAATTTGGGCCATACACACTTACTAGGGTGCCCATACAATGGCCGCCCAAGAACCAAAGGACGGCCGCCCACTGTATGGTCCACACGTACCCCTTCGTGGACACCCATGCTGCCCCAGACCAGATAAGGTACATGCGCACCACTCCTTTCCCGGACAACCGACACCATACCTTTCCCCTAGACCCATGCAGGCCACTGATCCGTAGCCTTTGAAGGTACACCGTCCTTTCGTCCTTGCTTTGTGCAGTGCCCGTATCCATACCCCTTAGCTATATAAACCCCCGGGGTGCTCCACAGACGGTACGCATCTTTGTGCTGCGTATGCCCTATTGTATCGCTGTCTCATACCGCCGTCCATCCCTACGTGGCGTACTTGCTATAGTACAGCCGCCCCTTGCAGCCACCCCTCTCACACCCCCTCATTTGCCTCTTTTCAGATAAGCTAATTTTCCTCCATCCTCCTCTTGTAGGAGCCAGTGTCCTTAACTCTTCTCCCCCCGTGTGAATAGACTTACAGCAGCCCTCTCAGCCCTTCTCCACGTTTTTGCCCTTAAGGACATCTCACAATTCCCCCCCTCCCCACCCCATTTGCGTAGACTTTAATAAGGGTTTTTTGCCTTAAGAAAGGATTTGTGCGTCATACTCTTTTGCTCATACGGTGAGCGAACGAACTCAGAATTCAGATCCGACTGAAGCGTTTCGATCGCAGTAGCGAGCTCTACAAGGCGACGCCTAAGATGGCCTCTTCTCGGAGATGTTAGAATATTACCTCAAGAGGAGCGCGCAATAACGAGATTAGGGAAGATGCTCCCCAGCCCTCCCTTTTCAAGATCCTCAAGGAAATGGTGGCCAGGTTAGCTTAGTTAATTTTTAAAAGAAGAGATTTTCCTTAAATTAGTGTTAATGAATGGTATCTTTTCCTTTTATAATGACGACATAAAAATTGTATAAAGTTACAAATTATGTGATTCGATAAATTGCGTTAAAATTGTTATCTTCACGAATTGTGAATGCTATATTTAATAAATTGCATTGAAGTTGTTTTCTTTAGAATTCAAGATTTTTTTTTTTTGCTTCAACACTAACTCCGTTCTGTGCTTGTGTAGCCGGGCGGCGTCGTCTTTAGCAAAGCCCGGGAATGGCCCAAGGTATCCCTCATACCATTGGGAGAATAAGGATTGCCGATTGAGACGAGAGATTATGAGGTTGCCTAGTTCTGAGGGCCCAGGCTAGTGCGGTAAATAAGCCCACCCTAGTGTGCAGACATCCCTCTGAGGGGCGGGGGATCAAGCGATGGAGCTTGAGAGGGTGACAGGCCGGCTTGAGTCCTCGCCAGCGGCCGACGATGAGGTGTACGGTCTCGTAGGGTTTTGCCCATGTAGAGGCTAGAAGGCCGAATTCTAGATCATCGGCACAGTATAAGAATAAGAGAGCCGGTTTGGCTTGTATGGAATTGATTCATGTATAAACTTTTTATATAAATATATCTTGTCTTTGGCATGATTGTATGGTGAAAAAAAGGCTGTTTTAACAAACCTTGTGAAAAAGGGCCTTAATTAAGGAATATGTTTATTTATGTCAAACAGTGTGGTAGGATTAATTAGAAAACAAATTGATGCGTGAGTAGGGTGGAAAGTGGGAGGATGGAATGCCCCGACGGCACCATCCTACGGACGGGTGGACCCGATTAGTCAGGTAGCTTTCCAACAGATTAAGTGAAAGCCCTACGCTAGGCTGTGCCTTGCATAAGATGAGGAAAAAAGTGTTGCCTCTAGAAATCAAGTCTAGTAGTTGCCCAATTTATGATCAATTGCCCTATGGGTGATTTGATGTTTAGACAACCACACTCCCCCTGCGGGATAGAGCTAGGTCATACCTATGAATCGTATCCTTGAATCTCTACAGGGTCAAGGTGTCGATGAATAGGAGATTTTTCCCAAGATAAGACTTAGTGGACTATCTTAAGTGTTTCCCCCATTTTAGAAGGGAGGAACCTTACAAACGTGATGTGGATGTGATGTGATGTGAAGCAAATCGGGATAGATGTGAATGGAGAGATGTGATGTGGATGTGATGTGAATCAGGATAGATGTGATGTGATGTGATGTGAATCAAGATAGATGTGATGTGGATGTGATGTGATGTGATGCAAATCGCAAT
This sequence comes from Cibotium barometz, assembly GCF_041138505.1. NCBI lineage: Eukaryota > Viridiplantae > Streptophyta > Polypodiopsida > Cyatheales > Cibotiaceae > Cibotium > Cibotium barometz. The sequence continues at coordinate 54,138,737 of NC_141069.1, forward strand.
AGATGTGAATGGATGAGATGTGATGTGAATGGATGTGATGTGATGTGAATCGGAATAGATGTTAATGGGGATGAGATGTGACGTTGATGACACGAAAGTGGTATAGCTGTATATGCCTTTATAGAGTGTCACACTTCCACACACCGATACAAACACACCCAGAACACCAGACCCAAGAGCATAAACAAAACTTTATTTCAGCACAAGTCTTCGTCTCTACAAAGTTGTACATCCATTACATCCTCAGAACCATCTTCATCTAGTACCCATTCACAATTAGCCCACTCCAACTCCAAATCACAATAAAACAGGCCACTTCTCTTCCTGGCTTCTCCTGGCAACAAATACAACACACACACACTGGCATTCTACACTCAGAGGAAATAATACAAACAAGAACGACCACCTCTCTCCTTTGCAGTAGTAGTAGCAACCCAATGAAGCAGCACCATCACACTTTGTGCTCAGAGGCGGCACCTTCAACAAGAAACTTGCTCTCTGCTGTAGCAGCAATAAGTGCAACATGACACATTCTCCCTCTCTGTGCCAATCCCAAACACAGCTACACACCCATTCTCTGACGTCGTCAACGTCAAACACTAGCTCTGCTCACTATTGACTCTAAACTCTGCAGAGCAGCTATGGCAGCAATATGACATGCTAGCTGCAAGGCCACAATCATCATTCCCAGCCGTTCCGACGACAAACAGCAACACCTCCCCTCTACCAGAGGCGTCAACCCTATGAAAGACTCCCTCTCTGATGTCGTCACCAACCGACCTTCTCTATCTCCATGCCTGTAGTCGACACCAACCCTTCACTCCTCTCTACTCTACAGTCCATGCTCTCTATCTCTCTTTAATGCACATGAAACAATGGCTCTAGGACCATTCTAAATAACATCATGGATTGTAGAATGGTCTTGGCTCGAATCATTCAAGCCACTCTAAAGCATAGTTTTGATATTGTATGCATACTCCTGTAGAGAATTTGGCCCTACTATGAACATTCAGAAGTTCAAAAAAAGTTGACTTAAGAGAGTAGAGAATGACCCTCTAACTATTCTTGAAGTAAAATATGCTCTAGAATGACCAAAAGGCCATTGTGTCGTGCACATTGTGCTTTGAGAGAATGGCCCTACGGCCATTCTAAAGCACACCATGGATGATGGTAGAATGGCCCTATGACCATTCTTTCAAGCACACCATGGATGGTGTGCTTTAGAATTTCCCTAGGGCCATTCTTTCAAGAAAATTATCCTTATAAGAATGGCCGTAGGGCAATTCTTCCACGGACAATATTGATGTATTTTGAATGCATATGTAGAGATTCGCTATAGGAGTTGACACAAGGGAGTGGAGACTTACCCTCAGGCCATTCTTTCAAGAACATTGTGCAGGAGAATAGCCATAGGGCCATTCTCGAGCACATTGTGTAGGAGAATAGCCATAGGGCCACTCTCGAGCATAGTGTGTTTAAAGAATGTGGATGGAAGAATGGACCTATTATATAAGTAGATTGGACCTTAGGGCCATTCTACTGGCACAATGTGCTCAAAATAATGGCCCTAATATATCATTATGCTTATAATAATGGTTCTAGGGCCATTAGCCACTCCATAGTCCCAATCTCTACATATTCATGCAAACTACACCAAGATTGTGCATGGTATAATGGCACTGGCACCATTCTTGTAAGCACAATGTGCTTTGAGAGAATGTCTTTAGGGCCATTATACCATCCATTATGTGCTTAGAATGGCCCTAGGGCCATTCTACCATCATGTAGAATGTGCTTGAAAGATTGGACCTAGGCCCATTCTAACATCCATGATGTTCTTTAGAATGGCTCTAGATGGCACTAGGGCCATTCTACAATCCATGATATGCTTTAGAATGGCCCTAGGGCCATTCCACAATTAAAAATGTTCTTGAAAGATTAGACCTATGTTCATTATACTATCCATAATGTTCTTTAGAATGGCCGTAGGGACACTCTTTCTAACACATTGTGCATGGTGGAATGGCCTTAGGGCCATGTCACATTATGCTATCCATAATGTTTTTTAGAATGTCCTTAGAACATCCTTTCTAGCACATTGCGCATGGTGAAATGGCCCTAGGGCTGTTTCACATTGTGCTTTCAACAATTTTCTTAAAGCCTTTCTCCACTCCCTTGTGTCAGCTCCTTAGGGACAATCTCAACACATGCATGAAAAATACATCAAGATTATCCATGGAAGAATGACCCTATGTCCATTATAGGACACACCATCCATGGCGTGCTTGAAATGAATGGCCCTCGAGCCATTCTACCATCTGTAGTGTGCTTTATAATCAACTTAGGGATATTTTTTCAAGCTCATTGTGCTAACAAGAATGGCCCTAGGGCCATTGTTTCCATGGACAATCGTGATATATTTTGCATCCATGGTGTACCTAGGACCATTCTTCAATCCATGGTGTGCTTTAGAATGGCCCTAGGGCCAATATCCACTCCCTTCTATCAACTCCCTAGGGCCAATCTCTACATATGCATGAAAAATATATTGAGATTTTCCATGGAAGAATTGCCCTAGGTCCATTCTTGTAAGCAAAATGTGCTAGAAAGAATGGCTATAGGGCCATTCTAAATTACACCATCCATGGAGTGTTAGAAAGAATGGCCCTATAGCAGTTCTACCATCCGTGGTGTGCATTATAATAACCCTAGGGCCATTCTTTCAAGCTCATTGTGCTTACAGGAATGGCCCTATGGCCATTTTTCCATGGAAAATCTTAATGTATTTTGCATCTATTGTGTGCTTGAAAGTATGGCCCTAGGGAGTGTGCTTTAAAATGGACCTATGGCCATTCATCCAAAGCACATTCTTCTTGCAAGAATGGTCTTAGGGCCATTCTCCACTCCCTTTTATCAAATCCCTAGTACCAATCTCTACACATGCATGCCAAATGTAACAAGATTAGCTATATCCATTCTAAAGCACACCATCCATGGTGTGCTTGAAAGAATGGCCCTAGGGCCATTATTGCATGGATAATATTGAAGTATTTAGCATCTCTAAACTCAATTGTGTCCTTACAACCATTTGATAAATGGGGTGTAGATTTCATTGAACCCATTAGTCTAGCAACAACCAAATACACTTAAGCTCGATACATAATAGCTGCTACGGACTATTGCACTAAGTGAGAAGAAGGTTGGCAACCCGTAAGGCTAATAAATGATCGGCTTCTAAATTCCTATATAAATCAGTCATTACACGCTTCGGTTGTCCCCTCAGGCTCGTCAATGACAATGGAACACATTTCATTAATGAGGTAATCCAATTCCTCTTGCAAGAGTTCCTTGTCACTCATAGAATGTCCTCCCTTTATTACCCACAAGAAAATGGCCAGGCAAAAAGCACTCCCTCTCCATAGCTTTTCCTTCATTGCCCACCACAAAACGCAAGAAATTTTCCTAGTGATAAGTTCACATTGAAATAACCTAATTCTAATGTCCACACACTTGGCTAGCTGGATACGTCCACTATTTTCCACCACACACACATTGCTAGAGTGGTCTCCACATGCTACCACTATCCACCAGATCCCGATGAGCTTGCATTCTCAACACTCCCCCTCAAGCTCATCATTTTCATCTCATGCACCCCATGCATGTCTCTCAAGTACTCAAACTTGTCTTTACCAAGTGTTTTGGTGTAAAGATATCTACAACCTATTCTTTAGTCTTCACATATGTCAACTTATCTGTCCATCCAAGCAATACTTTCTGCTTGATAAAATGATAGTGGAATTTTATGTGTTTGGTCCTCACATGATAGACCGGATTTCTTGCCAATTGTATGCTTCTCATGTTGTCACAATATATGAAAACTTTCCCATAACATTGATGTCCCAAATCTTTGAGTAGCTTTTTCAGCCATACCACCTCACATGCAGCCATATCTTCTCCTCTATATTATGCTTCTATGCTAAAGCAACTATGGGTTGATTTTTGCTACTCCAACTCACCCTACACTTCCCAATGTGAAAGCATAGCTCACTAGTAGATCTTTTGTTCATAAGAACTACCTTCCTAATCTGCATTTATATATCATTAACATTCATAGCTTTGCCATAATCATAAAGGAGTCCATATGGTGCTGTAGCTTTCACATATCTCAGAATGCTTCTCATTGCATCCAAATGTGATTTTCTTGGGCTTTGCATAAACTGACTCACAAGTCCAACCTCATAGCATAAATCTGGTCTAGTGATAGTCATGTATATCAAACTATCAAACCATATTTCTATACATTGTCACATCCTCAATCTCTTCACCATAATCAGCCCTTAGCTTCACATTTTGCTCCAATGGTGTGCTCATTAGCTTACAACATGTGATGCCATACTTTGCTTCTAGCATATTCAATGCATACTACCTTTGAACCAACCAAATGCCTTTCTTTGTTTTCACCACTTCAATGGCAAGAGAATATCTCAATTCTCCCAAGTCTTTCATGTAAAATTGACCACATAATGAAGCTTTCACATCAGCAATATCCTTTCTTGTGGTCCTAGGGCGATTCTCTACCCCATGCGCATGCATAATATATAAATAATGTGCTTGGTAGCACGGCCCTATGGCCATTCTATACCACCTTGTATCAGCTATTGGTTCACGGTAGAAAAAAGTCTTAGGGCCATTCTATATCTCCAACATGTCATTTGGGAGTGCCCCTAGGGCCATTCTACAATGCACATTGTGCTTGAACGACTAGCCCTAGGGCCATTCTAAAGCACATTGTAGATGGTAGAATGGCCCTAAGCCCGAAGGGCCATTCTCTACCCTCTTGTTCCAACTTCTGGTCAATATTACAACATTTTTCTAGGGCCATTCTATACAAGGTTTGCCATAAAATATCAGGATTGTACATGTTAGAGAATGGCCCTAGGGCCATTCTTGCAAGAACAATGTGCTTTAGAATAGGCCCTATGATCAGTATACCCTGCAGCACAATGTTGTTGAAAGAATGGTCATAGTGACATTGTAAAGTACATTATGCTTGCAAGAATCGCCCTAGGGCCATTCTCCACCCTATTGTGCCAACTGCAAGTGAATATCAGAATGGTCCTTGTGCATAAAATATTAAGATTGTGCATGGTAGAGTGTCCCTAGTGTTGCAAGCATAATGTGTTTACCTAGTGTTATTCTAAAGTATATATTGGATACAGATAAATAACAAAATCATCATAAGGCCAATCAATACATGTGTACACATAAAATATCAAGATTGTGCATGGTAGAATGGCCCTAGGGCCATTCTACCATGCATAATGTGCTTTGAAGGAATGGCACAAGGGACATTCTAAATCACATTAAGGATGGTAGAATGGCCTTAGGGCCATTCTCTACTCTCTTGTGCCAACTTCTAGGGAATATTAGAATGATTACACATCTGCTTGTATAAAACATCAAGATTGTGCATGGTAGAATGGCCAAAAAAGGCCATTATAGCGAGCACAATGTGTTTTAGAATGCCCCTAAATCCATTCTACCATGCACAATTTTCTGGAAAAAATGGCCATAAGGAATTCCAAAGCACATAATTGATGATAGAATGGCCCAAGGGCCATTCTATACCCCTCGTTCCAACTATCCGTGCATGTTAGAGTGGCCTTGGGGACATTCTACCATCCATGATGTATTTTGTATCCATGGTGTGCTTAAAAGAATGGCCCTAGGAAAATTGTACCATCCATAATGTGTTTTGCATCCATTCTAGGGTCATTCTTTCAAGCGCATTACGCACGTATAATTTCCCTAAGGAAACATCTTGTAACCACAATGTTCTCTCGAATGGCCCTATGGCCATTCTTCTACATAATGTGCTTGAAAGAATGGTCGTAGGGTCATCCTTCATTACCTTATGTCAATACCTTAAGGACAATCTCTACATACGCATGCAAAACACATCAAGATTGTCCATGGATAATGGCCCTAGGGACATTCTAAAGCACACCATGGATTGAAGAATGGCCCTAGATCCATTCTTTCAAGCACACCATGGATGGTGTGCTTTAGAATGGACCTAGGGCCATTCCATCAAGAAAATTCCATTCCAAAGCACTGCCAGTGCCATTATACCATGCACAATCTTGGTGTAGTTTGCATGAATATGTAGAGATTGGGACTATGGAGTGGCTAATGGCCCTAGAACCATTATTATAAGCATAATGATATATTAGGGCCATTATTTTGAGCACATTGTGCCAATAGAATGGCCCTAAGGTCCAATCTACTTATATAATAGGTCCATTCTTCCATCCACATTCTTTAAACACACTATGCTCGAGAGTGGCCCTATGGCTATTCTCCTACACAATGTGCTTGAGAATGGCCCTATGGCTATTCTCTTGCACAATGTTCTTGAAAGAATGGCCGGAGGGCAAGTCTCCACTCCCTTGCGTCAAATCCTATACCAAATCTCTACATATGCATTCAAAATACATCAATATTGTCCGTGGAAGAATTGCCCTACAGCCATTCTTATAAGGATAATTTTCTTGAAAGAATGGCCCTAGGGAAATTCTAAAGCACACCATCCATGGTGTGTTTGAAAGAATGGCCATAGGGCCATTCTACCATCCATGGTGTGCTTTAGAATGGCCCTAGGGCCATTCTCTCAAAGCATAATGTGCACGACACAATGGCCTTTTGGTCATTCTAGAGCATATTTTACTTCAAGAATAGTTATAGGGTCATTCTCTACGCTCTTAAGTCAACTTTTTTTCAACTTCTGAACGTTCATAGTAGGGCCAAATTCTACAAGAGTATGCATACAATATCAAAACTATGCGTTAGAGTGGCTTGAATGATTCGAGCCAAGACCATTGTACAATCCATGATGTTCTTTAGAATGGTCCTAGAGCCATTGTTTCATGCGCATTGTGCATGATGGAATAGCCTTAGGACCATTCTCCACTTCCTTGTGTCAATTCCTTAGTGCCAATCTCTACATATGCATGCAATATACATCAAGAATGTCCATGGAATAATGATCCTAGAGACATTCTTCTAAGCACAATGTGCTTGAAGGAATGGCCCTTGTACCATTCTTCCATGGACAATCTTGATGTATATTGCATGCATATGTATTGGCCTGCGAGTTGACACAAGGGAGTGGAGAATGGACCATTATACCATGCACAATGTGCTTTGGAATGGAATTTTCTTGATGGAATGGCCCTAGGTCCATTCTAAAGCACACCATCCATGGTGTGCTTGAAAGAATGGATCTAGGGCCATTCTTCAATCCATGGTGTGCTTTAGAATGGCCCTAGGGCCATTATCCATGGACAATCTTGATGTGTTTTGCATGTGTATATAGAGATTATCCCTAGGGTATTGACATAAGGTAATGAAGGATGACCCTACGACCATTCTTTCAAGCATAAGTCCGTTCTAGAGAACATTGTGGTTACAAGATGTTTCCTTAGGAAAATTATACGTCCATAATGTGCTTGAAAGAATGGCCCTAGGATGTGAGGTGGTATGGCTGAAAAAGCTACTCAAAGATTTGGGACAAGTTTTCATTCTTATAAGCACAATGAGCTTGAAAAAATGTCCCTAAGTTCATTATAAAGCACACTATGGATGGTAGAATGGCTCGAGGGCCATTCATTTCAAGCATGCCATGGATGGTGTGTCCTATAATGGACATAGGGTCATTCTCTCATGGATAATCTTGATGTATTTTTCATGCATGTGTTGAGATTGTCCCTAGGGAGCTGACACAAGGGAGTGGAGAAAGGCTTTAAGAAAATTGTTGAAAGCACAATGTGAAATGGCCCTAGGTCCATTTCACCATGAGCAATGTGCTAGAAAGAATGTTCCTAAGGACATTCTAAAGAACATTATGGGGATAGCACAATGTGAAATGGCCCTAAGGCCATTCCACCATGCACAATGTGTTAGAAAGAGTGTCCCTACGGCCATTCTAAAGAACATTATGGATAGTATAATGAACATAGGTCTAATCTTTCAAGAACATTTTTAATTGTATAATGGCCCTAGGGCCATTCTAAAGCATATCATGGATTGTAGAATGACCCTAGTGCCATCAAGAGCCATTCTAAAGAACATCATGGATGCTAGAATGGGCCACGTCCAATCTTTTAAGCACATTCTACATGGTAGACTGGCCCTAGGGCCATTCTAAGCACATAATGGAAAGTATAATGGCCCTAAAGACATTCTCTCAAAGCACATTGTGCTTACAAGAATGGTGCCAGTGCCATTATACCAGTGCACAATCTTGTAAGCACATTGTGCTTACAAGAATGGTGCCAGTGCCATTATACCATGCACAATCTTGGTGTAGTTTGCGTGAATATGTAGAGATTGGGACTATGGAGTGGTTAATGGCCTTAGGACCATTAATATAAGCATAATGATATATTAGGGCCATTATTTTGAGCACATTATGCCAGTAGAATGGCCCTAAGGTCCATTCTAATTATATAATAGGTCCATTCTTCCATCCACATTCTTTAAACACACTATGCTCGAGAGTGGCCCTATGGCTATTCTCCTACACAATGTGCTCGAGAATGGCCCTATGGCTATTCTCCTGCACAATGTTCTTGAAAGAATGGCCCAAGGGCAAGTCTCCACTCCCTTGTGTCAACTCCTATAGCGAATCTCTACATATGCATTCAGAATACATCAATATTGTCTGTGGAAGAATTGCCCTATGGCCATTCTTATAAGGATAATTTTCTTGAAAGAATGGCCCTAGGGAAATTCTAAAGCACACCATCCATGGTGTGCTTGAAAGAATGGTCACAAGGCCATTCTACCATCCATGGTGTGCTTTAGAATGGCCCTAGGGCCATTCTCTCAAAGCACAATGTGCACGACACAATGGCCTTTTGGTCATTCTAGAGCATATTTTACTTCAAGAATAGTTATAGGGTCATTCTCTACTCTTGTTTGGGGTTCTCAAACACAACACAACTAACTACTTCTGACACAGCAAAGACACCCCCATTAGGTAACACTAACCTCAATTCCCACATCAGGCTAAACACAAACATCTTCCTCCATAGAGAACACGGATTAAGCAGAGATTTGCTAAACAAGATAGAGAATAACATAACAGAACTGAAATACCATGTTTGATTGATCAAGATGAATCATACATTGCTTTCTCCTTCTTCTTCTTCTTCTTCTTCTTCTTCTTCTTCTTCTTCTTCTTTTTCTTCTTTTTCTTCTTTTTCTTCTTGTAAAAGACGACTACAAAGCCCCTATAAATAGGCGACTTCAGACAGTTTTAGACGGTTGTAACTAGAATGTCACAAGACACTAACAGATGATATCCGACTAACCAGATCATAACAAACTCCGATTGATCAACAATCCGACTGAGTAGAATTCCGACTGAGCAAAGATACATATATCCGACTAAGCAACTATTAGGTAACTATTAGGTATTCTATCTGTAGTTCAACACATGGCACAGCCCGGTGGTTGATTTCAAGGAAATCGGACTTGAATTCACAATCCCTTGATCAGAAAATACTGGCCACATGACAAAATTTGACGCTGCTTCTTCAAATGTCAGGTACTACATCACTTTGCTGCTCAGCCTGCATCCCTTCAACAACTGGAACCTCCTTCAAAACTTCAGTCTTCTCAGCTGATTTATCTTCCACTGAAGTCTCCACTGGCTGCTCACTCTGACTTGATGTTTGCACACTCAAATTTATAATAGGTACTTCCACCTGAACTTCTAGTTCCTGAAACTGATCATACCAGGAATCCGACTCAGCAGCCTGAACTTCAAACAATGGGGCATCTGGTAGATCATCATCCACCCCGCTTGGTGCTTCTCCAGTTTCCAACCTGCTAAAGTAATCAGCAATAGCATACTCTTTTCCTGGAGTATGGACAATCACAAAGTCAAACTCCTGTAACAAAAGCATCCACCTGGCTAATCTTCCTGTCAACAATGGCTTCTTAATCAGATACAGCAGGGCTTGGTGATCCACATGAAATATTACCCTGTTCCCCAACAAATAATGCCTACACCTCTCCAAACACAACTTCGGATGCATCAGATGTAAGTCCTTCTTACCAAAAACAGAGAAATCATCAACAAATACTCTCATGAAGTCTTGTAAGTGTGGCTCAAAAACCTTATGTGCCACATAATTGAATGATGGTGGTCCATTTTTTAAACCAAAACTCATGACAGTAAAATCATATGCACCAAACTCAGTGATGAAAGCAGTTTTATGCTGATCCTCCTCAGCAACACTAATCTGATTGTAACCTGAAAAGCCATCCAGAAAGCTATACATTTCATGACCTGCTACAGCATCTAACACTGCATCACAAAATGGCATTGGAAAAGGATCTGTTATGGTTGCTGCATTGAGTTTCCTGTAATCAACACATACTCTCAGCTTCCCATTTTTCTTAGGCACCACAATTATTGGAGATAACCATGTCACCTGGCTCACAGGTTTAATGAACCCTACTGCCAACAACTTATCTATTTCTTCCTTCACCTGCAATGCAAAATTCGGATTCATCCTATACCTTTGCTGCACCACTGGAACTGCATCTGTTCTTAAATTCATCCGATGCTGATGTAATGCAGGATCTATACCCTTCACCTGAGAATACTCCCAAGCAAAGACATCTATATAGTCCTGTAACAACTGCAAAAGATCCTCCAAAAATTGTCCTTCCACCTGCACACTTACTTTCACCATCCTTGGTTCTGCATCTGTACCCAAATTCAGTTCCTTAAGATCATCTTCTTTAACCCGACTGGACGTGCCATACTTCTTGTCATAAATCCTTACAGCCATCTCTCCTGCCTCCTTTTGCTCTTGTTCCATCTGTTCCTTGGTAGCAATCTCTGTTTGCTGTTCCAGCAACAACTGTCTGAACACTGTCCCTTCAATCTCTTGACCTGGCAAGAACTCAGACTCTTCCTGATTCTGATATTCCACAAGCTGCAATATTCTTTCTACATCAACATCAAATAGTGGCACCACTGTTGGATTAGCCATTAAAAACTGTTCCTCCTCATCATCTTCTATTTCTTCAGCAAGATTAATTGTCTGTGCAAACAATGGCTTTTCTTTAAGAGACATATTTCTCTTACCCTGCATGGTTACAGTAATCTTCTTTTTCCCCTTGGTCAGAACCACCACATTCAATCCCCAATCCTGTTTAACTTTAGCCATTCTAAACCAAGGCCTACCCAGTAACATTTCATAAGGTGATAGTGATTCTGACATTCTGATTACCACAAAATTTACCAAGAATCCCATCCCTGCAACTTCAATTTCCTGCTGCTTCAAAATTCCCAATGGTTGCACCCTGGTTTGATCTGCCATTTTCACCTGAAATGGTGCTGGGGCTAAACTTGCTGCACCCATTTCTTCGTATACAATTTCAGGGAGAATGTTAACCCCTGATCCTCCATCCAAAAGAACTTCATCAAACACCCTGCCCTGGTACTCAACCTTAATGACAGGAACCACAAAGTCAACATCTGCTGGATCAATGCTATTAACTGCTGGAACCAAAGTCGGATTATCTCCTGACTGCTGATCCTGAAGTCTTTTAAGCAATCTTTCCTTAAATGCTGGAACCAAAGCTAACAACTGATCTAATGACAATTGCAAGGGAGAATTTATGAGTACCTCAAACCAATCTTTGTCCCTTTCATCCTTCATCTTCACATTGCTTTCTGACTGATGCAGAACTAACTCTTCTTCATCCTCCAACTCCGATTCTTCTTGCTTGTCCTGATGCTTCAAAATTCTTCTTTGTACCTGATCCCTGATGCCTTTTTGTTCCTTCCAATCAATTGGTCCTTTCTGTTTAGACCTGGTAACAGCCAATACCTCAATATCCTCAATATCCTCAGTATGCTCTTTGCTTTGCTGCTCCTGTATTTTTGGACCTTGCGTTACCTGTACCTGTTCATCTGCTAATTGAATCATGATTACATTTGCTTGAGCTGCTGGTTGATTCTGTTGTTGCTGCTGCCCCTGCTGGTTATTCTGATTGTACCTAATCACTGGGACACCTCTTTCTTCTCTATGTTTCACCCATAAGGCACATCCTGGCCCTATCCAATGATCTGGTGCTGAACAATAAACACAAGGCATGACTCTTGCCTGTCTTCCTTCATTGTTTTCCGGTTCCCTCCATGGTGGTCTATCAGATCTTACTCTCTGAAATCCTCCTCTGCCCCTAGTTGGAGCAGCCTGGTTTGCTGCAACCTCACCCCTGCCTCTACCTGCATAAGGTGTAGTCTGACCCCTGTTCTTGGGATTATACCAACATAAAGCTGTCTTATGCCCATCCTTGTCACAAATTTCACAGAACTTCTTTTCTTTTAGTGCTGCAACAGAATAACCTATCTTTCTCAATGTACTTACCAAATCCTCCTCTTTGGATTGCTTTGCTTTGGTCTTGTGCTTTTTCTTTGTCTTCACCTCTTCTTCCTCACTGTCAGATCCTGCTTCTGAATCCTCCTCTTTAGAATCTGATGCTGACTCTGGCTGGTCATCTGAATCCGAATCATTCTTTCTGGTGTGTTTGCCCTTGCCGCTTCCAAGTCTTTTCTCTACTCTAGCTGCTGCAATTACCAAATCATTAATTCCACCTGCAATATCAATGCTAGCCACTGCATTTTTCAGCCCACTTCTCAATCCTTTCAGAAAATAACCTGCCAGCATCTCATTGGTGGGTCTCTCATTTCCCTGTAACCTTTCAACCAGAATTCTGAATTTCTGAGCATAGTCCTCTACAAGCATCTTCTTCTGTCTGATGTCTCGGAGTTTTCTTAAAATGTCTGTTGGAGTCTTTTCCCTCCTGAATCTCTGTAAAAAGGCTGTTCTAAGATCATCATATGTTGGGAAGTGTGGTATCCCATATTGGCTAAACCAACTCATGGCCTTCCCTTCTAGAGTTGCTGCAAATTGCTGCAATTTAACTGCATCATTGTACAACACAGTATACCCATTTGCTTCCCATTTTGTCTCAAACTGAGCTACATGACAATCAGCATCCTCCTTAGATCCTCCGATGAATTTAGCTGCTTTCACCCTAGGGTTGGGTAGTTGTTGAGCCATCGGATTTGGCTGAGGTGGTTTCCTAGGTCTTTGCCTGGTAGCCCCCCTTAATGGGTTGAACTGAAGACTCCTTCTAACTCCTGCAGACCTTCCTGTCAGGATTAGGGCGCCTAGAAGTCCCCCCACTAGCCTCTTCTCTGGTGCAACTGAACTTTCCCCCCCTTGGCCTACAACAATTTCTTCAGGGATTTGGTGTTCCTGATCATCTTCACCCTCGTCAACATAATGAAATGGGTCAGGGTTACCAATTCGGGCCTGAGCCCTGGTATAGTAAACCCTTCCTACTCTTCTGTCCCCCTCTGACATTCATTTCCCTTCTCGTAACAGAACGGGACCAGCGGGATCGCCAATGTGTTTGGGGTTCTCAAACACAACACAACTAACTACTTCTGACACAGCAAAGACACCCCCATTAGGTAACACTAACCTCAATTCCCACATCAGGCTAAACACAAACATCTTCCTCCATAGAGAACACGGATTAAGCAGAGATTTGCTAAACAAGATAGAGAATAACATAACAGAACTGAAATACCATGTTTGATTGATCAAGATGAATCATACATTGCTTTCTCCTTCTTCTTCTTCTTCTTCTTCTTCTTCTTCTTCTTCTTCTTCTTTTTCTTCTTTTTCTTCTTTTTCTTCTTGTAAAAGACGACTACAAAGCCCCTATAAATAGGCGACTTCAGACAGTTTTAGATGGTTGTAACTAGAATGTCACAAGACACTAACAGATGATATCCGACTAACCAGATCATAACAAACTCCGATTGATCAACAATCCGACTGAGTAGAATTCCGACTGAGCAAAGATACATATATCCGACTAAGCAACTATTAGGTAACTATTAGGTATTCTATCTGTAGTTCAACAACTCTCTTAAGTCAACTTTTTTTCAACTTCTGAATGTTCATAGTAGGGCCAAATTCTCTACAGGAGTATGCATACAATATCAAAACTATGCTTTACAGTGGCTTGAATGATTCGAGCCAAGACCATTCTACAATCCATGATGTTATTTAGAATGGTCCTAGAGCCATTGTTTCATGCGCATTGTGCATGATGGAATAGCCTTAGGACCATTCTCCACTTCCTTGTGTCAATTCCATAGTGCCAATCTCTACGTATGCAGGCAATATACATCAAGATTCTCCATGGAATAATGATCCTAGAGACATTCTTGTAAGCACAATGTGCTTGAAATAATGGCCCTTGTACCATTCTTCCATGAACAATCTTGATGTATATTGCATGCATATGTAGAGATTGGCCCGCAAGTTGACACAAGGGAGTGGAGAATGGACCATTATACCATGCACAATGTGCTTTGAGAGAATGTCTTTAGGGCCATTATACCATCCATTATGTGCTTAGAATGGCCCTAGGGCCATTCTACCATGTAGAATGTGCTTGAATGATTGGACCTATGCCCATTCTAGCATCCATAATGATCTTTAGAATGGCTCTAGATGGCACTAGGGCCATTCTACAATCCATGATATGCTTTAGAATGGCCCTAGGGCCATTTTACAATTAAAAATGCTCTTGAAAGATTAGACCTGAATCATTATCTATCCATAATGTTCTTTAGAATGGCCTTAGGGACACTCTTTCTAACACATTGTGCATGGTGGAATGGCCTTAGGGCCATTTCACATTGTGCTATCCATAATGTTCTTTAGAATGTCCTTAGGAACATTCTTTCTAGCACATTGCACATGATGGTGGTGAAATGGCCCTAGGGCCATTTCACATTGTGCTTTCAACAATTTTCTTAAAGCCTTTCTCCATCCCTTGTGTCAGCTCCCTAGGGACAATCTCAACACATGCATGAAAAATACATCAAGATTATCCATGGAAGAATGACCCTATGTCCATTATAGGACACACCATCCATGGTGTGCTTGAAATGAATGGCCCTCGAGCCATTCTACCATCCGTAGTGTGCTTTATAATGAACTTAGGGACATTTTTTCAAGCTCATTGTGCTTACAAGAATGGCCCTAGGGCCACTATTTCCATGGACAATCCTGATATATTTTGCATCCATGGTGTGCGTGAAATAATGTACCTAGGGCCATTCTTCAATCCATGGTGTGCTTTAGAATGGCCCTAGGGCCAATATCCGCTCCCTTCTATCAACTCCCTAGGGCCAATCTCTACATATGCATGAAAAATATATTGAGATTTTCGATGGAAGAATTGCCCTAGGTCCATTCTTGTAAGAAAAATGTGCTAGAAAGAATGGCTATAGGGCCATTCTAAATTACACCATCCATGGAGTGTTAGAAAGAATGGCCCTATAGCAGTTCTACCATCCTTGGTGTGCTTTGTAATAACCCTAGGGCCATTCTTTCAAGCTCATTGTGCTTATTACAGGAATGGCCCTATGGCCATTTTTCCATGGAAAATCTTAATGTATTTTGCATCCATGGTGTGCTTGAAAGTATGGCCCTAGGGATTGTGCTTTAAAATGGACCTATGGCCATTCTTGCAAGAATGGTCTTAGGGCCATTCTCCACTCCCTTTTATCAAATCCCTAGTACCAATCTCTACACATGCATGCCAAATGTAACAAGATTGTCCGTGGAAGAATTGCCCTAGGCCCAATATTATAAGAAAAGTGTGCTTGAAATAATGAACCTATATCCATTCTAAAGCACACCATCCATGGTGTGCTTGAAAGAATGGCCCTAGGGCCATTATTCCATGGACAATATTAAAGTATTTTGCATCTCTAAACTCAATTGTGTCCTTACAACCATTTGATAAATGGGGTGTAGATTTCATTCATTAGTCTAGCAGCCAAATACACTTAAGCTCGATACATAATAGCTGCTATGGACTATTGCACTAAGTGAGTAGAAGGTTGGCAACCCATAAGGCTAAAAAATGATCGGCTGCTAAATTCTTGTATGAATCAGTCTCATTACAAACTTCGGTTGTCCCCTCAAGCTCGTCAACAACAATGGAACACATTTTATTAATGAGGTAATCCAATTCCTCTTGTAAGAGTTCCTTGTCACTCATAGAAAGTCCTCCCTCTATTACCCACGAGAAAATGGCCAGGCAAAAAGCACTCCCCCTCCATAGCTTTTCCTTCATTGCCCACCAGAAAACGCAAGAAGTTTTCCTAGTGATTAATTCAAATTGAAATAACCTAATTCTAATCACATAGTTGGCTAGCTGGATGCGTCCATTATTGTCCACCACACACACATTGCTAGCTATCCACCAGATCCCGATGAGCTTGCATTCTCAACATTCCCCCTCAAGCTCATCATTTCCATCTCATGCACCCTAGGCATGTCTCTCAAGTCCTAAAACTTGTCTTTACCAAGTGTTTTGGTGTAAAGATATCTACAACCTATTCTTTAGTCTTCACATATGTCAACTTATTTGTCCATCCAACCAATAGTTTCTCCTTGATGAAATGATAGTGGAATTTTATGTGTTTGGTCCTCACATGATAGACTGGATTGCTTGCCAATTGTATGCTTCTCATGTTGTCACAATATATGAAAACTTTCCCATAACATTGATGTCCCAAATCTTTGAGTAGCGTTTTCAGCCATACCACCTCACATGTAGCCATATCTGCTCCTCTATACTATGCTTCTATGCTAAAGCAACTGTGGGTTGATTTTTGCTACTCCAACTCACGCTACACTTCCCAATGTGAAAGCATAGCTCACTAGTAGATCTTTTGTTCATAAGAACTACCTTCCTAATCTGCATTTATATATCATTAACATTCATAGCTTTGCCATAGTCATAAAGGAGTCCATATGGTGATCTAGCTTTCACATATCTCAAGATGCTTCTCATTGCATCCAAATGTGGTTTTCTTGGGCTTTGCATAAACTGACTGACAAGCCCAACCTCATAGCATAAATCTGGTCTAGTGATAGTCATGTATATCAAACTATCAACCATATTTCTATACATTGTCACATCCATCTCTTCACCATAATCAGCCCTTAGCTTCACATTTTGCTCCAATGGTGTGCTCATGAATTAGCTTACAACATGTGATGCCATACTTTGCTTCTAGCATATTACCAACCAAATGCCTTTCTTTGTTTTCACCACTTCAATGGCAAGAGAATATCTCAATTCTCCCAAGTCTTTCATGTAAAATTGACCACATAATGAAGCTTTCACATCAGCAATATCCTTTCTTGTGGTCCTAGGGCGATTCTCTACCCCATGTGCATGCATAATATATAAATAATGTGCTTGGTAGCACGGCCCTATGGCCATTCTATACCACCTTGTATCAGCTATTGGTTCACGGTAGAAAAAAGTCTTAGGGACATTCTATATCTCCAGCATGTCATTTGGGAGTGCCCCTAGGGCCATTCTACAATGCACATTGTGCTTGAACGACTAGCCCTAGGGCCATTCTAAAGCACATTGTAGATGGTAGAATGGCCCTAAGGGCCATTCTCTACCCTCTTGTTCCAACTTCTGGTCAATATTACAACATTTTTCTAGGGCCATTCTATACAAGGTTTGCCATAAAATATTAGGATTGTACATGTTAGAGAATGGCCCTAGGGCCATTCTTGCAAGCACAATGTGCTTTAGAATAGGCCCTATGATCAGTATACCCTACACAATGTTATTGAAAGAATGGTCATAGTGACATTGTAAAGTACATTATGCTTGCAAGAATCGCCCTAGGGCCATTCTCCACCCTATTGTGCCAACTGCAAGTGAATATCAGAATGGTCCTTGTGCATAAAATATTAAGATTGTGCATGGTAGAGTGTCCCTAGTGTTGCAAGCATAATGTGTTTACCTAGTGTTATTCTAAAGTATATATTGGATACAGATAAATAACAAAATCATCATAAGGCCATTCAATACATGTGTACACATAAAATATCAAGATTGTGCATGGTAGAATGGCCCTAGGGCCATTCTACCATGCATAATGTGCTTTGAAAGAATGGCATAAGGGACATTCTAAATCACATTAAGGATGGTAGAATGGCCTTACGGCCATTCTCTACTCTCTTGTACCAGCTTCTAGGGAATATTAAAATGATTTCACATGTGCTTGCATAAAACATCAAGATTGTGCATGGTAGAATGGCCAATAAAGGCCATTATAGCCAGCACAATGTGTTTTATAATGCCACTAAATCCATTCTACCATGCACAATTTTCTTGAAAAAATGGCCCATAAGTAATTCCAAAGCACATAATCGATGATAGAATGGCCCAAGGGCCATTCTATACCCCTCGTTCCAACTATCGGTGCATGTTAGAGTGGCCTTGGGGACATTCTACCATCCATGATGTATTTTGTATCCATGGTGTGCTTAAAAGAATGGCCCTAGGGAAATTGTACCATCCATGATGTATTTTGCATCCATCCTAGGGCCATTCTTTCAAGCACATTGTGCATGTATAATTTCCCTAAGGAAACATCTTGTAAGCACAATGTTCTCTGGAACGGCCCTATGGCCATTCTTCTACATAATGTGCTTGAAAGAATGGTTGTAGGGTCATCCTTCATTACCTTATATCAATACCCTAGGGACAATCTCTACATACACATGCAAAACACATCAAGATTGTCCATGGATAATGGCCCTAGGGCCATTCTAAAGCACACCATGGATTGAAGAATGGACCCAGATCCATTCTTTCACTACAAGACAATGCTGCCATACACGCGTTTCATACACGCGATAAATTACGAACGCGTGTATGGTCGCGCTTGTATTTGAATAGAATCGAGCGCGTGTATTTTAGCATTTAAGTTCGCGTGTATATTTGCATTTATAAACGCGTGTATAAACGCGTTTATATACACGCAGTAATACACGCATAAATACACGATAATATTCACGGGGTAATACTCGCTATTATACACGGATAAATACACGCCACTATACACGGATTAATACACGCATGGCAGAGAAAAACTGAAAAAAAATTGAATTCCTTAACAAAATTAAAAACTATTTTCCTTAAACCATCTCATAGTACATTACAGTATACATCATTACACAATCCCACTACATGCATTTACAACAATGAAATATATTCAAAAATAAATCATGCATATGAGATGATAGAAATGTCATCAATTTAGAACATACAGTGACGGATTGGTTAGGGTTCGATCTCATCTTCAATAAGATCCATCCTTGCCAAACGATCAACATCAATATCCATTTGATCAATTGGTAAGGCTACGATTAAATTTATTCCACTATCGATATTCTGTACTCCATTGATAATGGTATCGATGTCCTGATCATCCTCATCAACATCACCATCATCCTCAATGGTAGGGTCATTCTCATGATCATGAGAAATGGCATGCTCATCCTCATTATCACGATCATCTCTTATTTCTTGATCATCGATCACAACATCTTCAATGGCATGTTCGACGTCATCTTCATTGCGGCTTGTTACATCCTCCATATGCTCCATATCAGTGAATGTATTATACATCACTTTGGAACGTGGTGCAATAGGGATGACGTACCACCATTTGATGTCATGCACCATTGGTAGATAGATAACCTACTCAAATACACACAGTACAGTAATTAATTAGCATATCAAAAGTCAAGGGATACGCGAGCTTAGATATATATGTACATGAAACACATTAGTAAAAAAATGCATACCTGCTCACATTGTTGTGGCAATACGAGCCTATCTTTCTTTGTTTGCTAGAACTTTGTAGAGTCAATAGTTACATATCCACTTGCATGGCGTTTTATCGTTGCATCAGGCCCTTTTTCTACCACGTTCATTTGCCATTTGACATCCAAAACATACACAAAGAAGCGACGAAAGTCAAGCCTAAATATGTCTTGGATTATGCCACAATAATCATCCATTTTTCCATTAGCTCCCTCAAAGCTACTAATGACACCGCAATCTTGTGTATTTCTCTTTTCATCAATTCTTTGTGTTCGAAAATGCTTGCCTTCACACCATATAGCATTG
Source organism: Cibotium barometz (assembly GCF_041138505.1). Lineage (NCBI taxonomy): Eukaryota > Viridiplantae > Streptophyta > Polypodiopsida > Cyatheales > Cibotiaceae > Cibotium > Cibotium barometz. Next base: position 54,158,867 of record NC_141069.1, read on the forward strand.
AACATAGTGCACTGGACCAAAAAAGAAGCAATATTTGTGTAAGCAATGTGAATAAATATTAAAAGCAAATCACTTACAACTAATGCAAAACATTAGTTCTATGTACCTTTGACATGCATCCTCGTGCATACTCCCATTCTTCCGCCGTGATATGCAGCCCCTCGTCGCTCTCTGCTCTCTCCATTTCCTCATGCAACCAATCAACATGGATATCATTCGGAAGTGTTGCTAGATGCTTAGGGTACGCCTTCCGAGAGCCATGTTGCCTCCGAAAGAGAGCTCTTTCTGCTTGCCTTTTTGTCTTTGCATCCTCATATCTTGTAACCCATCTGCTCATCACATCACTATTAAGGATACAAGTGAAATTGAGATCATCAATCAATGTTCTGTCAATTACTTTACTCTGTCCTTTTCCTTGAGGCACAATAGAGGTCATCCTCAAGTCCTCTTCATTGCTCCATAGTCGTGGCAAAGAGCTGTCCACCTGACCAAGAAATTCTGAAATATATACAAGAGACTCTTGTATCAACCAACCCTCGGCCATGCTTCCTTCAGGCCTTGCACTTTGCCTCACAAAGTCTTTTAAGGTCTTCATGAAGCGCTCTAGGAAGAACATCCAACGTGCATGCACAGTACCACATAAAGCAATTTCGTCCACTAAATGCACAATGAGATGTAGTTGACTTGTGAGAATGGTTCGCGGAAAAGTCTCCTCTACCAAACAAACCACCTCCACTGCCATAACACGTGCATCATCCAACGTGGCTGGATCAATTGCTTTGGAACTAACATATCTGAAAAATAAATAAATAGTACGTTATACCTCATGCACGTTCATTTTGCAAGGTATAATGAAGGGTGATCTGAGCATGGGTTTTACATACCTCACAAGCTCGCCCATCTTATAAATACATTTTTTCAAACTCTTATTCGCACAATGGTCGATGCTAGTAGGTAGTATGAACTGCGCACATAAGAGCACATTTATGGTTTATGGCATTACAAAATTTAATTTCAACGTACGTACAAGACTTGGAAAACACTTACTTGAAGCATCTTGTGCCAATCGTGGGACTTCAACCCATATAGTTGCTCAACGCCTCTTTTCTTAGTGGTTGTAAAGGCTCCCTTCAATGATCTCATGCATCCAGTGGGAGTACGCAAAGTGGTGATGGCCTGCTTTACCTGCTTCTCCTCTTTCTTTGATATAATCCATGGTGCAGGCGGAAGACAAACGTGCCCACCCACCTCTCGTGGCCAAGCTTGACGCATACGTCCTGCGACCCGCAAGTCCTCACGTACGCTAACATTGTCTCGTTTACCAGTAATATGTTTCCAAATACCAGATCCCACATTCTTGAAGATGTGCATGGGATCAAGAAGATGGTTGATCTTAAGATGGGTCCAATATGGCAGCCGGAAAAAAATGGAGTACCTGCACAAGGGATTGCTCTATGTGACCTTTAATCCAATTAGAGACTACACAAAACAAGATTGAAAAAACATCACTATACCTGTTCATGCCATCTGGAGGAAGAATAGTTGTAGACTCCCAAATACGCTTCCAATATTTTGCACGAAGTGTTTGTGGAGGAATGTTACTCTTACTAGCAACATATTTAGGATGATCTGAGGGGAGAAATCGATGATGATTATCGAATATAGTCTTACACAAACCATCAGCATACTCATGTACTAACGAAGGGCCACAAACAAGACATGCATGTTTACCCGATGTTTTCAAACCTGTTAAAATATAAATAAAAGTTAGAATAATAAAGTCAAACCGTCTAATTAATATATATAGCCAATAGTAATAGAGTAGGGAGGTAATTAGAATTCTTACCAGAACAATCGCTGTATCCTGGAAAGTCATGCATTGTCCACATCAACACTACTTTTAAGTCGAAGTGTCGAGAGGAGGGAGGCCTACTAATGTCCACCACCGCAACACCTCTCCATAGTTCCTCCAACTCATCAATCAGTGGTTCAAGATAAACATCCATATGCTTGACTTTATGTTTCCCTGGAATTAGAAGGGATAACATAAGATGTCCCTTCTTGATCGCCATTGATGGTGGAAGGTTGTAATTCACCAACACAACTGGCCACACGCTGTATGCGGTGCTTTTGAAACCAAATGGATTCACTCCATCCATACCCAGGCCAAGTCTCAAGTTTCTGGGCTCTGTTTTAAAGCTGGGCCACTCATCTTCAATATGCTTCCAAGCAGGAGTGTCTGCGGGAATTCTCCACATGCCATCATCCGATCGATGTGAGGAATGCCATGACATGAGCTCTGCTATGGATTTGCACTTGAACATGTGTTTGATGCGAGGAATTATAGGAAAGTGTCGCAAGACTTTACGAGGTACATCAAAACTCTTCATATCTGTTCTGTACCTTGCTTCATCACAAGTGGGACAATGTAGAGCCTCCTTATGCGTCCCACGAAAGAGAATGCAATCATTGACGCATGCATGTATTTTATCATAATCCAGTCCTCCAAGAGATGTCACATAGCGCCTCGCTATGTCTCTTGAGGTGGGTAGTCTATTTTCCTTTGGAAGCATGTTTGATAATAGCCTGCATTCAATATCATCAATTATAATTAGTCTTAAATCTTAAACCTTAAACCACTAATTCAAATTTGTAAGTAACAATGCTTACTTCAACAATGCGTCAAGACTTGCATTGCTCCATCCATAAACTGTTTGTATATTAAGTAGTTCAAGTGAAGCACGTAAAACTGAGAATGTGCACCCTTCAAACACCGGTGTCGATGAAGCCTTATAAAGATGCTCTTGTTCCATATCATCGTCGTCCATACCTTTGGGATCATCCTTAAAAAGATTCCGCACCATATCATCAAGCACCTCCTCTTCCACAACTTCGTGGGGTGCAGGGCTATTGTCGTCCCTTTCCCACTCATCTCTGACAATAGATCCCGAAGCTCGAGCATCATCTCGTCGACGCTTTACGTGCTCTCATCGCGCGTAGGGTACCATGTTAGGGTGTGGTACTGCATCCTGCTTCAATTTATCAAATTATATGTTACAACTCTATTAATTTAATTTGGATACCATGAGTCATTTGAATACCATCAACTTACATCTACTCACCTCTAAACCTGTTTGATTCCATTCTCCATACATGGAGATGTGATTCAAGGTAATTCGACGTGCTCGTACAATGCATCCTTGACATCGATTACACATACATTTGATCCGTTGTCCCAACCACACATCGCGATTACGATGACGCATTGTCTCATCTTCCCCAGAACTACTTGAAGAGGTTGATGACATCCTGTGTACAAATCAGAAAACACAAAATCATTATATGTTTTTAATGAAAGCACAAAATCGCGTGTATTCACGCGGCTATCTCCTAAAAATTGCGTGTATTCACGCGGCTACTTCCTAAAAATCGCGTGTATTCACGCGGCTACTTTCTGCAAAACGCGTGTATAAACGCAGCTAAAATCGTATACACGCGAATATACCCGGGTTTATAAACGCGAATATAAACGCGGCGGTATGTTTAAACTAAAAATAGCCCGCCTTCCCCAAATATAGATTTTGAACTAAGAAATCAACAGTGCATGCGTTTTCGCCTGTTTTCGCCTCTTCCAACAGCAAGGAGGGAGCAGAGAAAGGAGCACACACACGGGAGAAGGAGGGAGCAGAGAAGGAGCAGAGAAGACTCACTTTTTCAGAGGTGAGTCACTTTGTCCTGTGCCTTGTCTCTTTTGTCAGATTTGTTTACTTTGCTCTTTGCTCTTTGGGTTTGTCTTTTTGCACACGATTGGGTTACTGCATCCTGACAGGGGCGACAATGGCTGGTCCTTTTATAAGGACATTCTGTCTTTGTCGGGGGGTCGGTCTTTTCGAGAAAATTTTTTCGCAGGTCGCGTGTACGAACGCGTGTAGGAGCGCGTGTAACCTGTCTGCAGAGTATGTTCACGCGCATATACACGCGTTTTTGGACGGGTGTATACACGCGTTTTTTGACGGGTGTATACACGCGTTTCTGTAGACAGAAAACTGCGGCGTTTCAGATTTCATGATTTGCAAGCAACTGACTTGAATGATTTAATTTGTGTGAGTCAAGAGACAGCCCATGATGTACATGAAGATGTTTGTTGCAGGTTCTTTATGGATATTCCAGGTTCTTCATCCGATCCATTTGCGTACAGCAATTGGTTGATGGAGATGATGAATCACTTTGGGCGCCAACCTGGTCCGGTTGAGCTTACAGAGTATATGTATGCCCATCCCCCTCCTTCCCTGCCTGGTGTCTATACCCCTACCGCGAGTATCCAGGGCACTCCAGTGCCGTCTATTCCTCCGAGTCCGACGAGACGGCATGCAGCTTCTCCTCTTCCACGTCCACCGAGGAGACATACCTCGTCCCAGACACACTCACGTACACCCTCACAGCCACCATCACGTGCTCCCTCAGAGCCACCGTCACGTCAGGGCTCACAGCCACCGTCACGTAGACAATCCCCCAGTCGTGACTCCACCCGCAGCAGTAGGAAGAGTGGGAGTGGAGGATGCGGCGGGTGCTTTGGTGGGGGAGGTGGGGGAGGTGGGGGAGGTAGTAGGGCACGCGGTGAGAGAGGAGATAGAGGGAGAAGAGTTAGAGGAGACAGTTTGGAAGAGGAGGAGATGAGAGAGATGGAGAGAGTGGTTTGCTATGATGTGACGGATAGGGGCGGGATAGTGATGGGGATGCGAGGGGGAGGGAGGTAATGGAGTACATGCGTGGGGTAGTATCAAACTCATATAGAAATTGTTTTATTAAATTTAAAGATCAAAATAGCCGATTAGTTGGGGAGGTGATAGAGGCTGTACATAGTCGGTACCCCAATCCCCCACATGCTACATTCTCGGATGTATGGGGAAGGACGCGAATAAGGGAGATCTTAAGTAATAAAAGATCTCACCTTAAAAAACTCGCGTACGATGACCGGCTAAATGTAGCTGCGGGTGGCTATCCTGCCGAGAAACCTGTCACTGCGCACAAACGCGAGTGGAAGGAGGCAAAGAAATGAGTAGAGGGTGGCGTGAAGAGCAGGCAGCATGTGGAGGCACGACGGATCCAGATGGAGACCGTTGGATCTTCGCATTTCGGATCTGGCGGCGTCGAGTCATGGGAGGCAGAGTTCGTAAGTATCCTGCCACTTTATTTGATTGTTTACTTAATTCATTGATTCTATGAATTGTTTTAATCTTACAAATTGTGTTGATTATGATACAGCGACGGGTTACGGGGAGGAAGCCCACAACCCACGATACTGCGTATGCTCGCCGGCATAGCAGACGTGACACGTGGGCCATCTTCAGAGCCAAGGGACGTATTACGGATGCGCAGTTTGAGTTGGCCATGAGACCATACGGTCGACAGGTACTTGAAAATTCGTAACAAATGGTTTTGGTTTATTGAATTGCATATATATATACTTATATACTATATATTACTTGAACAGGCACAAGCTGCTGATGATCCACCGGCCGCCGCTGCAGAGGGTGGACGTGAGCACTACTCCTCGGACATTCCGACCGATGCGAGCTCATCTGAGCATGGGGGGAGCACCGAGTCATCATCTGGGTCTGAGTAGTACTCAGACTTGTAGTATCACATTCCATATTTAGGATGTGATTGTATATATTTTTTTGTAAACTCAAGCCATAAGCTACTTCGAGATATGGACTCCCTTGTATACATGTATGAAATTTTGATAGTAATATTGAATTGATTGATCGATAGTATTACATTCATGGCTGTCTTGAATCGTGTAATGACAATGTATGCATTCATGTCGTTCTTGTCTTAATCTCCCTCGTGCATATGTTCTTCGTGGATGGTCTAATGGGATGGTCTAATGCACCAAAAATCCTAAACCAGAGAGTGCTATTGGGTGCTGGAATGCTGGAACAGTATTCAGGCACCAAATAGCACTCTCTGGATTTTTTTTTTGCTCTCTGTTCGCGTGTATAAACGCATCAAAACTGCTAAAACTTGCGTGTATCTGCGCGGATACTCTGGAAATTACGCGTGTATTAATGCGTATAAACTGGCAATAACGCGTGTATAAGCGCATCTAAATTAAAGAAACGCGTGTATAGACGCAAGTAAAAACGCGTCTGGGACATTGGAACTGAACAGGATGCGGCTATACACCCGTGTATAACCGCGTCTAATATAATAAGAAGCGTGTATACTGGCGTGTATTAACGCGTCTGTGAAAAAAAACGCGGCTACACACCCGTGTATACGCGCGTCTGAGAGGTACTGTACACGCGGTTTTACACGCATGTCTCTGGCCGCGATTATACACGTGCTGATACACGGGCCCGCTACTTTTTTTCACAAGTCATTTTTAGCGGCTAAGAGCGCGGGTATGAGCCCAATCCCTTGTAGTGTTTCAAGCACACCATGGATGGTGTGCTTTAGAATGGACCTAGGGACATTCCATCAAGAAAATTCCATTCCAAAGCACATTGTGCATGGTATAATGGTCCATTCTCCACTCCCTTGTGTCAACTCGCGGGCCAATCTCTACATATGCATGCAATATACATCAAGATTGTCCATGGAAGAATGGTACAAGGGCCATTCTTTCAAGCACATTGTGCTTACAAGAATGTCTCTATAGGATCATTATTCCATGGACAATCTTGATGTATATTGCTTGCATATGTAGAGATTGGCACTAGGGAATTGACACAAGGAAGTGGAGAATGGTCCTAAGGCTATTCCATCATGCACAATGCACATGAAACAATGGCTCTAGGACCATTCTAAAGAACATCATGGATTGTAGAATGGTGTTGGCTCGAGTCATTCAAGCCACTCTAAAGCATAGTTTTGATATTGTATGCATACCCCTGTAGAATTTGGCCCTACTTTGAACACTCAGAAGTTGAAAAAAAGTTGACTTAAGAGAGTAGAGAATGACCCTATAACTATTCTTGAAGTAAAATATGCTCTAGAATGACCAAAAGGCCATTGTTTCGTGCACATTATGCTTTGAGAGAATGGCCCAAGGCCATTCTAAAGCACACCATGGATGGTAGAATGGCCCTGTGGCCATTCTTTCAAGCACACCATGGATGGTGTGCTTTAGAATTTCCCTAGGGCCATTCTTTCAAGAAAATTATTCTTATAAGAATGGCCGTAGGGCAATTCTTCCATGGATAATATTGATGTATTTTGAATGCATATGTAGAGATTCTCTATAGGAGTTGACACAAGGGAGTGGAGACTTGCCCTCGGGCCATTCTTTCAAGAACATTGTGCACGAGAATAGCCATAGGGCCATTCTCGAGCACATTGTGTAGGAGAATAGCCATAGGGCCACTCTGGAGCGTAGTGTGTTTAAAGAATGTGGATGGAAGAATGGACCTATTATATAATTAGAATGGACTTGAGGGTCATTCTACTGGCACAATGTGCTCAAAATAATGGCCCTAATATATCATTTTGCTTATAATAATGGTCCTAGGGCCATTAACCACTCCATAGTCCCAATCTCTACATATTCATGCAAACTACACCAAGATTGTGCATGGTATAATGGCACTGGCACCATTCTTGTAAGCACAATGTGCTTTGAGAGAATGTCTTTAGGGCCATTATACCATCCATTATGTGCTTAGAATGGCCCTAGGGCCATTCTACCATGTAGAATGTGCTTGAAAGATTGGACCTGGCCCATTCTAGCATCCATGATGTTCTTTAGAATGGCTCTGGATGGCAGTAGGGCCATCCTACAATCCATGATATGCTTTAGAATGGCCATAGGGCCATTATACAATTAAAAATTTTCTTGAAAGATTAGACCTTTGTTCATTATACTATCCATAATGTTCTTTAGAATGGCCGCACGGACACTCTTTCTAACACATTGTGCATGGTGGAATGGCCTTAGGGCCATTTCACATTGTGCTATCCATAATGTTCTTTAGAATGTCCTTTGGGAACATTCTTTCTGGCACATTTCTCATGGTGAAATGGTCCTAGGGACATTTCACATTGTGCTTTCAACAATTTTCTTAAAGCCTTTCTCCACTCCCTTGTGTCAGCTCCCTAGGGACAATCTCAACACATGCATGAAAAATACATTAAGATTATCCATGGAAGAATGACCCTATGTCCATTATAGGAGACACCATCCATGGCGTGCTTGAAATGAATGGCCCTCGAGCCAATCTACCATCTGTAGTGTGCTTTATAATGAACTTAGGGACATTTTTTCAAGCTCCTTGTGCTTATAAGAATGAAAACTTTCCCATAACATTGATGTCCCAAATCTTTGAGTAGCTTTTTCAGCCATACCACCTCACATGCAGCCATATCTGCTCCTCTATACTATGCTTCTATGCTAAAGCAACTGTGGGTTGATTTTTGCTACTCCAACTCACCCTACACTTCCCAATGTGAAAGCATAACTCTCTTGTGCCAGCTTCTAGGTAATATTAGAATGATTACATAAAACATCAAGATTGTGCATGGTAGAATGGCCAATAAGGCCATTATAGCAAGCACAATGTGTTTTAGAATGCCCCTAAATCCATTCTACCATGCATAATTTTCTTGAAAAAATGGCCATAATGAATTCCAAAGCACATAATCGATGATAGAATGGCCCAAGGGCCATTCTATACCCATCGTTCCAACTATCGGTGTAGGTTAGAGTGGCCTTGGGGACATTCTACCATCCATGATGTATTTTGTATCCATGGTGTGCTTAAAAGAATGGCCCTAGGGAAATTGTACCATCCATGATGTATTTTTCATCCATCCTAGGGCCATTCTTTCAAGCGCATTATGCACGTATAATTTCCCTAAGGAAACATCTTGTAACCACAATGTTCTCTAGAACACCCTATGCTTGAAAGAATGGTCGTAGGGTCATCCTTCATTACCTTATGTCAATATCCTAGGGACAATCCCTACATACGCATGCAAAACACATCAAGATTGTCCATGGATAATGGCCCTAGGGCCATTCTAAAGCACACCATGGATTGACGAATGGCCCTAGATCTATTCTTTCAAGCACACCATGGATGGTGTGCTTTAGAATGGACCTAGGGCCATTCCATCAAGAAAATTCCATTCCAAAGCACATTGTGCATGGTATAATGGTCCATTCTCCACTCTCTTGTGTCAACTCGCGGGCCAATCTCTACATATGCATGCAATATATGTAAGATTCCTCCCCCACCCCCCTTTTGATGTCTAGTATCTTCCCCCATAATCAATCCCTCTTCAGAAATATAAAGACCTTGTTTCTAACTGTTTTAACCTAGAGAGAGAAAATATTCTAGAGAGAGAATATTCAAATTTTGAATATTTTTGGATAGAAAAATATTCCTTGAAACAGAAGTTTAGAAAGAATTTTCCAAATGTGCAATTGGAATTGATTGGAAATAGGTATAAAGAACCTTAGTCTAAGGGTCTAGATTTTTAGAAATTTTTGGATTATGGTCCAATTAGGGTTCCTATGGGCCAATAGCATCAATCCATGTGTAGGGAGGAGATAAATCCAATTTGTAAAAGAGGATACCCAAAAATGAGTAAATGCTCACATAAGATGAAGAGTTGAAAACGTACAAGGTTTATTAGTAAAAAACTATGAGCAATATTAAAAATATGAGATATTTTGGGTACCCAAAAATGAGTAAATGCTCACATAAGATGAAGAGTTGAAAATATACAAGGTTTATTAGTAAAAAACTATGAGCAATATTAAAAATATGAGATATTTTGGGTATAATGATTCCATTTTGACACATATGTAAGGAAGGGGAGTTCTTTAAAGGAGGTGCATATTTCACATAAGATGAAGAGTTGAAAATGTACAAGGTTTATTAGTAAAAAACTATGAGCAATATTAAAAATATGAGATATTTTGGATATAATGATTCCATTTTGACACATATGTAAGGAAGGGGAGTTCTTTAAAGGAGGTGCATATTTCACATGCTTGAATGAGTTTTAAACTCATAAAAATTGAGATATTTCATCTCTCCTCTCTCCTCATTCAAGTCTAGTTCCAAAAAGTTAGCTTAATTGACCTAAAAATGGTCAAAAAGTGACCAAACTGACTTGGAAAATTCTAGAATCAGTTTGTTTGGTTAGGAGCTCAATTTTTCCTATAAATAGAAGCCTCCCCTTGTTGAAAAAAATATAGTGTTTATGCATCGTTACTCTACTCCACCTAAGCCAAGAACTGTGAATTCATTAATAATTCACTAGTTTTTGGAGCTTCCATCTTTCTTCAATCCCCATTAGTGGCTCCATCAACATACTTAACCAATTGATTGGTTGGGGGCCTCTACCGTGAACAAAGAATCAAGCAAATTGTAAGGTAATTAGTGAATTTTGATCATTTTCTATAATTTCTCAATGTTTCTCTCTTCTCAACCCCTCTCAAGCTTGAGAAGCTTAATTGGAATGGTTTTTGAATGCTATTCAAGTTAATTGATGAATGTTAGTGAAGTGTTACATAATTTGATGAATGCTATTGAAGTTAATTGATTAATGATAGTTAAGAATTACATAAATTTCCATTTATGCTTAATTCTAATGGTTTTTATGTAATTTCTCTCTGTCACTCAAGAAATGGTCATACTCATGACCCATTCTCAATCCAAATGAAGCTTTTCATAAAGCTTTTCCTTAATCCAAGATTAAGCTATGCTTAAGGCCAAATTAATGGCTTTTTTCTATGCTTTTAGTTTATGTATATTGATGATTCAATCCATTATGGATTGATGATCCAATTAGAGACCATTCTAATTATTTCCTTAATGATAAGCTTTATCCCTTAGAAAAATTGAGATTTATCAGTCATAGCGGCGGAGCTATGGCAAAATTTTTATAAAAATTACGCATAAAATAATTTCATTCAAAGCATAAAAAGAGGACTTCCTACCATATTCTAGGAATTATCATCCTAGATTAATTGAAAGAATTTCATTGTAATCATGAGAAATTAAATTTTTATATTATGCATAAAGGATAAGTTTTTATATTAAAAGTGTTACTTTTATCATTTTTATTTTCATGCATAGAAGTATGCATAATGGATAAATTTTTATATAAAAAATGTTACTTTTATCATTTTTATTTTCATGCATAGAGGTATGCATAAAAGATTATTATTTTAACATAAAAGTGTTACTTTTATCACAATTGAATTTCATGCATAGAGGTATGCATAAAAGTTGATTATTTTATTATAAAAGTATTACTTATATCACAATTGAATTTCATGCATAGAAGTCTGCATAAGAGTTGATTATTTTATTATAAAAGTGTTACTTTTATCATATTTGGATTTCATGCATAGAAGTATGCATAAAAGATATTTTTTTTATACTAAAAGTGTGATTTTCATCATAAAGGGATTTTATGCATAACTTAGATGCATAAGAGAAATTCATTTATTCTAAAAGTGTAATTCCTACCAAATTGAATTTATGCATAGGAAGATGCATAAAAGATTGATTCAAAAGTGTCATTCTCATCTAAATTGAATTCATGCATAGGAAGATGCATAAAAGATTGAATTTTAATTCAAAAGTATCATTTTCATTTAAAATGAATTTATGCATAGGAAGATGCATAAAAGATTGATTTTTACTTCGAAAGTATTAATCTCCTTAAATGGAATTTATGCATAAATAAATGTGTAAAGAAATCTTATATCAAATATAAGAATTCTCTTGTATTCTATAAATAGAAATGAGATGTGATAGGATGTGATAAGAGGTGTATAAGATGTGATAAGAGGTGATAAGATGCTTATGAAATAAGTTAGGAGGTGATAAGATGAATTAAGATGTGTATGGGATGAGGTAAGAAGTATATGTGATAGGATAAGATGTATATGGGTTGTGATAGGGCGAGAATGGATGTGATGTAAAAGATTAGATGTATATGGGTTGTGATAGGGCGAGAATGGATGTGATGTAAAAGATTAGATGTGAAGGCATATGGGGTTATATAAATGGGAATGTGGAAATGGATGTAAGTATGTGGATGTGTGGATGTGGAGATGGGAGTGTGGATGTATGAATGTGAAAATGGATGTAAAAGATTAGATGTGAAGGCATATGGGGTTACATGAATGGGAATGTGGAAATGGATGTAGATATGTGGATGTGTGGATGTGGAGATGGGAGTGTGGATGTATGAATGTGAAAATGGATGTATGCATGAAGATGTATATGCATAGATGTGAATGTGGATGTAGATGTATGCATGAAGATGTATATGCATAGATGTGAATGTGGATGTAGATGTGGATGTATAGATGTGAATGTGAATGTGGATGTATGCATGAGGATGTATATGCATAGATGTGAATGTGGATGTAGATGTGGATGTATAGATGTGAATGGGAATGTGGATGCATGTATGTATGTGGATGTGGATGTATGAATGAGGACGTGATAATGGATGTATGCATGTGGATGTGGATGTATGGATGTGGATATGGATGTGTATGTATGAATGTGGATATGGGATGTGGATGTATAAATGTGGATGTATGTGAATGTGGATGTATGTGAATGTGGATGTAGATGTGGATGTATAGATGTGAATGTGGAATGTGGATGTGGATGTATGTATGTATGTGGATGTAGATGTGGATGTATAGATGTGAATGTGGATGTGGATGCATGTATGTATGTGGATGTGGATGTATGAATGAGTACGTGATAATGGATGTATGCATGTGGATGTGGATGTATGGATGTGGATATGGATGTGTATGTATGAATGTGGATATGGGATGTGGATGTATAAATGAGGATGTGAAAATGGAGGTAAGCATGTAGATGTGGATATATGGATGTGAATGTGGATGTGGATGTGGATGTATGGATGTGGATATGGATGTGAATATATGATATGTGATGTGAAGGAATCTGAAGTGAAGAGATGGAAAATGATGTGATTGGATGAGTACACATATAAATGGAATGTGGAATAAGTAAGTGGATTAATGAGGGATAATGTGGAAAAATGAGAGTTAATATAGAAACTGTATTTGTAAACTGTTTGTAAATGCTGTTTGTAAATGGCTGTTTTATGTCAAGAATGCTGGGGAAGCATTTTGACCGTCTTGTGATTAAGGTCGTGGAGACCTAACTGATAAAGTTTCAACTGCTGACAGAGAGTCAATGGAGGACGTCTCGCGTAGCAAAGTCGGCCGAGGTCTTGACCAGCCTCGGTGCGATTAAAATGGTGAGCTTCCGGTACGGTGGATGAGGGGCCAAGGAAGCGGCCTATGAGTGAAGCGCTAGGTCACCTGTGCGAAGGATCCTAGAGGGTGCTGACCATATGGTGCTCGGGCTCTGGGTCACCCAGGATACCCACGCGTGCGTCGAGGATACCCACGCGTGCGTCGAGGTAGATATTGGAACAAGGAGTAAGAGTTGTTTTCTGAAATCGGGCATGGATCTGGTTGATTGACCTTGCTGGTCTTCAATGGATGAGTCCATGGCTCTTTATATAGATCTGTTGGTTGATCTTGCTGATCTTCAACGAGAGTCCATCTTGATAAGTGATTATATGGCCGAGTATTATGGGCTAGGAACTATTGAAAAGGCCCCTGTGTGGACAGGTGGTGAGCGTTCTAGTTGCCAATGATGCCATAGATACTCTGATGAAGGAATGATGGGAAATTATGAATCAACCGGATAAATTGGAAGATTGTGATCAGTGGTACTATGGTTTCATTAAAGGATTGTTTTAAAGTTAGCTGATGCTAAGAAAAAGGCAATTTCATATTGGGTGTGTAAGTGGTGTGACTAGTTTTATATTTGCATGAACTTCCGGCTAGGGGGCCTTGGAACTCTTTTCCTTGGTACTCGGGACAAAACCTAACCAAATTCCAAATTGGATCCCATCACTACAGTGGTTGGGTGGTTGGCTAACCCATGGGACTGGATGGGGTTAGGCTGGACTGATGGATCCGTAAATCGAGACTCAATTTCTGTTATTACGATAGATAAAGTAAATCCCGGATAGTAATTGTTCTATGGATAGAAATCAACGGCTGTGCCTCTTGATGGGGAAAAAAGTGTTGATCCCAATGATCCAAGTGCAAGTTTCTTCCTTGATCCGACCGAGTATCTTTATAGGTGCAGTCGGATCAGTGTGATCAGTAATGATCTTGACTACGTTAGAGTAAAAAGTTATCTTGGTGGAATCGCCCGTGCTTTCCGGGTAAGGGAAGTTTTTCCGGGTTCGGTTTTGGAAAAACTGACGGATTAGTCTCTTTTCCGGATATCCGTGGGGACGAGGCCCTGAGTGTGGGTCCCTGCCCCGCGCGAGAAGTGCTACTTCCACTGCTAGTACCCCGAATCCGTCACATGGTGGGGACAGGGATCTCACAGTTGGTATCAGAGCGAATTGGTTAATAAAGATCAACTGAGAAGCCAAATATGTCAAAAATTTATCAAGAAGCACAAAAGGGTTGTAATTGTGTGATATAATTCATACAAATTGATATTCAAACTGAAATTTGTAATTTGGTAATTGGGTCTTCATATAGAAGTACCGCAATTATATAGAATCCCTGACTTGCTTGAGGCCTAGACATGATGGTATTTACCTTATAATTCCAAGGGCCGTGACTACCCGTATATACCGAGAGTATACTGCAGCTCTTTACTGACAGTATATACGAGTAAATCTAAGGCTTGAAATTATAAACATTAATGCTATCTAGTTGATGAATTCGAATGTGGTTAATATGATTTTTAATTCTATTTGAGAACTGGTGAAATTGATTTGGATTCTGATTGAAAAATGATGATTTCTGAAATTTAGTTGTTATATAATAACCTGAGCGAAACCACAATGTGGATGATTGGGACGAGTCCCTGTGATGATATTCATAACTGGGATGATGATAATGATTTCAGCAAATCACAATAAGATTAGTGGATTGTGCTGTCAAATTGCTATTGCTAACACTTGACTCAGTAAGTCCATTATAGGACACACCATCCATGGTGTGCTTGAAATGAATGGCACTCGAGCCATTCTACCATCCATAGTGTGCTTTATAATGAAGTTAGGGACATTTTTTCAAGCTCATTGTACTTACAAGAATGGCCCTAGGGCCATTGTTTCCATGGACAATCGTGATATATTTTGCATCCATGGTGTGCTTGAAATAATGTACCTAGGGCCATTCTTCAATCCATGGTGTGCTTTAGAATGGCCCTAGGGCCAATATCCACTCCCTTCTATCAACTCCCTAGGGCCAATCTCTACATATGCATATAAAATATATTGAGATTTTCCATGGAAGAATTGCCCTAGGTCCATTCTTGTAAGAAAAATGTGCTAGAAAGAATGGCTATAGGGCCATTTTAAATTACACCATCCATGGAGTGTTAGAAAGAATGGCCCTATAGTAGTTCTACCATCCGTGGTGTGCTTAATAATAACCCTAGGGCCATTCTTTCAAGCTCATTGTGCTTACAGGAATGGCCCTATGGCCGTTTTTCCATGGAAAATCTTAATGTATTTTGCATCCATGGTGTGCTTGAAAGTATGGCTCTAGGGAGTGTGCTTTAAAATGGACCTACGGCCATTCATCCAAAGCACATTCTTCTTGCAAGAATGGTCTTAGGGCCATTCTCCACTCCCTTTTATCAAATCCCTAGTACCAATCTCTACACATGCATGCCAAATGTAACAAGATTGTCCATGGAAGAATCGCCCTAGGCCCAATATTGTAAGAAAAGTGTGCTTGAAATAATGAACCTATATCCATTCTAAAGCACACCATCCATGGTGTGCTTGAAAGAATGGCCCTAGGGCCATTATTCCATGGACAATCTTGAAGTATTTTTCATCTCTGAACTCAATTGTGTCCTTACAACCATTTGATAAATGGGGTGTAGATTTCATTGAACCCACTAGTCTAGCAGCCAAATACACTTAAGCTCGATACATAATAGCTGCTACGGACTATTGCACTACGTGAGTAGTAGGTTGGGCAACCCATAAGGCTAATAAATGATCGGTTGGTAAATTCCTGTATGAATTAGTCATTACACGCTTCGGTTGTCCCCTCAAGCTCGTCAATGATAATGGAACACATTTCATTAATGAGGTAATCCAATTCCTCTTGCAAGAGTTCCTTGTCACTCACAGAAAGTCCTACCTCTATTACCCACAAGAAAATGGCCAGCAAAAAAGTACTCCCCCTCCATAGCTTTTCCTTCATTGCCACCACAAAAGGCAAGAAATTTTTGTAATGATAAGTTCACATTGAAATAACCTAATTCTAATGTCCACACACTTGACTAGCTGGATGCGTCCATTATTGTCCATCGCACACACATTGCTAGAGTGGTCTCCACATGCTACCACTATCCACTAGACCCCGATGAGCTTGCATTCTTAACACTCCCCCTCAAGCTCATCATTTCCATCTCATGAACCCCAGGCATGTCTCTCAAGTACTCAAACTTGTCTTTACCAAGTGTTTTGGTGGAAAGATATCTACAACCTATTCTTTAGTCTTCACATATGTCAACTTTTCTGTCCATCCAACCAATACTTTCTCCTTGATGAAATGATAGTGGAATTTTATGTGTTTGGTCTTCACATGATAGACCGGATTGCTTGCCAACTGTATGCTTCTCATGTTGTCACAATATATAAAAACTTTCCCATAACATTGATGTCCCAAATCTTTGAGTAGCTTTTTCAGCCATACCACCTCACATGCAGCCATATCTACTCCTCTATACTATGCTTCTATGCTAAAGCAACTGTGGGTTGATTTTTGCTACTCCAACTCACCCTACACTTCCCAATGTGAAAGCATAGCTCACTAGTAGATCTTTTGTTCATAAGAACTACCTGCCCAATCTGCATTTATATATCAATAACATTCATAGCTTTGCCATAATCATAAAGGAGTCCATACGGTGGTGTAGCTTTCACATATCTCAAGATGCTTATCATTGCATCCAAATGTGGTTTTCTTGGGCTTTGCATAAACTGACTCACAAGCCCAACCTCACAGCATAAATCTGGTCTAGTGATAGTCATGTATATCAAACTATCAACCATATTGCTATACATTGTCACATCCTCAATCTCTTCACCATAATCAGCCCTTAGCTTCACATTTTGCTCCAATGGTGTGCTCATTAGCTTACAACCTGTGATGCCATATTTTGCTTCTAGCATATTCAATGCATACTACCTTTGAACCAACCAAATGCCTTTCTTTCTTTTCACCACTTCAATGCCAAGAAAATATCTCAATTCTCCCAAGTCTTGCATGTAAAATTGACCACATAATGAAGCTTTCACATCAGCAATATCCTTTCTTATGGTCCTAGGGCGATTCTCTACCCCATGCATGCATAATATATAAATAATGTGCTTGGTAGCACGGCCCTATGGCCATTCTATAACACCTTGTATCAGCTATTGGTTCATGGTAAGAAAAAAGTCTTAGGGCCATTCTGTATCTCCAACATGCCATTTGGGAGTGCCCCTAGGGCCATTCTACAATGCACATTGTGCTTGAAGGACTAGCCCTAGGGCCATTCCAAATCACATTGTAGATGGTAGAATGGCCCTAAGGGCCATTCTCTACCCTCTTACAACATTTTTCTAGGGCCATTCTATACAAGGTTTGCCATAAAATATCAAGATTGTACATGTTAGACAATGGCCCTAGGGCCATTCTTGCAAGCATAATGTGCTTTAGAATAGGCCCTATCATCAATATACCTTGCACAATGTTGTTGAAAGAATGGTCATAGTGACATTGTAAAGTACATTATGCTTGCAAGAATCGCCCTAGGGCCATTCTACGCCCTATTGTGCCAGCTGCAAGTGAATATAAGAATGGTCCTTGTGCATAAAATATTAAGATTGTGCATGATGCTAGAGTCTACCTAGGACCATTGTTGCAAGCATAATGTGTTTACCTAGTGTTATTCTAAAGTATATTGTGGATACTGGTGAATTTCAAAATCATCATAAGGCCATTCAATACATGTGTACATATAAAATATCAACATTGTGCATGGTAGAAAGGCCCTAGGGCCATTCTACCATGCATAATGTGCTTTGAAAGAATGGCACAAGGGACATTCTAAATCACATTAAGGATGGTAGAATGGCCTTAGGGCCATTCTCTACTCTCTTGCGCCAGCTTCTAGGGAATATTAGAATGATTACACATGTGCTTGCATAAAACATCAAGATTGTGCATGGTAGAATGGCCAATAAAGGCCATTATAGCAAGCATAATGTGTTTTAGAATGCCCCTAAATCCATTCTACCATGCACAATGTTCTTGAAAAAATGGCCATAATGAATTCCAAAGCACATAATCGATGATAGAATGGCCCAAGGGCCATTCTATACCCCTCGTTCCAACTATCGGTGCATGTTAGAGTGGCCTTGGGGACATTCTACCATCCATGATGTATTTTGTATCCATGGTGTGCTTAAAAGAATGGCCCTAGGGAAATTGTACCATCCATGATGTATTTTGCATCCATCCTAGGGCCATTCTTTCAAACCCATTATGCACATATAATTTCCCTAAGGAAACATCTTGTAACCACAATGTTCTCTAGAACGGCCCTATGGTCATTCTTCTACATAATGTGCTTGAAAGAATGGTCGTAGGGTCATCCTTCATTACCTTATGTCAATACCCTAGGGACAATCTCTACATATGCATGCAAAACACATCAAGTTTGTCCATGGATAATGGCCCTAGGGCCATTCTAAAGCACACCATGGATTGAAGAATGGCCCTAGATCCATTCTTTCAAGCACACCATGGATGGTGTGCTTTAGAATGGACCTAGGGACATTCCATCAAGAAAATTCCATTCCAAAGCACATTGTGCATGGTATAATGGTCCATTCTCCACTCCCTTGTGTCAACTCGCGGGCCAATCTCTACATATGCATGCAATATACATCAAGATTGTCCATGGAAGAATGGTACAAGGGCCATTCTTTCAAGCACATTGTGCTTACAAGAATGTCTCTATAGGATCATTATTCCATGGACAATCTTGATGTATATTGCTTGCATATGTAGAGATTGGCACTAGGGAATTGACACAAGGAAGTGGAGAATGGTCCTAAGGCTATTCCATCATGCACAATGCACATGAAACAATGGCTCTAGGACCATTCTAAAGAACATCATGGATTGTAGAATGGTGTTGGCTCGAGTCATTCAAGCCACTCTAAAGCATAGTTTTGATATTGTATGCATACCCCTGTAGAATTTGGCCCTACTTTGAACACTCAGAAGTTGAAAAAAAGTTGACTTAAGAGAGTAGAGAATGACCCTATAACTATTCTTGAAGTAAAATATGCTCTAGAATGACCAAAAGGCCATTGTTTCGTGCACATTGTGCTTTGAGAGAATGGCCCAAGGCCATTCTAAAGCACACCATGGATGGTAGAATGGCCCTATGGCCATTCTTTCAAGCACACCATGGATGGTGTGCTTTAGAATTTCCTAGGGCCATTCTTTCAAGAAAATTATCCTTATAAGAATGGCCGTAGGGCAATTCCTCCACGGACAATATTGATGTATTTTGAATGCATATGTAGAGATTCGCTATAGGATTTGACACAAAGGAGTGGAGACTTGCCCTCGGGCCATTCTTTCAAGAACATTGTGCAAGATAGTGCCATTCTATAGCACATTGTGTAGGAGAATAGTCATAGGGCCACTCTCGAGTTTAAAGAATGTGGATGGAAGAATGGACCTATTATATAAGTAGAATGGACCTTAGGGCCATTCTCTAAGGTCCATTCTACTGGCATAATGTGCTCAAAATAATGGCCCTAATATATCATTATGCTTATAATAATGGTCCTAGGGCCTTTAACCACTCCATAGTCCCAATCTTTACATATTCATGCAAACTACACCAAGATTGTGCATGGTATAATGGCACTGGCACCATTCTTGTAAGCATAATGTGCTTTGAGAGAATGTCTTTAGGGCCATTATACCATCCATTATGTGCTTAGAATGGCCCTAGGGCCATTCTACCATGTAGAATGTGCTTGAAAGATTGGACCTAGGCCCATTCTAGCATCCATGATGTTCTTTAGAATGGCTCTAGATGGCACTAGGGCCATTCTACAATCCATGATATGCTTTAGAATGACCCTAGGGCCATTCTACAATTAAAGTTTTTTCTAAAAGATTAGACCTAGTTTTATTATACTATCCATAATGTTCTTTAGAATGCCCTTAGGGACTCTTTCTAACACATTGTGCATGGTGGAATGGCCTTAGGGCCATTTCACATTGTGCTATCCATAATGTTCTTTAGAATTTCCTTAGGAACATTCTTTCTAGCATATTGCGCATGATGGTGAAATGGCCCTAGGGCCATTTCACAATGTGCTTTCAACATTTTTCTTAAAGCCTTTCTCAACTCCCTTGTGTCAGCTCCCTAGGGACAATCTCAACACATGCATGAAAAATACATCAAGATTATCCATGGAAGAATGACCCTATGTCCATTATAGGACACACCATCCATGGCGTGCTTGAAATGAATGGCCCTCGAGCCATTCTACCATCCGTAGTGTGCTTTATAATGAACTTAGGGACATTTTTTCAAGCTCATTGTGCTTACAAGAATGGCACTAGGGCCATTGTTTCCATGGACAATCGTGATATATTTTGCATCCATGGTGTGCTTGTAATAATATACCTAGGGCCATTCTTCAATCCATGGTGTGCTTTAGAATGGCCCTAGGGCCAATATCCACTCCCTTCTATCAACTCCCTAGGGCCAATCTCTACATATGCATGAAAAATATATTGACATTTTCCATGGAAGAATTGCCCTAGGTCCATTCTTGTAAGACAAATGTGCTAGAAAGAATGGCTATAGGGCCATTCTAAATTACACCATCCATGAAGTGTTAGAAAGAATGGCCCTATAGCAGTTCTACCATCCATGGTGTGCTTTATAATAACCCTAGGGCCATTCTTTCAAGCTCATTGTGCTTACAGGAATGGCCCTATGGCCATTTTTCCATGGAGAATCTTAATATATTTTGCATCCATGGTGTGCTTAAAGTATGGCCCTAGGAAGTGTGCTTTAAAATGGACCTACGGCCATTCATCCAAAGCACATTCTTCTTGCAAGAATGGTCTTAGGGCCATTCTCCACTCCCTTTTATCAAATCCCTAGTACCAATCTCTACACATGCATGCCAAATGTAACAAGATTGTCCATGGAAGAATTGCCCTAGGCCCAATATTGTAAGAAAAGTGTGCTTGAAATAATTAACCTATATCCATTCTAAAGCACACCATCCATGGTGTGCAGGGATTTTATATTCACGTGATCACAAAATTTTTTTTGTTAATAACATGTGTGAACATGTTATTAACATGTTCACATGTTAACATGTGTGAACATGTGTGAACATGTTATTAACATGTTCACATGTTAACATGTTCTCAAAAAAGCCGGTGGCAAGCGACCTGGTAACCGCGAAAAATCCCGCCGGGCTTTTGATATACCCCGGCGGGCCCGCCGGGATAAGCCAAAGCCCGGCGGGTCCCTGCGGGGTCATCATATAGCCCGGCGGGCTACAATTTTCTATATATATGGGCCCGGGGGGCCCTTTGGGATTTCATTGCTGACAGCATACACAGGTAATGAAAACTTGTGTGTGTGTGTATGTGGGTGTATTCGTGCGGGCAGTCGCCCACTGTCGCAATGCGCGGCACGATGTGGGTGGTCCGCCACATGAGGGATGTGTGTGTGGGTGAGTTCGTGCGGGCAGCCGCCCATTGTCGCAATGCGCGGCAGGATTTGGGTGGCCCGCCACACGACTGGTGTGTGTGTAAGGCCATTCTTCGGAATGGTGCTTACCCTGGGGCACTTAGTCGGTAACGCGGCTAGTCTGTGTCCTATGGTAAGTATGACACGCCGTAGCGGTACTAGTCGGTAACGCGGCAAGCATAGTATCGTTATGGCGATGTCACCTTCCCTTCCCTTCCCTTTGTCAAATGCGGACATATGGTCGGTAACGCGGCCAGTGTATGTTCGTATCCTATTGGTATTCCCATAGAATCGGGCGGCATTTTGTCGTTAACACGACAAGTTGGTGTCGTCCGCTAGTGCATAAAATGTTTTTTGCATATTGCGGCATTTGATCGTTAACGCGGTCGAAAAAGTGTCGTAAATTTGCTTGCGTATTTCGACATATGATCGTTAACGCGGTCGAATAAATGTCGTAAATTTGTTTGATTTGACTTGTATTGTTTTTATTGTGTTTGATCCATGCGATACTTGGTTGCTAACGCGGCATTAGTATTTCATGGATCAAAGTTTACATCATATTGTCTAAACGTTTTATTTTATAATATCGTGATTCGTAACTCGAAAAATATGAATCTCTCTCTTCTTACCCCCCTCTCTCTCTCATGATACACTTCACAACTCTCTCTATCTCTCTCATGATTCACTTCACAACACAATAGATGTGTAGATAATGATTTTTTTTATTTCTCTTAAAATATACATAATTCTTAATAATTTCTTTTTTCTCCCTCTATTTACTTAAAAATTAAAACAATACATTATTTTTCTCTTTAGGAACTCACAAAAACATTAAAAATGTCATTTAATGTTTCTTCTCTCTATCTGTCACAACTCTCTCTTCCTCTCCTCTCTCTCTCTCTCTCTCTCTCATGATACACTTCACAATTCTCTCTCTCTCTCTCGCAATGATACACTTCACAACTCTTTCTCTCTCTCTCTCATGATACACTTCACATCTCTCTCTTTCACGATAGGTATGTAGATGAGGAGTGCTTTAGGATTACAAAACATTATTTTTCTCTCTTTAGGAACTCACAAAACTATAAAAAATGTCATTTAATTTTTCATCTCTCTATCTGTCACACCTCTCTCTCTTCCTCCCCCTCTCTCTCTCTCTCTCTCATTCGATAATGTATACACTTCGTAAGTAATAATGCGCTTGTTGCGGTTGTCTCACGTTCGATAATGTATTGCATGATGTTGAGTTCAGTAATGTTGTTTGATATATTCTGTTTTTGTTTGATCATTGATAAGTAATGATACACTTATTGTTGTTTTCTCACGTTTGATGATGTATTGGATGATGTTGAGTTCATTAAAATTATTTGATATTCTGTTTTTGTATGAACATTGACGATATTGATATACTTGTTGCTGTTCTCTCACGTCTGCTTGATGTTTTTTTCAGTAATGTTTGATATTTTGTTTCTTTGTGTTTAGTGATATTTGCTAGATTTACGAAGACGATCAACATGCTTTCTCCCGAAGAGCGCAAAATTGTTCTGCGAGCAATTCGCGTTGAAGCGGTCATCACAGTATCACAATGTACTGATGATGTCGTCAAAAAGATCAATGAGTCTGAGATACTCATGCGAGATCTCATAGACCAAATATGGGAAAATGCACAGCGTCGGCTTCGAAGCGGAGGCAACGCTGAGCTGCTAGATAGACAGAAGATAGCAGATTTCAACCATCAGCACATAACACGAACCATTTTGGGGAGCATGCGTGTAGCATGCAATGACCTTAGAGATGCTGCCCCGCCTGAAGCCAATATGCAACGTCTACAGTTATGGGACGTTGTATGGAGCGAGCAAAGAGCGAAGAGCAAGCGCATGAAGGCGTTGGATGCAGAGTCCCTCCCCAAAAGAGAGCGCATTGCCCAGGACGTCGCTGCAACGTCCAGTCAGGCAGATGCAAGTGGTACAGGTGTCATTAATCGTACCATCTACAATTCTATGTGCACACATCTTATTGGCATCCCGCACGAAGCTCTTCATGAAGGACAAACAATAGGCTCTTCACGAAGGACGAACAATAGCCCCAGAGCTTTATGATCCATTTTTGGCAGATGCATACACTCCTGCATCTGATGTTTTTGCCTTGGGATATTTATTACAAACTTTATATGACTTTTGGCAGAAAGTGCAAGAGTTGTGGATGGATGATAGTTCCCATGACAAAGTTACCATGGATACTATTATTCATAGAGTCAAAAATTGGATGTTTCTGCCTAATCGCGATGAGCGAAAATCAATTTTGCAAGTAGTTGAATTTTTTAGATCACTAAATACTGACCCTACGAGGGCACAACGTCCTCTTGTAGAGCTATCGGTGGCATTCACCCCAACTTTGTAATAATACAGTATCAAGAGATTAAGTTTCAGGAATGGCATTTTGTTTCTCTCTTCAAAATTTGATGTGTCCAATGTTTCAAAATTTTGTTTCTCTCTTCATTGAGTCTTTGCAACATCTCTCTCCTCTTGTGGTGTTTAAGTTTATGTTTTCTCTTCAAAATTCGATGTGCGAGCATTGTTTGAAGTGTTTTTGGAGTTAAGTGGATATTTCTCATCGAGTCTTTGCAATACATATCTCCTCTCGTGGTGTTTGACTTCAAGATTTTGAGAGTAATGGTCAATTTATCTTACGTTGATCTTTACAGTTCATTAAAATCCTAAAGTCATTTACGTTCATGCAGATATGAAGCAGGCGCAAGCGAACGAGCATCAGGAGTTAGCCAAGAAGGCATACGAGCGAATGAAGGCCCTTGCACATGGCCTGACAGCCCGCGAAGCGACAAGAACAGCATGCAGGTTATCGAAATGGACAAATCCAACTTATGCCCAATGGAAAGACATAAACAAACGCGTAACCACAGAGATGATAAAGGAAATATGGCCATGTCCAAATGGCAAAATTAAGAAGGGAAGATGGAAGATTTCTCGTTGCACCCACAATGATATCAAAACTAATGCCGAGCGCATTTTCTTGGAGGTGTACGGACGTCCTCTCCATAATGCCGACGCTCCACTGTATTTTGCTAAAATGTTATATGCTCAATTTATCTTACAAACTCCAGTGGACTTCGCCTCCAGAGAGGCCACTGTCAACACCCACGACATACGTGAAGAGACAGTGACATTTACAAGAGAAGAACTTGCACTCATGGTGGAGGGCGCTGGACTGGAGTTAAACCAGGTTAAAGAAAGCTTAGGGGCCCAGTTAGCAGAGAAGGAGAAAGAAGCTGACCGATTAACTCAAGCGTCAACTCCTCCCCCGGCCAATAGAGGGATTCAAGAGCAGCTAACAAAGATCAGCCAAGATGTACAGAGCATCTCTTCACGTATTGCTCCTGTGCGCCAAGGAAACCACATCTCTCATTTTTTGATACATCCTGATCTTGTGGGAGTTTCTGCTGAGGCTACAAGTTCCTCCACCCCCCAATGTCCTGTATGTTACAAAGTATTCGATGGGTGGAGCGGCCAGTATATACTACCATGTGGACACTACTACCACTTAATATGTTTAGTGAGACAAATGCAAAATACTTCTACATGTGCATTGTGCAATGTCCCAATAAATCAAGGTATTTATACAGTGTTCGGCATGGCTAGCGAATATAAACCACCAGGACCTTTAGATGCAACTCCTAGTGCAATTCGTAATTTATTTCAAGATGAGAGTTAAGAAAAACAAATCCTACTTTTGTATTGATAATTTCTCCAAATATGATCATTTGTACAAGTACTTTTTATTAAATTAATGAAGTGACTTCTTCCTCTATGTCAATATCTTGCTCCAAAATTCTTTCACCGTTTACTCTCTCGTCTGCTAAATTAAGCTCATCTAAGTCAATGTCTAAATTGTCTTCTATCTCAAGGGTGGTGCACAACGTACGTCCAACATCAAAGTTCTCGTCTACTACATCATCAAAGTTCTCGTCTACTACATCATCACAATTGTACATCCATCTGGGCATATCTTCTTCATACTCTTCGCTTTCAATGTCTTGCAAGATCTTTTCATTGCAGTACATGTAAACAAGTTTATCTGCTCGATCTGCAAGAAGTCGATTGCGAATAGTACTATGAATATATCTATACATGCTCCAGTTCCTTTCTGAGCCTGAGTTTGAAGAGCACTGACTTAGAACCTTCATCGCAAGGTTGCGCAATAAAGCATAATGCTCACCACCATTCATCATCCACCACTTCCATGCAGGTTGCTCTTTAGCCATTTGTTGAACAAGGGAGTTGGAAAATAAACCTTCTTTCAATCGAAATGAGGTCATCTCCTTTATGCACTGTACGCGATCATCATCATTATTATAGAAAGTGTTTACCACTTTATAAAAATCTTGCACCACCTCAACGTTGGACATGAAATCCATATTCCAATATTCAGGATCTAACATGTAAGCAGCACTGTGCAGTGGCGAGTGCGCTCCAATCCATCTAGCATGAAAGTACTTCAACAGAACTTTTCTTTGTCTACTGGAGAATGGTACACGCGATTGCTTTTCCACCACTGAATGCTCTAATTTCTCAGGACACTCCAAACTCCACTGGACAGTCCACCATTGCATCCATGCTTTTCCGAGATTAGGCGCTCTTTGATCAAGACTTCGTATAGCATACATAACAGGCATCATTACATGGTATGCATCCATCACACTGTTCCACCAACTTCTTCTCGTAAGCGCTCCCTTCAAGACTTTGATTTTCTCTTTCACTTTTTCAAGTTGAGTGTTCTCCCAGTCATGAAATGCCATGCATGTAAATGTTTCACAAACTGCATCTTTATTTCTAAGAAGAGACTCAAAAGTGTAAAAGTGAGTGCAAAACCTAGTCTCCGCTGGAAGCTTTAACATAACTGACATGCGAGGTCGAAACATATCTAAAACTCTCTGTCTCTTGAGCATGAATTTCACAAGCTGGCGAGCAGTGTCGACGATCGAGGCAAACCATTTGGTATCATCAGATTTATACCAATCTTTTAATACAAGATTCAAACTATGAGTATTACATCCTACCGGAAAAATATGTGGATATTGTCGCTATAGGATTCTGGATGCATTTTTACAATTTTTTGCATTGTCCATGACGACTTGGACTACATTCTTGGCACCCACTTCCTCTATCACAGAGCTAATGACTTGAGCAATGTAAGCCCCAGTTTTGATTGAACCAGCTGAATCCACGGCACGGATGAAAGTCTCACCTCTAGGTGAAATAACCATTACATTAATTAATGGTTTTCTTTGCACATTAGACCATCCATCACTTACTATACTACATCCAGAAAGCTCTATATTGCTAAGAATTATTCTTTGTACACGTTCTTTTACTGACGCATAACATTTCTCTAATAGATCATTTCGCATAGCATGGTACGTAGGCGGTGAAAACCCTGGTCCAAACTCACCAATTTTCTTCCATGCTCTCTTCCAATGGTCACTGTCCACCATCATCATAGCACTCCCAGAAAAGTAAATCGCTTCAGCGAGGACGAGTTGTGCATCATCGAGTCGACCTTGACGTAGGCTTTCTTGCAATGAAGTTTGACGCATGGGTATATTTCCTACGTCAAAGTTTCGCTTGCAAGAAGATGCACTGGGTAGATTACTTTCTAGTTGCACATTGCCGTTCGGGGTACAAGTAGGCGATGTAGCGGGAGTTTGATGATTAGAACAACAGTGTTCTTGCTGCCTTGATACATTAACGGTAGGAGTGTCATGTTTTCTTGAATCTTTCTTTTGAATTTCTTCTCTTATGCGTTTGGCCACTATAGGTGCAGAGGGGTGGGTACATGACTTTTTCTTCGGTCCGCCTAAAAAGTGTTCTCTTAGTCGAGGAGCCCCACCTGATTTTACTGCATGGCATAGCTTACACTCCCAATCTATGAATCGATCACCAACGTTAATTGCATATTGCCACTCTATCCCAGGTGCCTTTTTTTTCCTGCTATTTGAAATTTGGACTCTATTGGAGGTATCACTGGATCCAACATTGTCCTCCATCTCAACAAATAACCTATTCAACCAAGCATATAACAATGAATACACAAATGAAAAAACAACAAATCACTCACGTATAACAAAACATACATTAGCAGACAAAGTACTTCGAAACTATCTTGACAAATACAAAAGATCATCACATAACACAAAACTACTTCAAACTATCTTGCAAGGTCTTACTACAAAACTACTTCGAAACTATCATGCACATTGCACCCCCAATGAAGGATGCCTTTTGTACCCAATTAAGGATACTTTACACAATCAAAGATCTATACTTGCCCAATACTCTAGTATAGGACAATAGACCTTCTTTAACATTCACAAAAAAAATCAAAGATCTATGCTTGCCCAATACTCTAGTATAGGACAATAGACCCTTGTCTACTCTAAACTATATCAAGTATCAAGAACCAATACAAGCCCCTAAGCAGGACTCTTGGCTCCATCAAACCATTCATAAAGCAGAATGAGGTAGATTACGTACGTGGCTCAAATGCAAAGCTGAATGACTCCAGATTTGTCCCTAAATCTCTGCAAGTATTAGCTACGAACCACACCCTGTCCCTTGTTCAAAGAACTAAGGACGAGTGGCTCAATAGCCTTAGGAGTGCCCTCGGGGGGGTCACTATATGTAAATCCTCTATATCACGTGCGTTCAAGGCCTATTTAAAAAGTCCCTTATCTGCGAATTTTTTAGTGAATATAATGTATCCTTTCCTATTCAAATCTGTAATTTTTTTTAAAATACAATAAATAAATCCCCTCTGTAAATGTATTT
Organism: Cibotium barometz; assembly: GCF_041138505.1. Taxonomy (NCBI): domain Eukaryota; kingdom Viridiplantae; phylum Streptophyta; class Polypodiopsida; order Cyatheales; family Cibotiaceae; genus Cibotium; species Cibotium barometz. Next base: position 54,187,572 of record NC_141069.1, read on the forward strand.
CTGTAAGTTTTAAATATTTAAAATGACCTTCTGTTGAATCCACGTGATACTTACATATTTATACGAGTGACCCCCCCGAGGGAGTGCCTACAAGGAAAGACGACAGTCCCTAAAATAAGGACGTTCTTCCCAAGAGGACACTTCTAGCAACTCGAGAGCTCTACAAGTACTTTGAGGAGAGATATCACGCCCCCAAAACAAGGACTATCTTCCCAAAAGTTGTACGATGGGTGTCGGGCAGTGTTTATATACAGAATAATACCCCGCCGGTATTTTTTATCTTTCCCGGAGGGCCCGCCGGGCTTTTACCTTTACCGGCGGGCCCGCCGGGAAAACTATATACCCCGGCGGGCCCGCCGGGAAAGGTAAAAGCCCGGAGGTGTTACTGGACTAGTGGGTTCCGGCAGGTCATTTCTCAGGTCATGTGAATATACATTGTGATCACAAGTTTTAATATGTTAACACTAGGTTTTGTTAACGTGATCACGAAATTGTGAAGACGTTAATGAAATCCCTGATGGTGTGCTTGAAAGAATGGCCCTAGGGCCATTATTCCATGGACAATATTGAAGTATTTTTCATCTCTGAACTCAATTGTGTCCTTACAACCATTTGATAAATGGGGTGTAGATTTCATTGAACCCATTAGTCTAATAGCCAAGTACACTTAAGATTGATACATAATAGCTGCTACGGACTATTGCACTAAGTGAGTAGAAGGTTGGCAACCCTAAGGCTCTAATAAATGATCTGCTACTAAATTCATGTATGCTCGTCAATGTGACAATGGAACACATTTCATTAATGAGGTAATCCAATTCCTCTTGCAAGAGTTCCTTGTCACTCACAGAAAGTCCTCCCTCTATTACCCACAAGAAAATGGCAGGCAAAAAGCACTCCCCCTCCATAGCTTTTCCTTCATTGCCCACCACCACAAAACGCAATAAATTTTCCTAGTGATAAGTTCACATTGAAATAACCTAATTCTAATGTCCACACACTTGGCTAGCTGGATGCGTCCATTATTGTCCACCACGCACACATTGCTAGAGTGGTCTCCACATGCTACCACTATCCACTAGATCTCGGCCATTATTGTCCACACACAATTGAGATGTCAAGCTCAACATGAGCTGACACTCATGAGGCGCCTACATGACCGTTCAACATTTACATCTGGTAGGTTTGGTAGGCTAGCGCACCAACATATCTTTGCCAGAGATTCTACAGCTGGACTACACTAACTAGTCTACACTTACCCACTCCAACTAGCGTGTTCACATTATGGACCGCTTGTATATACCCTTTATCTCTTTAGGAGACTTCTTTTGTTGAGAAGAAGAAAAAGGACAATTTTTAGCCTCTCACCTTGTGTGTTCTCTTCTAGGGTTTGTGTGCATGTGTGTGTGTGTGTGCTTGTAAGAGCTCAAGCTCCCTTCTTCCGTGCATCTTTTCATGGTATCAGAGCCTAGTTCATGCTAAGAAGTTAAGTGAGAAGCAAGAGAAGCACACAAAGCGGTACGAGGGTATGAGAGCTTCATCTACTCTTCCCCCTTTGTGTTGGCTACTACGCCCTTGTTGGGAGCTCTTCGGGAGGCACCGACAAAACGAACTCTGATTGAGGAGTTATCTTCACGGGAGAGAAGTTGCAAGGAAAATATATTGTTTGAAAACATATTTTGGGCACATCTTGACCTCCATTTTTCAATTCACAAGCATTTGCATGCACTGCAGGAGGGTAAGTTTTGATTCTCTATTGATTTTTGTTTTTGTAACTGCAGGAATGGCAATTAGTTGTGCACACACTGTGTGTACTGCAAAGAGGTCTTATAGCTACCAGTGGGTGTATGTATGAAAATTTAGGTCACTGGTTGGGGTTGTGATAGTTTGGGTGTAGTATAATACCGTTGTTGTAGAGAATACAATAGTTTTTGTAGGTCAAACAAGAGTGTTGTTTTTGGTGAGTTTGTATTGTAGACAAGATGTCGAATGATGGAATTAACCAAATTGTTACAAAGAATCTTGATAATAATAACTTCCATGCTTGGAGGTTTAGATTGACAAAGTCTCTAATGAGAAAAGGCTATTGGGACTACATTGAAGGTGAAAAATGAGGAGGCACATACCAGAGATTAATCCAACTATTGCAGATTTAAAAGAACACAAGGATTGGAATTAAGGAGAAAGGAAATTCATGCATTGGCTTTCTATTAGTATACAAGACACCACGATTGGGCATATACAGGATGCCAAGTCACCCAAGCATGGGACACCTTGGTGAAGCTATATCAAATTAACACCAAGGCACGAAAGATTCAGTTGAAGAATGAGCTTCATACTATGGGAGAAGAAAAACATGTATGTAAATGATTATGCCTTGAAGATCATTGTGGAATCCCTTGCATCTATTGGTGTTTCTGTTGATGATGATGATAAGATGAAAGTATGCCTACATGGTCTTAGGCCACAATACAAGGCATTCAAGACGTCTATTCAAACTCGAGAGAACATTTCCAACTTTATAGATTTGGTGTCAATGCTAATCATTGAAAAAAGGAGTTTGGGTGAAGACCAGTCTTCACAAAAATAAAGTAAGTTCAAAGCAACAAGCCTTCTACACAAGTGCAAATAGAGGACAAGGTAGAGGCCGAGGCCATGGCCAAGGTAGTGGTTGATAAACAGGTAATCAGAATTATGGTCAGCACCAGCAATAGTCCCAAGATTCACGACAACACATAGGTGGAGGAGGCTAGTTTAAAGGCACGGGGAGTCAAAGAGGTCATGGTAATTGGCAAAGGTAGCATAATGATACATGAGGCTATTTTTACTGTGGTAAGCCTGGACATGTGCAGACAGATTTACAAGAAGCAGAATGACATGTGAAATTGAAAAGTTTAGCAAAATAAATATGCATCCTCTAGCAAAAATAATGAGGATAATGAGAGGTTGTTTGTTATGCAACATGTAGTTAATGCTATGTCTTGAAATGATGTAGCAGCATGTTGTAAGGATGATGTATAGTATGCTTATTCAGGTTCTTTGAACTACATGAAAAGTTATGGTGAGTGGTTCAAGGAAAGGAAAAGTCTTGAAAGATGATGTATAGTATGCTTATTCAGTTTCTTTGAACTACATGAAAAGTTATGGTGAGTGGTTCAAGGAAAGGAAAAGTCTTGAAAGACCAAGTTTTGTTGAAACAAGGGATGGCACTACTCATCCGATTCCCCATGTTGGAGATGTGCCATTGTCTATGTAGGATGGTAAGGTGAAGTATCTTGTAGATGTACTTCATGTTCCAAAATTACAAAGGATCTGGTTTCTGTTTGCTTTATGATTGAGCAGGGTTTGCAGGTGCAGTTCAACCTTGATGATTATTAAGTCAAAGACTTTAAAGACAAGTGTAGGTTGGTTTTACAAAAGGTAATAGAGTAGGAAGAATGTTTACACTAGATGTAAATATGCTTGAAGTGAAAGCTACAATGTTTACAAATGGATCAAGAGTTGTTGCATATACAAACATTTGGCATAAGAGAATTGGGCATGTAAATGTGCAAATAATGAAGTCTATGCAAACTAAAGACACTGTGACACCTGAGTGCCTAACTTTAAGGCTAATGGTATGGATAAAGTATGTGAAGCATGTCAATTTGGAAAGTAAATAAATGATGTTTTTCCACATGACATTAGATGTGGTGCATTCAGATGTATGGGGTCCTATAAAAACTACATCTATGGGTGGCTGCAGAGGTACTATGTAACATTCATTGGTGACCACACAAGGAAAGTGTGGGTGTATTTCATGAAGGAGAAGAGTGAAGTTTTCACTCATTTTTTGAATTTCAAAGTGATGGCTAAAAAGCAGACATGGAAGCATGTGAAGTGCTTAAGGTCAGATAGAGGGGGAGAGTACTTCTCCAATGAGTTCTATGATTTCTTGCGGAAGAATGGCATTGATAGATATTTACATGTAGATACACTCTGCAACAAAATGGAGTTGCTTATAAGTGAAAAAATAGGTACATTGCGTTATAGAGAAGAATATGCCGCATAACTATTGGGATGAAGCTATTTCTACAACACTTTATATCATGAATATGACTCCTACTATAGCCATACATGATGTAATGCCAAAGGAGAAGTTTATTGGCAAGAAACCTAATTTATATCACTTAAAGTTTTTGTATGTATTGCATATGTGCATGTGCCAGATAAGTTGCGTACTAAGCTGGATCTAAAGGAAGAAAAATATGTGTTTATTGGGTATTCTCTTGAGCAAAAGGGATATAGATGTTATAATTCTGGTACACATGAATTGAGGGTAAGTAGCGATGTTGTATATATTTGATGAGATGCGTAGCTGGTATGCTGTTGAAGAAGATTGTTGGGGCTGATGATGTAAGTGGAAATGTGGTTGCACAAAATGCAAGTCAGTAATAATAGTCATTGAGTGGATCAGAGAAGTCCTCATACAGTGGTTCAATTTGATAGACCATGGACTGTCAGGATGCATCATAATACCAGTCTTGGAAATGTAGTTGATACATCACATAAAGGAAAAGAGAAAGTGGTTGAGCCGCCCCTTGGTATGCATGATATTTCTGCAAGGCATTCTTTTGTTTGATGAGAGTCTAATGGCTCAAAGTGAACCTTGATGAGGAGCTTGGGATCCCAGCAAATGAGAACACTTGGTGTAAAGAAGGCTTTGGAATCCATGAATGCAAAGTTACCAAGATCTAGAAGAGTAAAAAACCCTATGCAAAGGTTGACTTATGATGGTTATGTGGCACATCACTATGCTTATATGGCAAAGTTATGTAGGTTGGAGAGCCCACATGTTTTAATGAGGCTATTAGAAATGTGTATTGGGAGAAAGCTATGGATAAGGAGATGGATGCATTGTACGAAAATGAGACTTGGGATTTGGTGCCATTGCCTAAAGGCAAGAAAGCTATTGGATGTAAGTGAGTGTATAAGGTAAAACATAATAGTGATGGTAGCATAGGCAAGTACAAGACTAGATTGGTAGCCAAAGGATATGCGTTGACATATGGGATTGATTATGAGGAGACGTTTGCCCCGACGATTGCAAAGATCGAAACTGTGAGTGTTGTGATTATAGTGACTGAAGCTAAAGGCTAGTTTTTACATCATATGGATGTAAAAAATGCGTTCTTGCATGATGAATTGCAATACGAAGTGTATATGGATCAGCTACCTGGTTTTGAGGATATAGGTCACCCCAGAGTATGTATGTAAGCTTATTAAGGCCTTGTATATTAAGAGACTAAGGTTATGTAGAAGGGTGAGAGAAGGGTGTGAGTGTGAATGGACTTGAGGTCCACTTGTTCACCTATTTAAAGGTGAGGCCATGAGGCATTTTGTATGTGAGCAAGGCCTAGTTGTATGTATAAGCAACTTAATAAGCAAGATATTATTCTTGTATTTTGTGAGTCTCTCCTCTCCACACACTTGATCTAGCATGAGCACCACGTTTTCTCAACATGGTATCTAGAGCTTAAGTGATTTGAACCGCTTGTGGTGTAGATTAGGTAAAAAATATCCATTTTTCTCTTATCTTCCTTGTGTGGAACTCAACCCTCTCATGGTGGAGGCCTTCCAGTAGGCTATAGAGGCAATATCTTTCAAATATTTCTTCAAGGAAGGTGAAGGACTCATGGATGCATCAGGTCATACCAGCAATTGTTGGAAAACTTCACGCTGTGCCGCGGCATTTCGTCTGCCCCAGCAGGTCGGCGCCAGTCTCCTGCGCAGCTATGGTCGTACAGCCATAGCCCGGCTGCAGACCACCGTAAGAGAAGGGGTCTTAGTGCTATTGTAGCCCAATGAGTGGAGGACTCCTAGCTCTGATTTGAGCTTCAACCATCCTCTGTAGTGCCGAAAATCAGCAAAAGACCAGGCGCCACTTTCTGTCTTCCCTCAAGCTTCCATTAAAGCTTGAGTTTTTTGGATTTTTCTTAATCATCTTCTCCCTTGCTCTAATCACTCAAGTTGTGGTGTGAATGTTTGTTGCTGAGTTCTCTCTTGATTTTGAAGAGCTCCCATCCACATGAGGTAGCCATAAGCCTCATGCCCGTCAAGCTTCAACATCAACATCAATTTTTAAGCTTTCAAAGTGACTAATTGTACTTCTAAGCACTAATTATGTTATTTAACACTAATTACTCTGTTAATCCAGCAAAGAGAAAGTGTTCTTAAACACTAATAGTGTTATTAAACACTAATGGTGAGTTAATCACCAAAATAAGTGTCATTTGATACTAAAAATGTGCTTTTTAGCACTAATTGTGTTTTATGCACACTAATGGTGATATTAATCATCAACTAAAGTGTTGCTCAACACTAAGGTGGTCTTAACCATCAAAGGAGGAGGTCATTTACATTAAGAAGGCTCTTCTTCACATCAACATGGAGGCCGGGCACACACCATAAGTGCCACATTCAAGTCTTCATCGACAAACCGTTTCTTCCAAAAAGAAATGGTGCAACCATGAACCAATTGTCTTCATCTCATAAGCTAAAGAGGTTGAAGAATTCTGGTTTTTTATCATAAAACTCAGATTTTTGAGTGTTCTTAAAGTTGGGCACATGTACATTAAGTGCTCATCTTCAATGTTTATGTGTATTACCCTTGAGGCTCTTATTTGTAAAAGACATAGGCATGCCATAAGCCATATGTTCTCGTTTCCCAAGCCCAAGGCATTTCATTCCGCTACATATTCTGCATTTGCTTGGGATGCTCTTCAAGCCACTAGTAAACCTCTCAACCAATCCATTACATTGTGAGTAATAGGGGGTTGAAAATCTAGGGTAATATGCAGCTTTTACATAAGCTCTTGAACAACTTGACTCCTAAAACCAGGTCCTTGATCTATGTCAATAAATCCAAGGGCATACCAAACCTTGCACAAATATCCTCAACGACAAACTTGGCCACTTCTATTTTAGAAATATTCTTTACACATCTGGCCTCATCCGATCTATTCAAATAATCCACCCCAGTTAGGATATATCTTCCCCCTTGCTATGGTAGGTAGGGGACCAATGGCATCTAGGACCCACTTCTCAAAGGCTCCATATGAGATGATGGTCTTCCTCAATTCACGGTGCAATACTCTTCTTCCCTGCTTCTTCAGACATGGTTCACAGCTTCTACATCAGTGGTAAATATCTCTTCTCATATGGGGCCATACATACCCTACTATCAGAATATTTCTTAGAGTCAACTTCATATCAAAGTGTCCTCCACAAACCCCTTCATGGCATGAAGCCATTATAGCAAAAATTTCTTTTGTGGTTGGAACCTTTCTCAAAATTAGATCTTTCCCCTTCACGTAAAGTTGATCATTTATAATAGTATATTGCAAAGCTTTTTTGATGAAACCATACCTCTGTTTCTTAGCCAAATTGAAAAGTATGAAACCTGTATGCAAAAATTCTTCAATATCTAGGAGACTTTCTCTTCCAATGTAGGTGGGGTGATAGGGCATGTAACTCCAGATCCTCCCCTAACCCCCCTCTGGCCAATGCATCAGCTGCATGATTAAAACTCCTCTTAACATGTTGGATCTTAACTTCCTCAAACCTCTATAGTATCCTTCTGATTTAAAGACACCATTCCTTTAGCTTGGGGTTCTTAGCCTTTCACAAGAGTTATCTAATTACTAGAGCTATCTAGAATTATCTAATATTTAACAAACTATCCCCTTTCACAATGAGTCTACTAATCCCTTTTTGGGGAGCTTCCAATAGGAGCAAAGCCTCCACCTTAGCTAGATCTTCTTCAATTCCATTTTTTGATACAACATTCCCAAGCAAAGTAACTTTGGCCTTAGCCAGATGGCACTTCTCAGGGTTCAGCTGACCTTTCAAATCATCTATCCTTTTCGAAGCCATTCTGAGCCTCTCACAGTGGACCGATCTACCACTATAGATACAGAAGTCATCTATGAACACCCTATCACAAATAAGGCTAAAAATTAAGGTTCATAAATCTCTAGAAGGTAGCAGGGAAATTAGGAAGCCCAAATGGCATCACTCTATAGGAAAAACATCCCCATGGTGTGATGAAGGTAGTTTTCTTTTGGTCCTCTAGGGCTATTGAAATCTAGAAGTAACCAAAGTACCCATCATAAACAGTGTATCTTTCATGCCCACTGCTGCTATTAGGGAAGCCCATCCTAAATTAGCCCATCCTGGAAAATGAAACCTTCTCTTAACATCTTGCTCACCTCTTCTCTTAGTACTTGATGTTGCACCACTATTGATCTCCTCAATCTCTGCACCACTAGTTTTGCTTTAGGCTTTAACTGAATCTCATGTTGCACTGCTGATACTCCTCTCACTTGAGTATAAGAATAAATGAATAACTCTGGGAACTGCTGTAGCATATACATATACTTTTTTCTCTGAGCTCTTGTGTCAAGTCATTAGAAAGCATCTTCTGGAACATCTCTTCTTTGTCTGATTGCTCTGTGACTTCAGCTTCCACTTTCTCTCCTTCCTTAGTACACAGATGTAAAGACATATATATCAGATCTGTATCTGTCTCCAACAGCTGAACTTCTCCCTCATCATCCTCAGAGCTATCCTCCTCTTCTTTTTTTGTACTCTCAATGGAACTGGTTTCCTCATTCTTCTCCTCTTTTGATGATGAGTTGTCCTCTGGAACCACTTCTCTCCCTTTGCCCATGTATATCTGACTTGTTTTTTGCAGGCTGGTCCAAACCTAGAATGAGGTGCCCTCTCCACTAGTCCTAACCTGCCTTCATGCTTATTAGCCATGGTCTCCCCAATATTAGTGATAGGCCTTTGTCCTTGCTGGCATTACATGGACATCCAGCTTAGCTTCTAGACCAAGTATAGTAGCTTTTAGCTTCTTCCACCACTCCCAAGCATCTCACCATAAAAAAATTTGGCCATTCTCACTCTAAATTCTGTGAAGGAGCACTCACTTTGAACCTCAAAGCTTCCATGGTGTGCTAGGTCATAACACAACTTGTGCACCACCATCTATGTATACTTTAGGAACCTTAAATTGGCATGCATTACAAGCAGATAATCTTTATCACCTTTAACTCTTACTATGTTCAGTTGTCCTCTCTTCTTCACCTTCTTGGGAATCCTTATGCTGACCAGTTTACTCCAGGTTCTTCTCTAACTTTGGGAAACATTTGTAACAACTCAGACCAAGAGAGAGTGGGTTTTCTACTAGAGGTCTTTCTTTAGATCATACTCTTCCTCCCCTTCTCTTAATGGTTAGTCTTGCATCCCTATCTTCCTTCTGGGTCTGGTCTCCTTCTTCCCTCCATTAAACTAATCCTCAACTTGTTTGCCCTTTTTTCTCCTGGTCAACCTTCATTCTCTCCTTCAAGATCCCTACTTCTCTTGTTGTTTGCTAACATCTCAGCTTCTTCTTTCACTCCTAACATATTATCTCCTCTAGTCTAGGCCCATTTGGAGGTTGTGGTTGCCCTTGAGGTCCTTGAGGAAATGGATTATCCTCTTCTTTCATGACACCATGTTTCTCCTCCCTTCTTGGTACTAGAGGATATATGTCTCCTCCCATTATCTTGGGGTTACGGGTAAGGACATTAAGGGGAAATATGACCTCTTTCCATGTTTTTAAACATTGAACATTTAGGTTGGGACCACCTCTATCTCTACCTTACTGAGATTACAAGCTTGATGACAGCTCAAGCTAGGCACAATATGTGTTGGCATGGTAGACAGTAGCATGTGTATGGCAATAAATGGCCACGTCCAACTAGCCACAATGTGTGGACATTAGTTCTAGGGTTATTTGGTGTGTAAACACAACACATGTATTGTGTTGTTGTGTAGTCCCACACATTATGTGAGAGTGGATATGGCTTCCCTCTATGGTTAGGGTTACATTAATCTATAAGGGTTTTCTCTTGTGTGTGTGCTCTCTCTCACCACTAGAGATGCGGCTTATAGGTTTTAGGCCAGACATTGGACACCTCAAAGTGTTTGGTTGCATAGCTTATGTGCATGTGCCTGAGGATGAGAGGAAGGAGGAAGTTGTATCCTAGGCAGAAAAGTTTGTTTTTTTGGGTATGCACAGGATCGCAAGGCATATAAATGTTATGATCCACATACTAGGCAAGTGGTTATCTCACGAGATGTGGTGTTTGATGAACTTGCTAGTTGGTACAAGGCAAAGAATGAGGGTATCATTGATTCCATTGATGCTAATGTGCATGTGAACTTGCCACAAGCAAGTTCTATTTCTATGTTTGGGCCACCAGAGCTTGAGAGTAGCACTATACGTCCATGGTCAAGATGTTTGAGACACAAGTGTGTGAGCACTGGGGAGTAGTGTTGTGGATAAAGGGAAAAAGAAGGTTGAAGGAATTGGCATTACAGGTTATGAGTCGTCAAGTTCAGAAAGTTTCGATGAGGAACTTGGCATACCAGTTTTACGCACACCAGGTGCAAGGCAGGATAGATATGCGCCTCCACATACTAGAGTGACAGGTGTTCACATGCATTGCAGAGATCCTAAACGGTTAGGTATCCATAGTTGACAAATTGACATATCGTGACTTTGCTATGCATTATGCATATATGACCTCTTTGGTGAAGCATGTGGAACCTATACAGAAGCTATTGGGAAGCATGTATGGGAGAAGGCAATGGATGTTGAGATGGACGCATTGGTTCATAAATGAAACTTGGGATTTGGCTACCTTACCACCACAAGGCAAAAATGTCATTGGTTGCAAATGGGTTTATAAGGTGAAATGCAAATCATATGGTTCCATTGAGCGCCATAAAGCGCGGTTGGTAGCTAAGGGTTATGCACAAACCCAAGGCTTGGACTATGATGAAACATTTAGTCCAGTTGCCAAGATGGGAACAGTGAGAGCAGTCATTGCTATGGCTGTAGCAAATGGTTGGAAAATGCATCAAATGGATGTGAAAAATGCATTTCTAAATGGTGATTTACAAGAGGAAGTTTATATGGCACAGCCAAAAGGATATGTACACCCAAGGTACCCCACTCATGTATGCAAATTAAAGAAAGCATTATATGGTTTGAAGCAAGCACCTCGTGCTTGGAGTGATAAGATAAGCCGATATCTTATCTCCCTTGGATTTCAGGTTTCTTCAACAGATTCTTCACTCTATATGAAAAAAATAGACCATGGGATTGTCTTGCTTGTCATCTATGTGGATGACTTGATTGTCACAGGAGATCATGCTACATATGTTATGTATGTCAAAAAGGCATTGAGTGGGAAGTTTGATATGAAAGACTTGGGTGAATTGAGATATTTTCTTGGAATTGAAGTGATCAAAGACCATGCAGGTACATGGTTAGTGCAACGCCAATATGCATTGGATATGCTGGTGAAATATGGAATGACAGGGTGTAAGCCAATGAGTACACCTTTGGAGCAGAATGTGAAGCTACGGGCTGATTTTGGTGAAGAGTTGGATGATCCATCTTTATGTGAGTGTGTGTGTGCTTGCAAGAGCTCAAGCTCTCTTCTCCCCCTGCATCTTTTCATATTAATGGCTCTATTTGAACCTCAATGGTGAAGTTCTATTAAGAGGCAAATATTTTTGCATCAAGAAGGATGCACTAGTGAAGTATGCTATGGCAAAAGGCATGCAATTTTGAGCTCAAGAAGCGGGAGCTCACAATGGCCATATTTATGGCTACACTTGGAAACCTCAACTTGGAGGTGTGAAGAGGAAATGAATGGCAGGCATTCAAAAAAATGGTGAATTCAAAGAAGAGATCCAATTATGGTGCCTTCAACTAAAGTAAGCAAAGAAGCCCACAACAGAGCGAGCTTGATTGTGATAGTGCCAAGAAGGAAGATAATAATAATGTAGAAGGTGACTAGCAATGTAGAAGGTGATGTCGGCAGCGGTGACAAAAGCCAACAAGCATTACAATCAACAAAAAAAAACAATAGTAGAGGCAGCATGCCACCATTTCTTTAGCAGAGTAGTAAAGGAAGAGATCGGAGGAGCATCAGAAGATATCAGCTCATGTTCGATGAAGAAACAATGGAGATGGCCAAGCAAAAGGCTTTTGAACAACAATAAAGTCCCGCTACTCAAGATGGGAAACTTGGCATCAAAAGAGATGACAATGCCAGAGAAGATACAAAGGAAGCAAGAAGCCAGGATAACGTCAAAGGTAAGCAAGGAAAACGCAACACAAAGTTGGATCTGCAAGAGAAGAACAAAACTCTTGACAAGTTTAGGAATGCCCAAGAAGCTTGCCAACAATAGGAGACTAGTTTGGTGTGATGGAAAACTTGATATCAACACCGCTAGGAAGATGATGATCACATGCGTGGGTCCTAGCCGGTTACAAAGTCTAGTGAGCAACAAAAAAAATTGGAGGGCATGGGTCCATTGGCTGTAGTGCATTCAATGCATGGCTGTGTGCAGCGTGCAAGAAAGAAAGAAAGAAAGAAAAAACTTTAATTTTTCTTTTTTTTTGAATCTAAGGTTTGTTCACATGACATAAAATCTAGGTTTGTGTATGTCTTCTAAGATGATGTGATGTGGACGACTGCCTAGCTATGGACAAAAAAAATGTATAAATTTTGCCCTTGTTTGCACACATAGCAAAGTTTGAATCACAAGAGGGCTTTCCTGCATTGTCCATGTTAGTGGCCTTTTTCCCTAACATAGAAAACAAAGAAAAAGACAACACAGAAAAAAAAAGAAAGTATCCATTGCAGCTCTCCCAAATCCATAGTCGTGAATCAATAATATGTGAATGTCCATACACTAGGCACATAGTAGGTGAACACCACCTAACCCTGGCATGCTCGGCCCCTATGATAAAGTGCACCGACTCACCAGCTCTGACATCCAGCGACCCTGACCAACTGTGGTTATCTGCCCGCCAACCCGATGGGTCAAATTCCCAATCCGATGACCCAAACCCACAAGCAAGGTCATGCCAGCAAATTTTGCAGATAATATGAATCTAGTGCAAGTATAGTGCAACCATTTCATGGGCAACATGCTAGGGCAAGGAACCCATCAGATACAAGGCCATCCAGCCATGATCATACAAAATGAAAACATAAAACCAAGTCGTCAAGTATGTCCATACTCCATTGGCACGGAGTAGACATGGGGTAGGCATAACCCTTCCCACATCAAAAATATATGTCGATGAAGCTCCAGCAACTACTACATGCTGACATACCCCAATTGGCATAATGCCGTGAGCTTGACTCGATGAACATGGCACATCATCTCTAAAGAAATGTGCTAAATAGCACAAGAGTATGTGCATAAGCAGCCAACTAAGCACTCTATTCACACCTTCTTGATGTTGTGTACAAGAACACCCAATCCATGCTCCACTACATCTGACATACAAGCATAATCTGTATGATCCACATCCTCTTGCAACAAGGTGTCAAACCAAGCTACGTCAACCTCTACAAGGCTATCACCAAGTATATGCACACCATCATCGACAAGCAACATGTCAAACTAGTTTATGTCATCATTATGATCAAAACTAGAAACTGAATTTTCCAGAATATCTGTACCATGCAGGAAACCTGATGCAAGGTTAGAGACATCCCAAGGGCATCACCTGGATTTTTTGGCCTTCATGTTTATTCCATGCTCTCTCAATCATCAACATTACCAACCCATCATCATGGTGGCTAGATCTACCATTTGGATCATCCGAATCTCCCCTGGTCAACATCTGAGCATAAACTACATACCGGTGATTTACCTGCTTATCCATCGAAGGAGTCTCAATGTCAGGACTATGGTCCTACGGAAGTCGACAAACCCTAGCATAAGTTAATAGCTTTCGGAGTCTCGAGAGTATTATTAGTGCTAGCGGGGTTCAGGGGTTAATGGACGTTAGGGTTTGGTCGATGTGTGTACACATCTAAGTTAGCACGGCTCAAGGGTTAATGGGCGTTAGGGTTTGGTCGATGTGTGTACACATCTAAGTTAGCACGGCTCTTGAGCCGTGTTAACTTAGATGTGTACACACATCGACCAAACCCTAACGCCCATTAACCCCTGAACCCCGCTCGCACTAATAATACTCTCGAGACTCCGAAAGCTATTAACTTATGCTAGGGTTACTTCCGTAGGACCATAGTCCTGACACTCAACATGTGAGGGCTTTTTCATGCTCCTCCCTGAACTTACCCTTGTTTTGATGCAGCAAAGCATCCTTGAGATTTTCCTCCATGCTCTTTGATATATCCATATGAGGGGTCTTGTTATGTGAGGGCATTCTCATCTCGGCGGCCACACAGTTCCTCCATTGCCTCGCTCTTTACCTGATCCATGGGTGCATGCTGCAACCCATCTTGCTCATCCATCCAAGCATCCTCAAGGCAAACATATTGCTCATTCATGTGAAAGAATCCATCAGATATGTATCTTGCTCCTTCATTGGAGCATGCATCTGGTAACCATGCTGCTCCTCGAGCTTCATCTTTTGTGTCATGGGGATGTCCAGCCACCTTTGCTCATCTATATCAGCATCATCTTTGATCTCAAAAAGAGCTTGATCCTCCTCCAGAGGTTCAAGTTTCCATACAAAAAATTATTCCCTATCATGTTGTACCAAGGAAGCCATAGCATCCAGGAAATCTCCCTGCTAGTTGTCTTTGTCCATTGCTCTTCCCTCTGCCATAATGGCACACTACACTTGTTCTTTTTCAAGAAATCCAATGCTTTCTTACTGGTCCCTTTATCATCATATGTAGATATCAAGGCATTCTAGAAGACTTCCTCTCGGACTAACAATGCTTTAAACACCTCTTGTGTTTCTGCAAGAAACCCACATTCGATGAGAACCTTCTCATCACTAGAAACTAGATCATCTTGATCCACAATAACTTGAACATGATAATATTAAGAAGATGTAGGGGAGAGGAGAGCTTGAGCTCTTGCAAGCACACACACACTCACACAAACCCTAGAAGAGAACACACAAGGTGTGAGATGCTGAAAATTCTTCTTCTTCTTCACACAACAAAAGAGGTCTACAAAGAAGATAAAGTGACTAATACACATAATAGAGTATATACAAGAGGTCCATAATGTGAACATGCTAAGAGCAGTGGGTAGGTGTGGAGGACTAGCCAGTGTTGTCCAGTTGTAGAATCTATGGTGAAGATATGTTGGTGCCAGCTACCAAACCCGCTAGTGATGTAAATGTCGAACGATCATGCAGGCGCCTCTCGTGAGTGTCAGCTTATGTTGAGCTTGACATCTCAACACTCTCCCTCAAGCTCAACTCCATCTCATGAACTCTGAGTATATCTCAAAATTTGTGGAGCTTCTTAGCTCCCAAGGCCTTTGTGAAGATGTCAGTGACTTGATCCTGTGTGCTGACGTAGGCCAAGTCGATGTTGCCTACCAACACTCTCTCCCTGATGAAGTGGTAATGTACCTCAATGTGTTTCGTCCGCACATGGAAAAATAGGTTCCTAGCAAACTATATACTGATAAAATTATCACAATATATGACATCCTAGTGTAGAGTTTTTGAGTCTCTTGGTGCTTGAGAGGCCATGGAAAGTCCCACTCTTCTCCATGCCATCGTATACAAACACGCTGTTATGGTAACCAAAATTTGCGAGCATGTGGGGGGGACCCACCCCCACAAGCTTGCAAAGTTTGGTGACCATAAAAGCATGTTTGGATTAGCAAATAACACACAATGCACATTTTTCAAGTCTCTTGAGAGGCCATGAAAAATCATGTTTCTCTTCTTATCATCGTACCCAAACATGCTCGGATAGTGACCAAAATGCTCGAGCATGTGGGGGGGACCCGCGTCCATATGCTCGCAAAGTTTTGTCACCATCCGAGCATGTTTGGATTAGCAATTAGCACCTAGTGCAGATTCTTCAAGTCTCTAGGTGGTTGAGAGGCCATAGAAAATCCCACTCTTCTCCATGTCATCGTACCGAAACATGCTCCGATGGTGACCAACCCTTGCGAGCATCTAGGGGGACCGTTCTCCACATGCTCGCAAAGTTATGTCACCATTCAAGCATGTTTCAATTAGCAATGAACACCTAGATCATTTTCTTCAAGTCTCTTAATACTTTGTGAGGCCATGGAAAATCCCACTCTTCTCCATGCCATCACACCCAAACATGCTTCGATGGTGGTAGCCAAACTTTGCGAGCATGTGGGGGGGACACTTCTCCACATGCTCGTAAATTTTGGTCACCATTGGAGCATGTTTGGATTAGAAATTAATGCTCAAAGCGGATTTTTGAAGTCTCTTGGTGCTTGCGAGGCCATGAAAAATCCGCATTTCTCCATGCCATCATACCAAAACATGCGCACCAACAATGGTGACCAAACTCTGCGAGCATGTGATAGAGACTCTCCCCCACATGCCCACAAAGCTTGGTCACCATTGCAACATGTTTAGATTAGCAATTAGCAACGAGTGTGGATTTTTCAAGTCTCTTGGTGCTTGAGAGGCCATGGAAAATCCTGCTCTTCTCTATGCCATCGTACCACCCAAACATGCTTCGATGGTGGTGACCAGACTTTGCGAGCATGTGGGGGGAGGACCCGTGCCCCACATGCTTGCAAAGTTTGGTTACCATAAGAGCATGTTTGGATTAGCAATTAACGCCTACTGCTGCAGATTTTTCAAGTCTCTTGGTGCTTAAGAGGCCATGGAAAATCCTACTCTTCTCTATACCATCATTTTCAAGGATGCTTCGATGATGACCAAAATTTGCAAGCATGTGAGGAGAACCCGCCCACATGCTCGCAAAGTTTTATCACCATCGGAGCATGTTTGGATTACCAATTAGCACACAATGCGGATTTTTCAAGTCTCTTGGTACTTGACAGGCCATTGAAAATCCTGATCTTCCCCATGCCATCATACCCAAACATGCTCCGATGGTGACCAAATTTTGTGAGCATGTGGCTAGTACCCTCCCCCACATGCTCGCAAAGTTTGGTTCCCATCAGAGCATGTTTGGATTAGAAATTAGTGCCCAATGAGGATTTTTCAAGTCTTTTGATGCTTAAGAGACCATAGAAAATCCCGATCTTCTCCATATTATCGTCATAACCTAAACATGCTCCAATGTTGAGCAAAATTTGTGAGAATTTTGGGGGGAACCGCCCTCACATGCTTGCAAAGTTTGGTCACCATCAAAGCATGCTTGGACTAGCAATTAATGCCTAGTGCAGATTTCTTGAGTCTCTTGGTGCTTGAGAGACCATGCAAAATCCCGCTCTTCTCCATGCCATCGTATCCAAAAATGCTCCAATGGTGACCACAATTTGCGAGCATGTGAGGCGGACCCACCCCCACATGCTCGCAAAGTTTGGTAACCGTCAGAGCATGTTTGGATTAGTAATTAGCACACAATGCAGCCTTTTCACATCTCTTGGTGGCTTGAGAGGCCATGGAAAATCCCTCTCCTCTCCTCTCCTTATTATTGCACCCAAACATGCTTGAATAGTGACCAACATTTGTGAGCATGTGGGGAGGACCTGCCCCCACATGCTCACAAAGTTTGGTGACCATTCATGTTTGGATTTAGTAATTAGCCGCTAGTGTGGGGGAGGACCCGCCTCCATATGCTCGCAAATTCTAGTCATCACCATCCGAGCATTTTTTGATTAGGAAAATTATCGAGCATGTGGGGAGGTCCCGCCTCCATATGCTAGCAACTTCTAGTCACCATCCGAGCATTTTTTGATTCGCCCAGTGCAGATTCTTCAAGTCTCTAGGTGGTTGAGAGGCCATGAAAAATCCCACTCCACCATGCCATCGTATCCAAACATGCTCCAACGGTGACCAAACCTTGCAAGCATGTGGGGTGGACCGCCTCCACATGTTTCAATTAGCAATCAATGCCTAGAGCGTTTTCTTCAAGTCTCTTAAAGTAACTTGCGAGGCCATGGAGAATCCCACTCTTCTCGATGCCATCACACCCAAACATGCTTCGATGGTGGTAGCCAAACTTTGCGAGCATGTGTGGGGGGACCATTCCCCACATGCTCGTAAATTTTGGTTCACCATTGGAGCATGTTTGGATTAGCAATTAATGCCCAAAGCGGATTTTTGAAGTCTCTTGGTGCTTGAGAGGCCATCAAAAATCCTGCTCTTCTCCATGCCATCATACCAAAACATGCACCGATGGTGACCAAACTCTGCGAGCATGTAAGGGAGACCATCCCCCACATGCTCACAAATCTTGGTCACCATCATCGCAGCACGTTTGGATTAGCAATTAGCACCGGTGTGGATTTTTCAAGTCTCTTGGTGCTTGAGAGGCCATGGAAAATCCCTCTCTTCTCTATGCCATCATACTCAAACATGCTTCGACGATGACCAAAATTACACCTTCTTTCCTCGAAACTGACGAAAGAGTTTGGTCTTGGTCATAGTCTGATTCAAGGTTTGAGTCGAATAAGAGTTTTCCTGAACTATCTTTCTCGAAAAGGTTTGATAATTCAATTACTATTTTACTGAATTTCTTTCTTTGAATATTCACTTAACTGATTTATAAATTAGTTATGAATTCCAATGAGGAATAAATTAATCATTTATCTCAATATTTCAATCTCGATAGATTTCTTGAATTTTCTTTTCACAATCCGTGTGAGTATAAAACGATAGAAATTTCTCTTATAGAGTATTTAATTATTCATTTATCAAATACTCATAAAATTTAAACATAGAATTTAAGAGAATTCTAATTTTGATATAAAAATTCTTTATGCATAAAAATCAACTTCAATGGGAATAACACTTTTATTAAAAAAATCCTTTTATGCATCTATTGATGCATAAAATCAAATTTAATAGGAATAACACTTTTAAAATAAAAAGAATTTCTTTATGCATCTATTTATGCATAAAAATCAAATTTTTATAAGAATAACACTTTTATAATAAAAAAATTCATTTATGCATCTTTCTATGCATAGAATCAATTTTAATAAGAATATCACTTTTATAATTAAAAAAAATTCCTTTATGCATCTTTCTATGCATAAAAAATAAATTTAATAAGAATAACACTTTTATAATAAAAAGAATTTCTTTATGCATCTATTTATGCATAAAAATAAATTTTTATAAGAATAACGCTTTTATAATAAAAAAATTCCTTTATGCATCTTTCTATGCATAAAATGAAATTTAATAAGAATAACACTTTCATAATAAAAAACTTTCCTTTATGCATCTTTCTATGCATAGAATCAATTTTAATAAGAATAACACTTTTATTTTAAAAACAAATTCCTTTATACATCTTTCTATGCATAAAAATCAAATTTAATAAGAATAACACTTTTGTAATAAAAAAAAGTTCATTTATGCATCTTTCTATGCATAGAAATTAAATTTTTAATAAGAATAACACTTTTGTAATAAAAAAAATTCCTTTATGCATCTTTCTATGCATAAAAAATCAAATTTAATAAGAATAACACTTTTGTAATAAAAAAATTTCCTTTACGCATCTTTCTATGCATAGAAATCAAATTTTATAATTAATATCAGTGATATCCATGCATATTCATAGGTGAATATGTACATGGAGTAATTAGAATATTTCTTGATAGGAATTTCTCTTTTCCCATCTCAATGATGGAATTCCAAATGTCATAGGAATTCCTCTTTTAACATTAAAAATGAATTACTAGAAATTTCTCTTTTACTAATTACTATTTATGCATAAACATAAAAATCAAATTTTCCATGATTATAATGAGAATCATTCAATTTTTCTAGGATGATTAATCCTAGAATATGGTAGGAAGTCCTCTTTTCAAAATATAAATGAAAATGATTTATGTGTTTATTTTTTTAGAAATTTTACCATAGTTTCACTGCTGTTATTACTGATAATTCTCAAATAATTTGAAAGCATAAAGTTTAGTATTATTCATGTGACTAGAATAACCACTAATTGGATCATTATCCAATTATGGATTGATTCTTAATTTTACCATAAATTTAATAGCATAAAAGTATTAAAAACCCATTATTTTGGCCTCCAATTAGACAAGCATAGAAATTACTTTTAGATTAGAGAAATGCTTCATGAGAAGCTTCATTCGAATTGAGAATAGGTCATAGGAATGACCATTTTTTGGGGGAGAGAGAGAAATGCTTAAAAACCATTACAAATTAAGCATAAATGAAAATTTATGTATTTCTTCATTACAATACATTAAAGAACTTCAATAGGATTCAAAAGCCATTCAAATTAATGCTTCTCAAGCTTGAGAGGGGTTGAGAAGAGAAACATTTGGAGATTTAGGAAAAAAAAGATAATAATCCACACTTTACCTCCTAAATTACTTTATTCTTTGATCACAGTAGAGGCCCCCAACCAATCAATTGGTTTTACTTATGTTATTGGAGTCACCAAGGAAGATTGAAGGGAGAGAGAAGCTCCAATCTCTTCAATTTGTAGAGGATGATAGAAAATATCATTATTTCAGTATAATACTGGCATGGTATAGTTCTCATATTTTTTTATAAAGGACTAAGGATCTATTTATAGGCGAGGGAGGCCTCTAACCAAGTCCAACTAGTTTCTAGAATTTTCCATGTTCAATTTGGCTAAATTTGGACAAGATTTGGACCTAGTTTAGCTCCCTTTTGATTTGGTTTGATCTAGGAGAGAGGAAAGATAAAAATATCACAATATTTTTGAGTTTAAAACTCCACCACACATGTGAAATAGGTGCCTCCTTGAAGAGCCCGGAGCCCCCTTCTCCTTACCAAGGTGTCAAAATTGAATCATTTTATCCAAAATATCCCATTTTTTTAGTAATACTCATAGTGTTTTACTAATAAACCTTGTTCTTAGTCAACTCTTCATCTTATGTGAGCATTTACTCATTTTTGGGGGGTTTTTCTTTTATAAATTGGATTTATCTTCTCCCCACAATTGTATTGATCATATTGGCCCATAGGAACCTTAATTGGACCATAATCCAAAAATTTCTGAAGATCTAGACCCTTAAGGACCCTGCACCGTGCAAGGAATGCTACTTCTGCTGTTTGGAGGGGATAGGGATCTTTCAATTCACGGTAGTGGTTTGGCAGCTATAGGTCCTTTATACTTCTTTTTAATTAAATTCAAATGCACATTGGAAAGTTCTTTTTGAATTTTTGTTTCAGGGGAAACCATTTTAGACACTAGGAAGATTTCTGTATCCAAAAATATCTCAATTTTTTATTATCTCACTCTAGACATTTTCTCTCTCTAGGCTAAAACAGAATCTTTCTTTTATTTAAAAGAGGGGAATAATAACAAGATCAGAAGGGGAGGTTCTTACACCTATACACATCAAAAGCTGGAGGGAGGAATCTTACATCCTACCCCACTTAAAAGCACGAGATATCCTCATCTCGTAGGTGAAGTATGATCTCTTTCATCTTCTTCTTCTTCTTCTTCAATCACTTCCAGCGTTACTGCCTTGGAAGTGGACGGCCGATTTGGGAACATCTCTCTTTGACTTTCCCTATTCTGAGGTGGAGGTCTTGCATTACTTTTGATTGAAACTGCGGGTTGGTTAGAGGGTCTACCTCTGGGATTTCTCTGATTTTGGCGAAAAGAAACCTGATTATTTTGGAAGGAAGGAGTTGGAGTCTAGAATCTTGATCCCTGATTTTTCCGCCCTGAAAACCTTGTTCCAAAAGGTGTTGGGCAATCCATACTGTGATGTCCAAATCCTTGACAGTTATAGCATTTCACTCCCTTGTTCAAGGGTAGAACTTCTGAAGTTGAATTCCAAAGGATTGAGTTCCGAGAAAAGGACATTTATTTCATTTTGGAACTTCTCATATCCTAGTCTTGACGCTTATATCTCTTAGACGGTGGAAGGTTGGAATCGCCTTTTGGAGCTCCCATCATATCGAAGTAGAAAAAGCTACTAAATGTGATTACGATGTGAATAAGATGTGAATGGATGTGATAAGATGTGAGTGGATGTGAAAGGATATGATAAGATGTAAGTGGATGTGATAAGATGTGAGTGGATGTGATAAGATGAGAGTGGATGTGATAAGATGAGAATGTGATGTAAATGGAGGTGGATGTGAAGATATGTGGATGGGATGTGATGTGATGTAAAAGGATGTGGATATGAAGAGATGTGGATGAGATGCGATGTGATGTAAATGAATGTGGATGTGGATGTGGATGTGAAGAGATGTGGAATGTGATGTGATGTAAATGGATGTGGATGTGAATATGATGAGATGAGATTAAGATGTGATGATATGTGAAAGGATGTGATGTGATGTAAATGGATGAGAATGAGATGTGGACGTGATGTAATGTGGATGAAATGTATGTGATGTGATGTGGATGTAATGAATGAGATGGATGTGAATGGATGCGATGAAATGTGAAATGTGAATGAGATGGATGTGAATAAATGCGATGAAATGTGAATGGATGACATGTGATGTGATGTAAATAGATGTGAATGGATGTGAATGTGATGTGATGTAAATAGATGTGAATGGATGAGATGTGATGTGAATCGAGATAAATGTGAATGGATATGAGATGTGATGTGAATGGATGTGATGTAATGTGAAATGGATGTGATGTGAATCAGGATAGATGTGAATGAATGAGATGTGATGTGAATCAAGATAGATGTGAATGGATGAGATATGATGTGAAATGGATGTGATGTGATGTGATGTGAATCGGGATAGATGTGAATAGATGAGATGCAATGTGAATGGATGTGATATGGATCTGGGTAGATGTGAATGGATGAGATGTGATGAGGATAGATGTGATGAGATGTAATATGATGTGAGTAGATGAGAATGGATGAAGGACGATGAGAATACATATGATTGGATATGGATTAAGCAATGTGAATTGATGTAGAAGAATGTGGAATAACGAGAAATGATGTGGAACAATGTGGAAAGATGAGAGTTCGTTAAACTATATTTATGACCTGTTTTTAAATGACTGTTTTATGTCAAGAATGCTGGGGAAACATTTTGACCATCTTGTGAATGAGGTCATGAGACCTAAGTGATAAAGTTACAAAGCTGACGGAGAGTCAACGGAGGACGTCTCGCGTAGCAAGGTCGATCGAGGTCTTGACCAGCCTCGGATCGGTAGATGAGGTCTTGACCAACCTTGGTTCGATTTAAATGGTGAGCTTCCGGTACGATGGATGAGGAACCAAGGAAGCAGCCTATGAGTGAAGCGCTAGGTGACCTGCAAAGAAGCCTAGAGGGTGCTGACCATACGGTGCTCGGGCTTTGGGTAGTCGAAGATACCCACACCTGTGTCGAGGAAGAAAATGGAACAAGGAGTTAGAGTTGTTTTCTGAACTCGGACATGGATCTGGTTAATTGTCCTTGCTGATCCTCAACAGATGAATCCATGGCTCTTTTATATGGATCTGTTGGTTGATCTTGCTGATCTTCAACGGAGAGTCTATCTGGATTTTTATAATTGAATATATTTCCAAGTACTATGAGCTAGAAACTATTGAAAAGGCTCCTGAGTGAACGAGTGGCGAGTGTTCTGGTTGCCAATGATGCCATAGGTACACCGATGAAAGAATGATTGGAAATTTAGAATTCAACCTGGATATTTTGGAGGATTATGATCAATGATACTATGGTTTCATTAAAAGGTTGTTTTAAAGACAGATGAATCTGTGAAATAGGCAATTTTATATTGGGTGTGTAAGTGGTGTGACTATCTTGAAGTTTGCTTGAAGCGTCAGCTAGGGGGCTGGGAACTCTTTTCCTTGGTACCCGGGGCAAAACATAACCAAATTCCTAAATTGATCCTATCATTAGAGTCATTGGGCAGTTGGCTAACCCATGGGACTGCTGGATGGGGTTAGGCTGGACTGATGGATCCCTGAAATGAAACTCAATTCTGTTAAGTTACGATAGTTGAAGTAAATCATGGATACTCTTTGTTCTATGGAAAAGAATCAATGGCTGTGCCCCTTGATGAGGAAAAAAGCGTTGGTCTCTATGATCCAAGTGCAAGTCTCTTCCTTGATCTAACCATGAGATTTATATCCTGGAGGAATCACCCGTGCTTTTTGGGCGAGGGACGTTTTTTTGAGGTCAATTATGGAAGAATCAAGGGATTAGTCTCTTCTCTAGACATCCGTGGGCGAGGCCCCGAGTGAGAGGCTCTACCCTGCGCAAGAAGTGCTACTTCCGCTACTAGCACCGCCGATTTCATTGCACACAGGGGGCAAGAATCTTTCAAAAAATCCCACTCTTCTCTATGCCATCATACACAAACATGCTTCGATGGTGTCCAAACTGTGCGAGCACGTGAGGGAGATCCGCCCCCACATTCTTGTAAAGTTTGGTCACCATCACCATATTAGAGTTGGTTTGGATTAGCAATTAACACCTAGTGTAGATTTTTCAAGTCTCTTGGTGCTTTAGAGGCCATGGAAAATCTCGCTCTTCTCTATGCCATCGTACCCAAACATGATTTGATGGTGACAAAACTTTTCAAGAATATGTGGAGGAACCTCCTCCACATGCTTGCAAATTTTGGTTACCATCAGAGCATGTTTGGATTAGCAATTAGCATGCAATGTGGATTTTTCAAGTCTCTTAGTGCATGAAAGGCTATAAAAAATCCCGCTCTTCTCCATACCATCATACCTGATCGTCGTGACCATATTTTGCGAGCATGTGGGGGGTACCCTCCCCCACATGCTCGCAAAGTTTGGTCTACATCAGAGCATGTTTTTATTAGCAATTAGTGCCAAGTTATTATTTTTCAAGTCTCTTGGTGCATGCGAGACCATGAAAAATCCTGCTCTTCTCATTGTCATCATACCCAAACGTGCTCCGATGGGTGACCAAACTCCGGGAGCATGTGGGGGCACCCTCCCCCACATGCTTGCAAAGTTTGGTCACCATTGGAGAAGGTTTGGATTAGCAAATAGTGCCCAGTGCAAACTTTTCAAGTCTCTTGGTGCTTGAGAGGCCATGGAAAATCCCACTCTTGTCTATGCCATCTTACCTAAACATGCTTCGATGATGAACAAACTTTGCGAGCATGTGGGGGGGACCCGACCCCAAATGGTCGCGAAGTTTGGTTACCATCAAAGCACGTTTGGATTAGAAATTAATGCTTAGTGCAGATTTCTCAAGTCTCTTGGTGCTTGAGAGGCCATGGAAAATCCCACTCTTTTGCATGCCACCGTATCAAAACATGCTCTAATGGTCACCAAAATTTGCGAGCATGTGGGGAAAAACCCGCCCCCACATGCTTGCAATAAGTACACAATGTAGATTTTTGAAGTCTCTTGGTTCTTTAGAGGCCATGGAATATTCGGCTCTTCCCCATGCCATTATACCCAAACATACTCTGATGGTTACCAAATTTTGAGAGCATGTGGGGGGTACCCTCTCCCACATGCTCACAAAGTTTGGTCCCTATCAAAGCATGATTAGATTAGCAATTAGTGCTCATTGAGGATTTTATAAGTCTCTTGGTACTTGAGAGGCCATGGAAAATCCCGCTCTTCTCCATGTCATCATACCCAAACATGCTCTAATGGTGACCAAACTTTTCGAGCATGTGGAGGGGACCTACCTCGACATGGAGAAGAGCGGGTGGAGGGGACCTGCCTCGACATGGAGAAGAGCGGGTGGAGGGGACCTGCCTCGACATGCTCACAATGTTTGGTTACCATCGAAGGACTTTTTGAGTATGTGGATGGGACCTGCCTCGACATGCTCACAATGTTTGGTTACCATTGGAGGATTTTTGGATTAGCAACTAATGCCTACTGCAGATTTTTCAAGTCTCTTGATGCTTGAGAGACCATGGAAAATCCCAATCTTCTCCATACCATCGTACCCAAACATGCTCCGATGTTGACCAAAATGTGAGCATCTTGGGGGGACCTTCTCCCACATGCTTGCAAAGTTTGGTCACCCATCAAAGCATGTTTGGACGAGCAATTAGCGCCTAGTGCAGATTTTTCAAGTCACTTGGTGCTCTAGAGGATATGGAAAATTCCGCTCTTCTCCATGCCATCATACCCAATCTGCACTAGGCATTAATTGGTAATCCAAGCATGCTCTGATGGTGACCAAACTTTGCTAGAATGTGGGGGTGGGTGTTCCCCACATGCTCGCAAATTTTCGTCATTATCGTAGCATGTTTGGAGGGGGTACCCACCCCCACATGCTCGCAAAGTTTGGTCACCATCGAAGCATGTTTGGATTAGCAATTAGCACGCAATGCGGATTTTTCAAGTCTCTTCGTGCTTTAGAGGCAATGGAAAATCCCACTCTTACCCATGCCATCATACCCAAACATGCTCCGATGGTGACTAAATTTTATGAGCATGTGGTGGGGACCTACCCCACATGCGTGCAAAGTTTGGTCCCCATCGTAGCATGTTTGGATGAGCAATTAGTGCCTAGTGAGGATTTTTCAGGTCTCTTGGTGCTTGAGAGGCCATGGAAAATCCCACTCTTCTCCATGCCGTCGTACCCAAACATGCTCTGATAGTGACCAAACTTTGTGAGCATGTGGGGGGGAGCTTCCCCAACATGCTCGCAAAGTTTCACCATCGGAGCATTTTTGGATTAGCAATGCCCACTCCACTGAAGATTTTTCAAGTCTCTTGATGCTTGAGAGACCATGGAAGTACCCGATCTACTCCATGGATATTGACTAAAATTTGCAAGCATTTTGGGGGGCCTGCCCCCACATACTGGCAAAGTTTGGTTACCATCAAAGCATGTTTGGATTAGCAAATTAGTGCCCAGTGCAGATTTTTCAAGTCTCTTGCTCCTTGAGAGGCTATGGAAAATCCCACTCTTCTTCATGCCATTGTACCCAAACATGCTTCGATGTACCCACCCCCACATGCGTGCAAAGTTTGGCCACCATTGAAGCATGTTTGGATTAGCCATTAGCACGCAATGCGGATTTCTCAAGTCTCTTGGTGCTTGAAAGGCCATGGGAAATCTCGCTCCTCTCCTTACCATCGTACCAAAACATGCTCGGATAGTGACCAAAATTTGCGAACATGTAGGGGGGACCCACCCCCACATGCTCGCAAAGTTGGGTCACCAAAGCAGAGCATGTTTAGATTAGAAATTAGTGCCCAATGCAGATTTCTCAAGTCTTTTTGGTGCTTGAGAGAGACCATGGAAAATCTAGCTCTTCTCCATGCCATCATACCCAAACATGCTCCGATGGTGACCAAACTCTGCAAGTATATGAGAGGGACCCTCCCCCACATGCTTGCAAAGTCTGGTCACTCATCACGATTGGGGTATCTTTATATTAGCAATTCCAATTTTTCAAGTTTCTTCGTGATTGAGAGGACATGGACAGTCCTGCTTTTCTCTATGCTATCGAACCAAAACATGCTTCGATGGTGACCAAACTTTGCGATCATGTGGGGGGGACCCACCCCCACATGCTTGCAAAGTTTGGTCACCCCATCAAAGCAGGTTTAGATTAGCAAATAATGCCTAATGCAAAATTTTCAAGTCTCTTGGTGCTTGGGTGGCTATGGACAATCCCGCTCTTCAAGTTTGGTCACCATCGGAGCATGTTTAGATTAGCAATTACCACGCACCTCAAATTTTCCAAGTCTCTTAGTACAAGTTTACCAGATTTTAATGAGTTGGTTTCACTCTTGCTTGTTGAGGAAATCAAACTCAGTGACTCTTTTCATGATGCATCTACTAGCCATGATGATAATGGCAAAAATCAGACTTTCTATTCACAAAGGGGATTTAGAGGCAGGGGGAGATTTGCATCACGAGGTCGTTGTAATGGTCGTGGATGGTAGGATAGGTCACCACAAGAGAATTTTCAGTTTACATATGGTGCTAGAGGTGGTCGTGGATATACACCTCAGAGAGGCAGAGGTACTCCTCATGGAAGAGGACGTGGCCATGGAATATCTCGCTCTTCCCCATGCCATCATACCCAAACATGCTCTGATGGTGACCAGATTTTGCGAGAAGGTGGGGGCTACCCTCCCCCACATGCTCACAAAGTTTGATCCCCATCGGAGCATGTTTGGATTAGCAGTTAGTGACCAATGAGGATTTTTCAAGTCTCTTAGTACTTGAGAGACCATGGAAATCCCGATCTTCTCCATACCATCATACCTAAACATGCTCCAATGTTGACCAAAAATTTTGAGCATTTTGGGGGGACTGGCCTCCACATCCTCGCAAAGTTTGGTCACCATCAAAGTATGTTTGGATTAGCAACTAGAGCCCAAAGAAGTTTTTTAAAGTCTCTTCGTACTTGAGAGGCTAAGGAAACTCCCACTTGTCTTCATGCCATCGTACCCAAACATGCTTCGATGGTGACCAAACTTTGCGAGCATGGGGGGGACCCGCCCCCACATGCTCGCAAAGTTTGTTCCATCAAAGCATGTTTGGATTAGCACTTAGTGCCTAGTGCAGATTTTTCGAGTCTCTTGGTACTTGAGAGGCCATGGAAAATCCCACTCTTCTCCATGCCATCGTATCCAAATATGCTTTGATGGTGGTGACCTAAATTCACGACCGAGCAATCCGGATTTTGCATGTCTCTTGGTGCTTGAGAGGCCATGGAAAATCCCACTCCTCTCCTTACCATCGTACCCAAACATGCTCGTACCCAAACATGCTCGGATATTGACCAAAATTTGTGATTAAGCATGTGGGGCAGGACTGCCCCCACATGCTCGCAAAGTTTGGTCACCATCCGAGCATGTTTGGATTAGAAATTAGCGCCTAGTGGTGCGAATTGTTTGAGTTTCTTGGTGGTTGAGAGGCTATGAAAAACCCCGCTCTTCTCCATGCCATCATACCCAAACATGCTCTGATGGTGACCAAACTTTGTGAGCACGTGGGAGGGGACCCGCCCCCACATGCTCGCAAAGTTTGGTCACCACCATCAGAGCATGTTTGGAGTAGCAATTAACGCCTAGTGTAGATTTTTCAAGTCTCTTGGTGTTTTTGAGGCCATGGAAAATCCCGCTCCTCTCCATGCCATCGTATCCAAACATGCTTCGATGGTGACCAAGATTCGAGAGCAATGCGGATTTTTCAAGTCTCTTGGTGCTTGAGAGGCCATGGAAAATCCCGCTCCTCTCCTTACAATCGTACCAAAACATGCTAGGATACTGACCAAAATTTGCGAGCATGTGGGCGGGACCGGCCCCCCCACATGCTCGTGAAGTTTGGTCACCATCCGAGCATATTTAGATTACAAATTAGCACCCAGTGCAGATTTTTCAAGTCTCGTGGTGGTTGAGAGGCTATGGAAAATCCCGCTCTTTCCATGCCATCGTACCCAAACATGCTCGGATGGGGACCAAACTTTGCCAGCATGTGGAGGGGACTTTACCCGACATGCTCGCAAAGTTTGGTCACCATTCGGAGCATTTTTGGATTAGCCAACTAATGCCCAGAGCATAGTTTTCAAGTCTCTTGGTGCTTGAGAGACCAAGGAAAATCCCAATCTTCTCCATACCATCGTACCCAAACATGCTCCGATATTGACCAAAATTTACAAGAATTTTGAGGGGACCTTACTCCACATGCTCACAAAGTTTGGTCACCCTCAAAGCATGTTTAGACTAGCAATTAGCACCTAGGGCAGATTTTTCAAGTCACTTGGTGCCTGATGAGAGGCTATCGAAAATCCCGCTCTTCTCCATGCCATCATACGCAAACATGCTTTGATGGTGACCAAACTTTGCAAGAAGGAGGGGGCACCCGCTTCCTAATGCTCGCAAAGTTTGGTCACCATCAGAGCATGTTTGGATTAGCAATTAATGCCTAGTATACAGATTTTTCAAGTCTCTTGCTGCTTGAGAGGCCATGGAAACTCCCGCTCTTCTCCATGCCATCGTATCCAAACATGATCCAATGTGGTGATCAAAATTTGTGAGCATGTTGGGGGAGCACGCCCCCACATGCTCGCAAAGTTTGGTCATCCATCAGAGTATGTTTGGATTAGCAATTAGCACACAATGTGGAGTTTTCAAGTCTCTTAGTGCTTGAGAGGCCATAGAAAATCCCGCTCTTCCACATACCATCATACCCAAATATGCTCTGATGGTGACCAGATTTTGCAAGCATGTGGGAGGTACCCTTGCCCACATGCTCACAAATTTTGGTCCCCATCGGAGCATGTTTGGATTAGCAATTAGTGCCTACTATTGATGATTTTTCAACTCTCTTGGAGCTTGCGAGACCACAAAAAATCCATGCCATCATACCCAAACATGCTCTGATGGTGACCAAACTTTGCGAGCATGTGGGGGGACCCTGCTCCACATGCTCGCAAAGTTTATTCACCATCACAGAAGGTTTAGATTAGAAATTAGCACCTAGTTCAAATTTTTCAAGTCTCTTGGTGCTTGAGAGGCCATGGAAAATCCCGCTCTTCTCTATGCCATCGTATCCAAACATGCTTCGATCAGTAAAGGATTTTTCAAGTCTCTTGGTACATGGAAAATCCTGTTCTTCTCCATGCCATCATACCCAAACATGCTCTGATGGTGACCGAACTTTTGTGAGCATGTGGGGGGTACCTGCCCCTCAACATGCTTGCAAAGTTTGGTCACCATCGTAGCACTTTTAGATTAGCAAATAATGCCTAGTGCAGATTTTTGAAGTCTCTTGGTGCTTGAGAGACCATGGAAAATCCCAATCTTCTCCATACCATCGTACACAAACATGCTCCCATGTTGACCAAACTTTGTGAGCATTTTGGGGGGACTCGCTCCCACATGCTCACAAATTCTGGTCACCATCAAAGCATGTTTGGACTAGAAATTAGCGCCCATTGTAGATTTTTCAAGTCACTTGGTGCTTGAGAGGATATGAAAAATCCCGCTCTTCTCCATGCCATCGTATCCAATCTACACTAGACATTAATTGGTAATTCAAAAATGCTCTGATGGTGGTGACCAAACTTTGCAAAAATGTTGGAGCCACATGCCCGCAAAGTTTAATCATCACCATCAGAGCATGTTTGGATTAGCAATTAACGCCTAGTGCAGATTTTTTGAGTCTGTTGGTGCTTGAGAGGCCATGGAAAATCCCTCTCTTCTCCATGTCATCGTATCCAAACATGCTACGAGGTGACTAAAATTTGCGAGTATGTGTGGGGGGGACCCGCCCCCACATGCTCGCAAACTTTGGTCACCATTGGAGCATGTTTGGATTAGCAATTATTAGTACGCAGTTCAAATTTTTTCAAGTCTCTTGGTGCTTGAGAGGCCATGGAAAATCCCGCTCTTCCCTATGCCATCATACCCAAACATACTCCGATGGGGACTAAAATTTGCGAGCATGTGGGGCGGACCCTCCCCCACATTATTGCAAAGTTCAAACCCCATCGAAGGATGTTTAGATTAGCAGTTAGTGCTTAGTGCGCGTTTTTCAAGTCTCTTGGTACTTGAGAGGCCATGGAAACCCACTGTTCTCCATGCAATCATACTCAAACATGCTTTGATGGTGACCAAACTTTGCGAGCATGTGGGGAGACCTTTCCCGACATTCTCGCAAAGTTTGTTCACCATCGGAGTATTTTTGGATTAGCAACTAATGCCCAATGTACATTTTTCAAATCTCTTGGTGCTTGAGAGACTGGAAATACCCGATCTACACCATACCATCATACCCAAACATGCTCCGATGTTGACCAAAATTTTTGAGCATTTTCGAGGGCTTTCCCGCACATGCTTGCAAATTTTGGTCTACATTAGAGCATGTGTGGATTAGCAATTAGTGGCCAGTGCTGATTTTTCAAGTCTCTGGGTGCTTGAGAGGCCATGGAAAATCCCGCTTCTCTCCATGCCATCGTACCCAAACATGCTCCAATGGATACCTAACCTTGCGAGCATGCTGAAATGACCCACCCCCACATGCTTGCAAAGTTTGGTCACCATTGGAGCATGTTTGGATTAGCAATTAATGCCCACAATAGATTTTTGAAGTCCTTCATGCTTGAGAGGTGATGGAAAATCCCACTCTTCTCCATACCTTTGTACACAAATATGCTCCAATGGTGACTAAAATTTGCGAGCATTTTGGGGGGACTCACCCGGACTAGATATTAATGCCCAGTGCAGATTTTTCAAGTCTCTTGGTGCTTAAAAGACTATGGAAAGAAGTTACAATCTCAAAGATGGGCTGGGGGAGGTGTGGAAGACCATTCCCGCTCTTCTTCATGCCATTGTACCCAATTTGCACTAGGCGTTAATTGCTAATCCAAGCATACTATGATGGTGAGCAAATTTTGCGAGCATTAGGGGGGCAAGTCCAGTATGCTTTGATGGTGATCAAACTTTATGAGCATGTGGAGGAGACCCTCCCCCACATGCTCGCAAAGTTTGTTCACCAATCAGAGTATGCTTGGATTAGCAATTGATGCCTAGTGTAGATTTTTCGAGTCTCTTAGTGCTTGAGAGGCCATGGAAAATCCCGCTCTTCTCCATGCCATCGTATCCAAACATGCTACGATGGTGACAAAAATTTGTGAGCATGTGGAAGGACCCACCCGCACATGCTCGCAAAGTTTTGTCACCATCGGAGCATGTTTGGATTAGCAATTAGCACACAATGCGAACTTTTCAAGTCTCTTGGTACTTAAGAGGCCATGGAAAATTCTTCTCTATGCTATTGTACCCAAATGCTCTGATGGTTACCAAACTTTGTGAGCGTGTTGAAATGACCCACCCCCACATGCTTGCACAGTTTGGTCACCCATCAAAACATGTTTGGATTAGCAATTAGTGCCCACTGTGGAATTTTTAAGTCTCTTGGTGCTTGAGAGGCCATGGAAAATCCCACTCCTCTCCATACCATCGTATACAAACATGATCTGATATTAACCAAAATGTTTGAGCATGTGGGGAGTCCCACCCTTGCATGGTTGCAAAGTTTGGTCACCATCCGAGCATGTTTAGATTGGAAATTTATTCCCACGATGGATTTTTGAAGTCTCTTGGCGGGTGAGAGGTTATGGAAAATCCCGCTCCTCTCCATGTCATTGTACCCAAACATGCTTCGATTTGGTGACCAAACTTTGCGAGCATGTGAGGGAGACTTGCCCCGACATGCTTGCAGAGTTTGGCCACCCCATTGGAGCATTTTTGGATTAGCAACTAACGTCCCTAGTGCAGATTTTTCAAGTCTCTTGGTGCTTGAGAGACCATGGAAATACCCGATCTACTCCATACCATCATACCCAAACATGCTCCGCTTGTTGACCAAACTTTTTGAGAAGTTTGGGGAGCCTGCCTCCACATAGTCGCAAAGTTTGGTCACCATCAAAGCATGTTTGGATTAGCAATTAGTGCCTAGTGCATATTTTTCAAGTCTCTTGGTGCTTGAAAGGCTATGGAAAATCCCACTCTTCTCCATGCCATCGTACCCAAACATGATTTGATGAAGACTAAACTTTGCAAGCATATGGGAGAGGGACCCACCCCCACATGCTCACAAAGTTTGGTCACCATTGGAGCATGTTTGGATTAGCAACAATTAGCACGCAATGCAAATTTTTTCAGTCTCTTGGTGCTTGCGAGACCATGGGAAATCCCGCTCCTCTCCTTACCATTGTACCCAAACATGCTCGAATGGTGACCAAAATTTGCAAGCATGTGGGGGGAACCCGCCCCCACATGCTCGCAAAGTTTGGATTGGAAATTAGCACTCAATGCGGATTTGTCAAGTCTCTTAGTGCTTGGAGGGAATGGAAAATCCCGCTCTTCTCCATGCCATCATACCTAAACATGCTCTGATGGTGACCAAACTTTGCGAGAATGTGAGGGGAACCCGCTCCCAAATGCTCACAAAGTTTGGTCACCATTGGAGCATTTTTAGATTAGTAATGAATGCCTAGAGCGGATTTTTCAAGTCTCTTGGTGCTTGAGAGGCCATGGAAAATCCTGCTCTTCTCTATGCCATCATACCCAAACATGCTCGGATGGTGACCAAACTCCGCGAGTATGTGGAAGAGGACCCTCCCCACATGCTCGCAGAGTTTGGTCACCATCAGAGCATATTTGGATTAGCAATTAGCACCCAGTGAGGATTTCTCAAGTCTCTTGGTGCTTGAGAGGCCATGGAAAATCCTGCTCTTCTCTATGCCATCGTAACCAAACATCGTAACCAAACATGCTTCGATGGTGACCAAACTTTACACGAGGATGTGGGGGGGACGTGCCCTCACATCCTCGCAAAGTTCGATCATGATCAGAGCATGTTTGGATTAGCAATTAATGCCTAGTGTAGATTTTTCAAGTCTCTTCCAGAGAGGCCATGGAAAGTCCCGCTCTTCTCATGCCATCGTACACAAACATGCTCCGATGTTGACCAAAATTTGCGAGCATCTTGGGGGGACCACCCCCACATGCTCACAAATTTTGGTCACCAACAAAGCCTATTTGGACTAGCAAATAATGCACAATGCAGAATTTACAAGTCTCTTGGCCATGGACATTCCTGGTCTTCTCCATGCCATTGTACCCAATCTGCCACTAGGCATTAATTGCTAATCCACACATGCTTCGATAGTGACCAAACTTTGCGAACATGTGGGAGAGACCCACCCCTAATGCTTGCAAATTTTGGTTACCATCGGAGCATATTTGGATTAGTAATTAGCACGCAATGCGGATTTTTCAAGTCTCTTGGTGCCTGAGAGACCATGGAAAATCCCACTCCTCTCCTTACCATGGTACACAAACACGCTTGGATAGTGACCAAAATTTGCAAGCATGTGGGAGGGACCGGCCCACATGCTCGCAAAGTTTGGTCACCAGCTGAGCATGTTCGGATTAGAAATTAGTGTGCCCAATGCGATTTTTTCAAGGCTCTTGGTGCTTGAGAGGCGATGGAAAATCCCTCTCTTCTCCATTCTATCATAGCTAAAGATGCACCGATCGTGACCAAACTTTGCGAGAATCAATTAGATCACCCCATTAGATCAATTTTAGATTAGTAATGAACGCCTAGAGAGCGGATAGAGCGGATTTTTCAAGTCTCTTGGTGCTTGTTGAGAGGCCATGGAAAATCCCGCTCTTCTTCATGCCATCCTCCCCCCACATGCTCGCAGAGTTTGGTCACCATCAGAGCATGTTTGGATTAGCAATTAGCACCGCGAGTGGGGATTTTTCAAGTCTCTTGGTGCTTGAGAGGCCATGGAAAATCCCGCTCTTCTCTGTGGCATTGTATCCAAAAATGCTTCGATGGTGACCAAACTTTGCGACGAGGATGTGGAGGGGGACCCACCCCCACATGCTTGTAAATCTTGCTCATGATCATAGGATGCTTGGATTAGCAATTAATGCCTAGTGTACATTTTTCAAGTCTCTTGGTGCCTGAGAGGCCATGGAAAGTCTTGCTCTTTGCCATGCCATCGTACACACATGCTCCGATGGTGACCAAAATTTACGAGCATTTTGGGGGAACCCGCCCCCACATGCTCGCAAAGTTTGGTCACCAACCAAGTGTGTTTGGAATAGCAATTAGCACACAGTGTGGATTTTTCAAGTCTCTTGGCCATGGACATTCCCGGTCTTCTCCATGCCATTATACCTAATCTGCACACTAGGTGTTAATTGCTAATCCACACATGCTTCGATAGTGACCAAACTTTGCGAACATGTGGGAGAGACCCGCCCCCACATGCTCGCAAAGTCTGGCCACCATCGGAGCATGTTTGGATTAGCAATTAGCACGCAATGCGGATTTTTCAAGTCTCTTGGTGCTTGAGAGACCATGGAAAATCCCGCTCCTCTCCTTACCATCGTACCCAAATACGCTCGGATAGTGATTAAAATTTGTGAGCATGTGGGGGGGACCCCACATGCTGGCAAAG
The DNA here is from genome assembly GCF_041138505.1 of Cibotium barometz. NCBI lineage: Eukaryota > Viridiplantae > Streptophyta > Polypodiopsida > Cyatheales > Cibotiaceae > Cibotium > Cibotium barometz. The sequence goes on from NC_141069.1 coordinate 54,223,484, forward strand.
TTTGGTCACCATTGGAGCATGTTAGGATTAGCAATAATGCCTAGAACGGATTTTTCAAGTCTCTTGGTGCTTGAGAGGCCATGGAAAATCCCGCTCTTCTCCATGCCATCATACCCAAACATGCATTGATGGTGACCACACTTTGCGAGAATATGGGGGGCACCCGCTCCCAAATGCTGGAAAAGTTTGGTCACCATTAGAGCATTTTTAGATTAGTAATGAACGCCTAGAGCAGATTTTTCAAGTCTCTTGGTGCTTGAGAGGCCATGGAAAATCCTACTGTTCTCCATGCCATCATACCCAAACATGCTCCGATGGTGAGACCAAACTCTGGGAGCATGTGGGGGGACCCTCCCCCACATGCTTGCAGAGTTTGGTCACCATCAGAGCATGTCTAGATTAGCAATTAGTGCCCAATATGGATTTTTCAAGTGTCTTGGTGCTTGAAAGGCCATGGAAAATCGTACTCCTCTCCATGCCATCGTACCCAAACATACTTCGATGGTGACCAAACTTTGCGAGCATGTTTGGGGGACTTGCCCCACATGCTGGCAAAGTCTGGTCACCATCGGAGCATTTTTCGATTAGCAACTAACGCCCAGTGCAGATTTTTCAAGTCTCTTGGCGCTTGTGAGACCATGGAAATACTAGATCTACTCCACACCATCATACCCAAACATGCTCTGATGTTGACCAAAATTTTCAAGCATTTTGGTGGCCCCACGACATGCTCGCAAAGTTTGCTCACCATCAAAGCATGTTTGGATTAGCAATCAGTGCCCAGTGCAGATTTTTCAAGTCTCTTGGTGCTTGAGAGGCTATGGAATATCCCGCTCTTCTCCATGCCATCGTACCCACACATGCTTCAATGGCTACCAAACTTTGTGAGCATGTGGGAGGGACCCACTCCCACATGATCACAAAGTTTGGTCTCCATAGGGGCATGTTTGGTTTGGTAATTAAAATGTAACGCGGATTTTTCAAGTCTCTTGGTGCCTGAGAGACCACGGAAAATCCCGCTCCTCTCCTTACCATTGTACCCAAACATGCTTGGATAGTGACTAAAATTTGCATGTGGAGTGGACCCGCCCCCACATGCTCACAAAGTTTGGTCACCCACGGAGCATCTGTGGATTAAAAATTAGCGCCCAGTGCGGATTTTTCAATTCTCTTGGTGCTTGAGAGGCGATGGAAAATCCCGCTCTTCTCCATGCCATCATACGCAAACATGCTCCGATGGTGACTAAACTTTGTGAGAATGTAGGGAGCGATTGCTCCCAAATAGCATAAAGTTTGGTCACCATTAGAGCATTTTTAGATTAGTAATGAATGCCCAAAGCGGATTTTTCAAGTCTCTTGGTGCTTGATCCTGCTCTTCTCCATGCCATCAAACCCAAACATGCTGCGAAACGGTGACCAAACTCTACGAGCATATGGGCACGTGACCCTCCCCTACATGCTCGCACAGTTTGGTCACCATTGGAGCATATTTGGATTAGCAATTAGTGCCTAGTGTGGAGTTTTCAAGTCTCTTGGGGTGCTTGAGATGCCATGGAAAATCCTGCTCCTCTCTATGCCATCGTACCCAAACATGCTTCGATGGTAACCAAACTTTGCGAGCATGTGGGGGGGACCCACTTCCACATGCTCGCAAAGTTTGGTCACGACGACAATCAGCCAACAAAGCATATTTGGACTAGAAAATAGCGCGGAGTGCAGATTTCTCAAGTCTCTTGGTTCTTGAGAGGCTATGGAAAATCCCTCTCTTATCTATGCCATTGTACCCAATCTGCACTAGGCGTTGATTGCTAATCCAAACATGCCCTGATGGTGACCAAACTTTTTGTGCAAGTGGAGGAGACCGCTCCCACATGCTCACAAAGTTTGGTTATACCATCAGGGCGTTCTTTGACTCCTAGTGCAGATATTTCGAGTCTCTTGGTGATTGAGAGGCCATGGAAAATCCCGCTCTTCTCTATACCATCGTATCCAAACACACTGCGATGTTGACCAAAACTTTTGAGCATGTGGGGGGAACCCACCCGCACATACTCACAAAGTTTGGTCAGTATCGAAGCATGTTTGGATTAGTGATTAGCACGTAATGCAAATTTTCCAATTCTCTTGGTGCTTGAGAGGCCATGGAAAATTTCACTCTTCCCCATGCCATCGTACCTAAACACGCTCTAATGGTGACCAAATTTTGCGAGCATGTGGGGACCTTATGCCACATGCTTGTTGCAAAGTCTAGTCCACATCGGAGCATGTTGAGATTAGCAATTAGTGCCTAGTGAGGATTTTTCAAATCTCTTGGTGCTTGAAGGCCATCACAAAAAGCCCACTCTTCTCCATTCCATCTTACCCAAACATTCTTTGATGGTGACCAAACTTTGTGAGCATGTGGGGGGGGGGGGGCTGGCTTGACATGCTCGCAAAGTTTCATCACCATCATGTTTAGATTATTGACTAACACCCAATGTAGATTTTTCAAGTTTCATGGTACTTGAGAGACCATGTAAAATCTTGACCTTCTCAATACCATCGTACCCAATCTTCTCAATCTTGATCTTCTCAAACATGCTCAGATGGTGACCAAAATTTGGGACCTTTTTGGAGGTACCCTCCCCCACATGCTCGCAAAGTTTGGTCACCACCATCAAGGCATGTTTTGACTAGAAATTAGCGCCCAATGCAGACTTTTCAAGTCTCTTGGTGTTTGGGAGGGTATGGAAAATTTTGATCTTCCATGCCATCCTACCTAAACATGCCTCGATGTGGTGACCAAACTTTGTGAGTATATGGGGGGGACCCACCCCCATATGTTTGCAAAGTTTGGTCACCACATCGGACCATGTTTGGATTAGCAATTAGCACGCAATGTAGATTTTTCTAGTCTCTTGGTGCTTGAGAGACCATCGAAAATCCCGCTCCTCTCCTTACCATCATACTTAAACATGCTCGAATAGTGACCAAAACTTGTGAGCATGTGCTCACAAATTTTGGTCACCATCGGAGCATGTTTGGATTAGAAATTAGTGCCCAATGTGGGGAGTTTTCAAGTCTCTCGTTTTAATGCACATTGTGATAATGGTCCTAGGGCTAGTCATAACTCCCTTGTGCTATCTACTAGTGAGCTTTAGAATGGAACTAGGGCCATTCTACCACCATCAATGGACAATCTTGTTGTATTTTACATCCATGGTGTGCTTGAAAGAATGGCCCTGGGGCCATTCTACTATCCATGGTGTTCTTTAGAATGGCCCTAGGGCCATTCTCCACTCCCTTGTTTCAACTCCCACAAGGGCCATTATTTCAATATGCAATCAAAATACATCAAGATTTTCCATGGAAAAATGGTCCTAGGGCCATTCGTGTATGCACAATGTGCTTGAAAGAATGGCCCTAGGGCTATTTTAAAGCACACTATCCATGGTGTGCTTTAGAATGGCTCCAGGGCTAATCTCCATTCCCTTGTGTCAACTCCCTAGGGAAATTCTCTACATATGCATGCAAATTACATCAAGATTGTCCATGGAAGAGCCATCGTTATAAGCACAATTGTGAGACCCCTCTGCCCCCTCCGTGTACCAGATTCCCAGTTGCTAGCAGCGGAAGTAGATTCCTCTTGCGCGGGGCAGGGTTTCCCACTCGGTGCCTCGCCCTCGAATGTCTGGACACGAGACTAATCTGGTGGTCATTCCGAAACTGAAACCGAGAAAATTTTCCTTGCCCAAAAAACGGGGACGATTCCACCTTTTTTTTTTTCTTAAACGAACTTTCTAACGGGGTTAAGAGAATAAACTATCCTTCACCTGATTAAACCAGATAGAAGGAAAACTATTACTGACTTAACTTGAAGAAATCAATGCTTTTTTTCCTAACCGAAATCTACTCATTTGAGAAATTCTGCAAGTTTTTATTTAACTAGAATTCTAAGCATATTTCAATTTAATTATTAAAACTCTGGCCCATAGGTTAGCCACCACCTAACCACTGAAATCGGTAGAACCAAACAATTACTCACCCACCCACAATTGAATGTCTTTCTTAACTTTTTCTTTCGAATACAAATACGCACACACTCCTCTTTAAAAATTTAACATATAATATAATCCTTTGATAAACAGTTATCGGTTATAGATGTCATAACTTAAAAATTCCACCTAGTCCCTTCTTTCTCAAAAAACAGTATCACTCTAGACTCTCCATTGAGACCAACTAGTCAGCAACAACGAGATCCAGTAATAGATTACAATAATCATTTCGTCCATCATACATATCTTCCACGACATATGCATGGGTGTCCTAGGCACCGCGAGCCCGTGCATCTCCTGGTCATAACCCTCTAGGATCCTACTTAGGTGTCCTGGCACTTCACTCAGGGACCGCTTCATCGGCCCTCACCCATCGTATCGAAAGTGCACTATTTTTCAACCATACCGAGGCTAATCAATAGCCTTTGCCACACATAAGCCGTCCTCCTTTGAACACTCCCCGCTAGTTATTGCAACCGAACTCCCCTTAGAAAAACATTGGAGAGACGGAAAAGTCTCTCACTTGTAGCAAGAGTAATATGATCCACATGTAGCTTAATCCAATGGGATTTGCATCCCTTTCGGAGCTAGGGATTCAACCCGTACCGGTGCACAAAAGCTTATCCATTTGATGGAGAGAATGCTAGGAATACTACTACTATTGACATAGACTTGGCACACACACAAGCTCAATCTTGCTATTGCTCACTCAACTCCACATTCCACTCATCCATGCATCCAAATAAGAAGAAAGCTTAGCTATTGCATACACAAGATCAAAGCATTCTTCATTCTCAAATACTCATTTCCCTAGCATGCACAAAAAACCTTGAAGCTATCAATAAGAAACATGCACACTAGAGAATTGACATGAGAAGAGAGACAAATATCAACTCATTGCATTGAATTAATAAAAATAGAACTTACAACAATGTAGATGGGGAGAGAGAAGAGCTTGCACCTCTATGGGAAAAGAGGGAGAGCTAGTCTCAAGAGAGCTCAAACATGAGTTTGCCCAATGTGTCTAAGCTCTCAAATGAGACACTTTTTATACAAAAACTCTATAACTCCTAAAAGTTCCCATGTGGGATTATTGTCAAGCCCACTCCCACACTCATCTACAACTTGGAACTCTTTACAAGAGCCCTAAGTATCTTTTTGTTGCATCCTTGCATTGATCTTCACTCGTCATGCAACACTCCCCCCTTCCTATTTTGCGCACATCCTCAAGCGCGGTAGAAGCAAGAGCTGCAAAAAACAATGGATACAAGTAAAGCCTTTTATTGAAAAAAAGAAAAGAAAAGGAAAGAGAAAAAATAGCAATGACAATTTCACATGTGAGCATACAAGTGAAAGGCTGATTAGAGTTTTAAAGAGTGCTAAAATAGGTGAGTAAAGACTAGTCAAAGTGAGACTAAGTGGTAGATAGTGCTATGCAAAGGCAAGTGTGCTTGCACACCACAGGTTATGACCGCAGTCTCAATGTCCTACAAGTATTTAAGTTATTCCTAAGTGGCAAACCTACTCCTAAATATGAGCAAAGGTGATTGGACCTCTTCTTCTTTTCTCCTCTTTCTTTTTTTGAGACTGTGTAAAAGATGATAAAGATGAAGGTTCCATCCCAATGAGACCCAAGCAATGGCCAAGAGACCTCCGCCAAGAGAATCTAAAGGCCGCTAAGTATCTCAAGGGCGACAGACCCTTTTCTTTCTTTTATGACATAAGGAGTATCCCATGAAGATGAGGGCATCCGTCTCGAGGGCCCATAATGTACCCCAGAGTCCTACCAACATCTATCAAGGCAATAGATTCCTTTAAGGTCTTTTTCTGAAGCTTTTAGACGTCAGTGTTCACCCCATGGAAACCAAGGCATCGACCCCAAGGTGCTAAGATAACCCCAGGTCCTACCAAGCATTCCACATGGCTGTAGACACGTCATGTCTTGATTCACTTTATATACTTATTTAGGGCATATTTTCGTAAATTTTTTATTAATCCTAGCATCTAGCTCATACCTAAGAGGTAGCTACCACTAGGGATAACTAATATACCTTGAGAGCATAAGAACTTGGCATACTCCGTTGGTATATATCCTACACTGTCTTTAAATAGAAATATCTTCTACTAAGTCCTCTAAGAATCTAGAAATCACTCACCACATTTTAACAACTAATCTAAAACTTAAACCAACCAACTGTGTGTGAACATGCAAACCATATATCCAAAAGTTAAAAGCACATAAAGAACAAAAGATTATGATTTGAATACACCTGTTGTAGTGCTCGCTGATGTTGTGTGTTTGCATTGATTCATTGCTGATGCTAATTGCTTCTTTTTGCTGATGCTGATTGCTTCTTTTTGCTTCTTGTAGGCATTGCATGTCTTCCCCCCTTCCTAATCTGTGTGCACGGTAGGTGGACTGTTGGGGCGTGTTTGGGGCGTGTTTGATGCTCTTGTTTAGCTGAGATCTCTGTAAAATGTTTATTAACAAACAAGAAAAGAAAAGAAAGGAATAAAATTTGTTATTGGTGCCAATCACCGAATATAGCCGAGGGGAAAAACCCAGTGGGAGAAAAGTGCCCTGGCTTGTTAATCTTATTGTGGAATCGCTGAGCTTACCCTTGCACTGGTGGTGGATCCGTGTCCACATCTGCTGGAAAGATGGTATCAATTTCTTCAGGATGCAGGGACAACCCTTCACAAAAACCGGCCTTTGGAGAAGGTGGTAGAGGAAGGAGTGCTTCCTCGCTAAAATATCGCATTGGTTCTATGGGAAGGTTAAGCAGACAATTTCGATTTTGGAACTGCGCAATATAGGTACTCATATTGATCCAATATTGACATGTTGAGGCTTGGGGAAGGAGGGCTTGCAAGATCGGTGGTTGCAAGTCATTTAAGCATGTATCCCTCCATTGTTGTGCTTGAACCTCCTCAGGTAACCTACGTTGATTTGGTCCTCTCTCTGGTATTCTCACATTAAGAAGATTATGGCGTTGGGGTGTAATTCTCACAATTTATTTCATTAAGCCCGTGCCATATCGTCTAAAGTAAGAGCGGCATATCCAACAAATGTGTGAAGCTTCTCCTAATACGAGTCGTGCACACTCTTGACAATGTGGAAATGGGTGATGCTGTTGATAGAATAACGTGACAAAGTGATGCCCACAGCAATTTTCACCTAAGGGAGCATAGAAGTACCTAGAATGAGTTTGAAAAGGAGGAGCACTATAACCCCCGCGATGATCAGGTCGAGTACTATCAGGGTCAATGCATGGTGGACATGTATCTCGCCAAATATCCATCAGGAGTTATCTAGACGTAGAACAATGAAATTTAGAAACACTCATATCCATCATTAAAATCCCAATCAAAAACATTGTAGACAAGATCATCTCAAAAAGAACACAATCCTCTAAAGGCATAAGGAACCACACTATTCAAACATTGATCTACCAAAGAGCTTCAATTGTAGTGTTAATGCCTTATCTTTGGTTTTGGGTATGTCCTTCTTAAGAGGTGGGAATTTTAGCAATTGTCTTGGAATTTGAGCAAGATAAGAGGATTTAGGCATTGAAGTGCTAGAATCTATGCTCAAATGAGACTCATTTGGACTTGTCTTAGGTACACAAGTTGAAGGTGGAATTGTGTAACAAGGAGAAATTGGGACAACTGGTGTTTCAATACATAGTTTAGGAAAATCAACACAAGTAGATTTGTAGGTGCTATCACAGCCACCTATCCTATCTTGAAGAGGTTGTGTTGATTTCTTTTGCACCCACTGATATGGAAAACCAAGGGTGGCTTTTGGAATCTTATTGATACACTCTTTTACCCCTAGCAAACCATGGCATTTAGGAAGCCAAATTGCTGTTACACCCTCATAATAGCCTTGTGCTTTAAGAACATGCTTGGGGACCCAACGAGTAACAATCTGAGGTTTAGGCTTGGAAAAGATGTGCTTTTTAGGAGTCTTAGCAACTAGGCTAGATGGTACCAGTTTGTACGCATCTTTGGGTAGCCAAATTGATAATTCCTTCTTGCCTGGCCTTCTTTGAGCAGCAACTAAAGTAGTTGGAACATGCCAGCCATGGCCCTCACTTGAGTACTCACCACATCATTTGTGTTGGAGCTTCAAGAGAAGATTTTGAAAGTGGATTGTGTAGGGTAGAAACACCACCCTTTTGACATGATAAAGCTCGTGGAGTAGCAGATCCCAAGATGCAATCAGAATCAATTTGCAACTTGTATTGTCTATTCTTCCAATCTAATGAACAATTGGTAGCACTTAACCATGATCGACCGAGAACAGCCTCTACCACTGCCTTGGACTTGCCACATAAAAAGACACTGACATCTAGTGATCCTGAATGGACATCATAATGACACATTTTCCCTCTATAGGGTTATCTTCACCTGAGAAGCTTCGTAAGTCAACAGGAATGTGCACAAGTGTTGGTTGTCCCAAGGCTTTCCATGTGTCAAACGAGAGAACATTATAATCTGCACCAGAGTCAATTAAGGTAGAGACAAAGTAGGTAGTCTCATGAAGATGAAGGCACACTTGAATATTGAAAGGATCGACATATGGTTCATCAGTAGCCAACTGTAAGGCCAACATAGAAGCCTTGCGACGCTCCTTGGCTTTTGCAACTCTAGCTTTAGCCTCTTCTTGAGTCTCACGTTTAAGTAGGTCAAGTGCTTCTTTCCGTGTTTGTGCAGCATGCATTTGTTGAAGCATGGCTTCAGTTAATGGTTCATTGTATTTCTTGAGACGACTTCCATTAATGAAGTTAGCTAGTGTCTCTAAACGCACTGCACCACTTGGAGTAAGCTCATTAATCACAAACGGTCCTAGGCCACGTTTCTTGAGCTTTCTCTTATGCTTCTTAAGTGTGTACAAGAGCACAAGGTCCCCTTTTTTGAATCGGCTAGTTGTTACATTTCTATCATACCATTGCTTTTGTCTCCTCTTCTCGACATGCATCCCCATTACCGCCAATAAGCGGGTCTGATCAAGCTTTTCCAATTCATCAATGCGTTGTGAAAGCTCATGACCAGTCCAATCCAATTGTTTAGCTACTCGTAGAGTAGGTACAAGAAATTCAATGGGAAGAATTGCATCTAGCCCAAAAGCAAGCTCAAATGGCGTTGTGCCCACAGATGTTTGATAGGCTGTCCTATATGCTCAAAGAACTGAGTGCAACTTTTGCTCCCAAAATCAGTCCTATGTCCCTCAACAATCTTTGTTAGTGCTGTGCAGAGAATCTTGTTAGTACTCTCAGCTTGTCCATTGGTCTGGGGATGATAGGGTGCAGAACGCTTGTGAATTACCATAAATTCTTGAAGCAAAAACTCTATGACCTCATTCACAAAGTGCACACCTTGATCACTAACGATCTCAATAGGTAAGCCATAGCGTGTAAACACGTACTCATACAAGAACTTGGCTATGGTTCTGGCATCATTTTTAACTGTAGCCTTTGCCTCTACCCATTTGGTCAAATAGTCAGTTGCGACTATAATATATTCTGCATGCGTGTGACGAGCTGGAGGTTTAATGGGACCGACAAAATCAATACCCCATTTTGCAAAAGCACGTGTGCTTAACATAGGCCGCAATGGCATATTGTCCTTTGTGATGGGAGGTTTGGTCCTTTGACAATCGTCACAACGTTTCACATATTCTTCGGCATCCATTTGTAAGGTTGGCCACCAAAGCCCAGACCACCTAGTCAACTTAGCTATGGTATTGCCCGAAAAGTGTCCACCCCCAACACCTGCATGTGCATGAGTCAAGATTTTCAAGTAGTCAGCTTCACATACACACATGCATAAGTTGCCATCCTTGCCCCTCCTGTAGAGTTGGTTCTCTATCAGCATATAGTTTGCCGCTTCAACTTTAATAGTACGCTTTCGATGTTTAGGAATTTTTTGATCAGTATGACCATGCTGAAGATAGTCCACAATATACTTACTCCAACTTGGTGTAGTTGAAATTTGGAATAATGTTACATTATAAATTGGCTATTGAATTTGACATGAAGCACAGTTTACGAACAAATTTTTCAGCATCCGCATGCATGGTAGGCCACTATTGCCCATCCTGAGATATACGTCGCACACAAGTAGTAGCTGATGCATGGATTCCACTGGTACCCACATGTGCCCATTCCAAGATCTCCTCATATTGATCAGGGTTAGGTATAAGTCGCAACACTCCATCATTACCCTGACGATATAATCTCCCTGAGATTAACTTGAATGGTCGCCATAGGTCCACTTTAGGACCCGCTAGTTTTATCTGTTCGCTTGTCAAAATTTCTAAGATGGGTTTAGACCATTTAGGAGCTTTCTCTACAAGGAAAAGTGTTGAATCTAACATATCATCATCCACACCCACAGGAGCTTCGCCAGAGGTGATTCGAGACAAATGATCTACCCTAAGATGAGTTGTTCCTTTTCGGACTGCCACTTCAAAATCAAACTCAAGAAGGATGATAAACCACCTCACAATCCTTCCAGTTGCACAAGGCTTATTGACCAAATATAGCAGTGCTTGATGGTCCACAAAAAATATGAATTTGTTTGCCAAAAGGTAATGGCGAAACTTTTTCACTGCATATATCATGGACAAACCTTCTCTTTCTATTGTGGTATAGTTCTTCTCAGCATTGTTCAACTGTCGACTAGCATATGAGATTGGGAAATCATTATTATGTTCTCGCGATTGAGCCAAAATACATCCAATTGTAAAGTTTGAAGCATCAATATGGACATGAAAGATTTGGTTCCAATCTGGTGCCCGTAAGATGGGTGCAGTCACTAATGCTTGCTTCAACTTTTCAAAGGATTCCTCACACTCATCAGTCCAATTAAACTTTACAAGAAGAGCATATAATGGTCTGGCTAGGATAGCGTACATGTAGATGAATCAATGATAATAGCCACAATGTCCCATGAATGTTTGTACCCCTTTAGGGTTGATAGGCCGAGGTAATGAGACAATGACATCAATTTTATCCATATCTGTTGAAATCCCATTGCGAGAAACAATATGGCCCAAGATTTTCCCTTGTCTTACCATGAATTTGCACTTGTCAGGATTCAAGCATATACGATAAAGTTGACACTTTTGAAACACAAGTCTGAGGTGTTCTATATGATCATCATGCTCTTGTGAGTGAACACATAAATCATCCATGAAGATCTCAAGAAATTGCCTAAGGTACTCCTTGAATACATGACTCATTAACCGCTAAAAGGTTGCTGGTGTATTTGTTAGACCAAATGGCATAACACGATAGGTAAAGATGCCATCTTCAGTAGCAAAGACTGGCTTGTGTTGATCCTTTGGGTCAATTGACACTTGATTGTAACCGGAGAATCCATCCAAGAAACTATATGCCTTTTTTCGTGCAACTCGTTCCAGAACATGATCCGTGTGATTGGAAGTGGGTAATGATCACATACAGTAGCTGTATTTACCTTCTTGAGGTTTACACATACTCGAAGTTTTCCATTTTTCTTGGGCACCACTACAATAGGGGAGACCCATTCAGTGTGCTCAATCTCATAGATAAATTCTGCCTCCAAAATCTTGTCTATTTCTTCCTTTATCTTTTGTGCAAAATTCTCATTGCAAGTATAAGGACGTTGCTTGGAAGGCTTTGCATCTTCTCGCAATGGAATTATATGCTGACATATGCTTGGATCAACTCCTTTGAGGTCTTTATAACTCCAAGAAAAAACATCGCGATACTCCTTTATTGTTTGAATTAATAACTTCTCCTCATCTAAGGACAAGTCTGTGGCAATCCACACATAGCGAGGCTCTTCTCCTGGCTTAGCAATATCAATCTTTTTTGCATCTTCTGGACCATCATATGAAACCCCTGGCACGCTTGGTTTTTGTCGCATGGGCTGTTGAAGAACAATCTTCCGATCCTGAAGAGTGTACTGTGTGAAGTTGGGAGGAACATTGAGACCCTGTTCTTGTCCACTTGAGTCATCACTCATTGAAGACCATGTGGTTTTGAGCTCTCCTTTTCCATCTTGCATCGGATTTTTTTGTTCAACCGTTATCTTGGCACTTCCGACACTCTCTTTTGAATCGGTTTTAGACTTGAGTTTTGTTTTTTGTTTCTTCATTTTTTTGCAATTTTTGCTAACAGCTTTTAGCTTTTCTCCTGCTTGGAATCCATCTGATCGTTTTACTTCGTCTTTGATACTATCTTGTGCTTGGACATAGTATAGATATCCGTTCTTTCCTAAGAAGTGAGGTGGTGGTCGAGAGAGTTCATTCTTAGACTCCTCCTTTTCTTTTTGTAGTCTCTCACGTCGTTCCCTCTCATCTTGTTTACGGATTCTTTTATGGCTCTTACAGCATTTACGTTTAGGTCGGCTTCGAGGGATCTCTACTTGAACCTCCCTTCCTCTGAAGAGTAGGCGTGCCTTTCCTCACTCTTCCTCAGGGATTATCACATTATTATCAAAATCAGAGTCCCATCCATCTTCCTTATCAGCATCATTAGCAGATTCGAGTGTTAAATCCTCCACTGAGACTTCCTCTACATGCAGAGCTATTGTGGATGCATCCCTATAGTACAAAACATCTAGAAGGTCACGTGGTTGTACCATTCGTATAGAAATAATGTCTTATCCATCTGAGTCACAAAATTGAATTGGCTTAGGTAACGCACAGGTCGATAATGTTGCAAGGACATGACTCCATTCTAGTGGATCAATTAAATGCTCAGGGAAGGGTTGTGGAATGTATGCCTCATCCGATTACCCTTAAGTCTCTCAGTGTTGAAATCCCTACATGAGGCTCCACAAATCCAGAGATCTTCTCGCCCATCTGACAATATAACTCTTGAGCCCTCAGATGAAGCAGAATCAAACTCATCTATTGGAGACCTTGTTACATCACGATAGGAGTGATTCTTTAGGTTGACCCTTGTGATGACAGAATCATGTCGGAGGTACAAATAATTGTATCCCCAATCTTGAATCATTTGAAATTGTCGCATGAATGGTCTACCCAATATCACTTCATAGTTTGGATGTTTTCCAAAATCCACTACTGCAAAGGTGTGCTCATATTCAATCCCACATGTGGTGACCAATATGTTCTCAAGCAGCCCAAGGGGATGTTCTAAGCTTCCATCTGCTAGCTGCAAGTGCATCCTGGTACTCCTAATAGCTGATTTGCCCCACTTTTCCCATATGGACCTTGTCACAATGCCCACTCCTGCACCACTATCAAGTATTGCAGTTGAAGCTACTTTTCGCACTTCTAATGGGAGGGTAGCATTTCCCTGATCGTCCTCACAAAATTTTCCTACTTTTTTGATAGGAACTAGCAAAACATGCTTTTTCTTAGGGTGTATAGTACAATCAGGTGACCCTTTTGTAGCAATACCTGCTTTGACAAACATGTGGCAATATCATTCCACAACTCAAGTCAAAGCTTTATCAAATCAAGCAAAGGTAAGGTACAAGCCACTGGTGCTGACAGAATAGCTTGCACGATACCCATATCCATCTCCTTTGTCAACCTTTTATGCATGGAGGGTATCCTCAAGGTTTGACAACAGTTCTCATATTCTCCCAAATATGATGGTAAGGTTTTCATTGTATGCTTACTTCTAGGAGAAACAATTGTTTGAACTTCCTCCTGGATACTTGGGCGTCTAAAGTTGTTTTCTGTGCCCCTGGTAAAATCCACCTCAGAGAATGGAGGTGAACTAATAGAGGACATATTCTCATTAACTTTCTCATGAATTGCTGCCCACATCTCATTTGCCATGTCCTCGTTAGCATTAATAACTTCATCATTGCATGGGAAGGCAAGGCTAGGTTGTGGCAGAATTCCTTCTTTCAATGGGGTGTCAATTGTTGTAGACTTCTCGCTATGAGATTGTGAGATGAGCTCACTTTTCCTTTCCCGACTTGATGACACTTCTGGTATGGTTTCTAATGTTGCCTTAAGAGAGGTTGGGCCCCGAGGAATAGGTGGTGGTGGTCCCTCAAGTATTGATTGAGCTTCCCTAATGAGTTGCTGATGTACAGCTAGATTGATCTTCTCCTCACGAGGGTTTGGGTATTCTTGAAGCTTCTTGGGTAGCTTAGATAAAGCTGCAATGTGACTTCTATGAGCATCAATGATGGCATCTAGAGTCTCATTCACCTTATCCACAAAAACAAAACCCCCAGAACTATCCTCGGTCATACTAGCCTCAGCTTGTTTAGCACTAGGCCTAGGTTGAGGTTGATGCTCCTCATGCACGTTTTGGGATGTAAAAGTTTTATCCCTCATGTTTTGTTTCGAGATTTCTTGAGAACTAGTGGATGCACTTTTAGTTCGCTTGTTACGGTTCTTTTTCCTCCTAGTGGTCTTTTTTCTATTGGAATGTAGGGTCTTGTCCACTAGATTTGCCTTCGCATCCCTAGTTTGAGGTGTCTCATCAGTTTGCATTTCGGCATTTCGTGTCTGTGATCTAGTCACATGACTCTAAGTGGCATGACATCCTCATTCTCTGATGAAGGTGGCGATGGAACTTCCCCTACAAGGTTGAGTGAGACCTTTGGTTGAGAGGTGCCTTCCTCATGTGGTTTCAGCAAACAATCCTTTGGGAAGTGTTCTACACAACACCCGAGACAATATCTTTCAATTGGTGGAAACTGTGGTACTGTTGTATTGGATCGAGCTGCTTGCCTTGAGCAATGTGGACAATCACGAGCCCAATGGGGTTCTCCGCACTCATAACAGGGGCCCATTGGTTTGGCTTCTACTTCCTTTGCTGCCATTGACCTGAGGGGCCTGGAGTCCTAGGTTGGTAGCCGCCTAGCAACATCAAAGAATTTTGTTTCCCTGGTTGAGCCTCCAGTGCTTGGCTTGGGTATGCGGAACTTTCAAAGAGATTTTCCTTGGATGAATATGATGCATATTCCTCCTCCACATAGCCTGGGTTTACCAAGTCTCTACACATATTTGAATTGTCGTAGTCAACAACCCTTACAGGAGCAGGAGGTTGAGCACCAAGAAACAGGTTGTGCTTGCTCTTGTGCCATATCGGTGGCTTACGTTCAAAATTAGTATACTGTTGATACATTTGTGGAGCCACTCCACCCCTTGGCTGCTCACGTTCCTGTCTCATTCTTGCAATGCGAGTACATTCCTGTGTGGTGTGGGTAAAGTTCCAAGCACAGGCCTGGCACCACTTCTTTGTGGGTTGGTTTGTGACTAGAGGAGAAAAGGTATTACCTTCCTCGGTTTTATGGTTACCGCCACATGCTCCACAAAGATGAGGACCTGTAGGTAGTACACTCCTCATTCTCTGCTGCTGTTGTTGTGGCTGCATGGGTGGGCAATAGGTCTGTCCCAATCTCCTTAGTACTAGGTTAGCTATCTGGTCTGGATTTACTAGCGCGCTAGACCCTGAACTTTGGTCATCACCCCACTGATCTCTAGGTTTCACCTCAGGGCTAGAACCATCGTGGAATTTGAAGTTATTAGTGAAATCCATAGCATCATGGCAACACTCATTGAAATTTGTATGCTTCTTTGCATAGAGATGTGTATGCAGTGTTGAATTTTTGAGTCCTTTTAAGAAGAGAGAAATTAATCGACTCTGGGCGGGCTTCTCAGCTTCTGCGCAATGGTTAATGTACTGCTTCATTCTATTTACACAATCTCTAACACTCTCATTCTCGCCTTGCTTGAAAGAGTAGATGTTTGCTACCGTGTCATGTTGAATCCCCATCAAGGAAAAAGCAACAATGAATCTCTCTTCCAAAACTCGTAAAGAAGATTTGTCTAAAGCCTCTAGTGCCTAAAACCAAGCAAGGGCCTTTCCCTCAAGAGTGAGCCCAAATCCTTCAATTTGAGTATGCTTACTTGCTCAGCTCGAACTGCTTGCCTAAATGCTGCTACATGGTCGTATGGATCTCGCGACCCTTCATACTTCTTTACCAGTTTCTGAAGAGTTGATGGCCTTACTTGTCTTCAATACTCATCATAGGGCCTACGGCCTCTCACTCTCAGTGGGAATTGTTCCTCTCTTTGTTAAGATGGTCCACATGCATCCTAAATTGGTGTGGGTCCCCTATTACCTGCCTCACCAATCCCCTCCAAAGATCTTGTCACCCGCATTTCAGGAGATGCATTTATGGGAGGCCGAGTTGGCTCCCCTACCCTCCGATTGTCATAGTGAGAGAAATGTTGTTGTGGTGTGATCTGTGGGTCGCACTTTTGGTGTAGGACAATATCTTGGTGCTAGAGTTGGGCTACTTGCAGTGGTCCACTTTGATGTTGAGGGTCCCTCTCTAGTGAACTCTCGTAGGGGAGGAGCAACAGTTTCTCCAAGAAAGGCTGTCTCTCCTGGTTTAGCTGTATTTGTTGAGAACACTTCCATGAACAATGGTTGTCCTTTCCACGTGAGCTCCCGAATATCCTTCCAATCTAAGGTTCGGTATTCATTGGCCCATTTATCAACGATTCGGTTCATGTGTCCTGCAAGCTTCTCGACTACCACCACAAGTCCTAGAGGAAGATCTAGCTCTGGCATTCTAGTTGTGGCATAATATCCCTCTAAAGAGTCCTTATAGACCTCTTGAAGTGGGTCATCCTGTAAGACCTTTGTCACTGGAATTTGTCGTACAAACTCCCATTGGTTCTCAGCCCCTTGATCCATTTTGCTCTTGCCTTTCCTTTCCCTTTCCAAATTTAGATCTACAAGAAGTAAATCATCTATGGATGGCTTTGAGGACTGGGCATTGGATGGTCCTGGCATGTCTGGCTCAATGAGCCAATCATCTCTAGACTCCCTTGCTCTGGAAAGCTTTGATAAGTCTAAGAACTCAGTTTTAGAGAGCTCCCCTAATTTGTCTACATTTTCTGGACAGTAGGTGACTTTGTAAGCGAACACCATCTCCACCCATGTACATGTTACCCTGGTCATTGACTAGAGGTGCTCTATCAAATTCTGAGAAAATGTCTGCGATCTTAACAAGATACCGTTGTTGTGGATCCCTAAAGATCTCAGCTCCTTGAGCATTCGTGTAGACATATTGGAGTCTCACATTGAGTGTTAACCCCATAGTGTCGGCTTCAAATGGATTAAAAGATCTTGTGGGTGTTCTATTTGGGGCTAAGGGATGACTATTTGACGGCCCTAGATTATCCATGGACAATGAGCTAGTTGTTCTGGAAAGGGTATCCGATTGGGATTCGGAAAGGTTTTCAGCAATATCTACCAAATTTTCTACCGATTGGGTCTCGCTTTCCTGCGTAGGTACTCTAGAAGGTGCCCTAGGCCCTATGGCAGAGTCTATAAGACGTCCCAATCGCAAGTGCATAAGGTCAAATTTTTTTGGTTTTTTATGTTTTTTTTGGTTTTGTTTTGTTTTTGTTTTTGTTTATATATATATATATATATATATATATATATGTATGTATATATAAATATATATTTTTTTACCCTACCTAACCACTAAATGCAACTAAAATGAGTGTGTGTAACTATCTATTTTTTTATGATTTTATTTTTTTCTTTTTTTTCTTTTTTTTCCTAATTACACAAAAATATGAATTACGCTAAAAAATACTAATTATGCACAAAATTTACAAAAGTTTAAAACAATGCAAGTTACACTAATTATGCAAAAAATTACAGAAATTTAAGAAAATAAAAAGTTGCAGAATATGCAAAAAATTTGGATTCCTAAAAAATGCATAATTTATAGATTTTTTTATATTTCTATTTCTGTTATTTTCTTTTCTTCTTTCTCCTTTTTTTTAATTTTTATTTTTCTTCTTTTTTTATTTTTTTTATTTTTTTCTTACTAATTACACAAAAATACTAACTATGCACAAAATTTCAGAAATTCTAAAAAAATGCAAGTTACTCTAATTATGCAAAATTTTACAAAAATTTAAAAAATGAAAAGTGGACTCAAAATATAAACACAAAAATTGTTTTTTTTTTGGTTTTTTCTTTTCTTTTTCTTTCTTTTCTCTCTTTTTTTTAAAAAAATAATTGTTTTATGGTTTTTATTTTTATTTTTATTATTATTTTTAAAAAAAATTACAATTACAAGTAAATTAACAAAAATAAATAAATAAATAAATAAATAATAAAAAACAAAAAAATCACTAACCTTATCAGCTCCGTTCCCGGATTCTTCGCCGCTTTCACGTGCTGTTTCTTTTTCTACCCGCTTGCTCCAGCCCAACGCCAGCTACCCTCTTCAATGCGCCCACATGCCTTCGTTTGCAACAACGGCCTCTGCTATTGCGCCTCCAGCTGCCAGCCCTCACTCTGCCGCCCGTCTGCTTGCGCTCTTCTCCTCGTTTGCTGGCAGCTTGCCTTCACACCGGTTGGCCTTTTTAACTCCACGCAGCTGCCTGCGTTGGCCACAACAGCACCAGGCTCTCCTTCACGCGCCGCCTTCCGCCTCCACGCAGCTACAGCCCGCCTACACGCAGCCTCCATGCCACCTCCTTCCTTATTTTGCTTCTGTCAGCCACCTTCACCTTTGTTTGCTTCTGCCAGCCGCCGGCCCCCACGCAACGACGACCACCGCTTTCTTCTTCGCCGGCCTCAGCTGCCTACTTTTGCTGCCCAGTCTTTGCTCTCTTCGTCTCCACAGCTCGCTCTTTAGCTGTTGTGCCACCAGCTGCCAGATGCTTCGACGCTTCTCTTCGCACCCGCCTTCTTGCCTCCACACGGCCTCTCAAACCAGCCACACGGGCTTACTCTACGGCCACCTCTTCCTTCACCGTCGACAGCTCACATGCCTTCGCGAGCTACAGCCCACTTCACTGCTAGTCACCTCCAGCTTCACGCCTCCCACACGCGGTCACCCTTCCTCACCTCTTCGACGGTCTTTTGCTTGCGCCCGATGAAGACGCCTCCCACAGCCCGCCTTCTGCAACTCCTTCAACGTATATATATATATATATTTTCAGCCGCCTTGAACCTGACGCCCGATGAAGACGCCTCCCACAACCCGCCTTCTGCAACTCCTTCAACGTATATATATATATATATTTTCAGCCGCCTTGAACCTGACGCCTTCGCTTTCTTCTTCTTCTTTTTTTCTCTCTTTGCTGCGCCTCACCGCCCCTTGGCCACCACCTTCTTTTGCTCTCACTGCTTGGCTCTGCCTCCACCTACAGCCACTCTCCACGCTTCTCTTCCTACGCTTTGGTGAGCCCGCTTACTCTCTTTCCATGCGGCCTTTGCGCCCCTTTCACTCCCTTCAACACCAAGATCCCAACGGTAGATTCCACAAGCTTAATATGATTGCACTAAGCAGTGGACCACTTCTCCTTTGAGAGTAAAAGGCATCAATAACATGAATACCAAAGTGTTATCTATGCTGCAAACGGCCCTGGGTGAGCATTTTTTTTGGTCATGCCTACCGAGATAATGAAGAAACAAGTAATCCTTGATCGAGCATTATTTTTTTACTAATTACATACATGTTAGCGAAAAGCATGAAAGCATGAAATGACAAAAAAAATCAATGAATGTAAGCATAATGACGGTACTTGAAAAGGAATAAAAGCAATAAAACAAAAAAACAATGCGGGAGAAACCTCAACCGTTCAATGGTTTTTTTCTTATCCTAACCTTATCCACTCACACTGGGATCGCACACCCGAACTTAACCTAACCACTCAATGGTTTTGCAACCAAAAGAGGAAATAGTGGTGGTTTCCACACACTCTCAACCGGATTTGAGTCTTCTCCCCGGCAGCGGTGCCAATGAAGAGACGGAAAACTCTCTCACTTGTAGCAAGAGTAATATGATCAACATGTAGCTCAATCCAATGGGATTTGCATCCCTTTCGGAGCTAGGGATTCAACCCGTACCGGTGCACAAAAGCTTATTGATGGAGAGAATGCTAGGAATACTACTACTATTGACATAGACTTGACACACACACAAGCTCAATCTTGCTATTGCTCACTCAACTCCACATTCCACTCATCCATGCATCCAAACAAGAAGAAATCTTAGCTATGGCATACACAAGATCAAAGCATTCTTCATTCTCAAATACTCATTTCCCTAGCATGCACAAAAAACCTTGAAGCTATCAATAAGAAACATGCACACTAGAGAATTGACATGAGAAGAGAGACAAATATCAACTCATTGCATTGAATTAACAAAAATAGAACTTACAACAATGTAGATGGGGAGAGAGAAGAGCTTGCACCTCTATGGGAAAAGAGGGAGAGCTAGTCTCAAGAGAGCTCAAACATGAGTTTGCCCAATGTGTCTAAGCTCTCAAATGAGACACTTTTTATACAAAAACTCTAAAACTCCCAAAAGTTCCCATGTGGGATAATTGTCAAGCCCACTCCCACACTCATCTACAACTTGGAACTCTTTACAAGAGCCCTAAGTATCTTTTTGTTGCATCCTTGCATTGATCTTCACTCGTCACGCAACAAACATATACCAAATTCTCCCTCCAGCATTCTGGCATAAGACAGTCCTTTAAGAAAACATGGTTTCTATGCAAGTTTTCAGTTTGATTTTCTTTTTAATACAAGGAGCATATCTTGAATCAGTATCCCCAAAACTTCTTGATCGATATTCTGAATTTCATACCAGAATTCCTCAAATTCTATAACCTTGATCCATAGATTAATTCAAAGGGTCTCAAACTTAGTTTCAGATTTGACGGAAGTTTTGAGTGTATTTTTCTAAACTGGTCACACCTTCTTTCCTCGAAACTCGCGAAAGCGTTTGGTCTTGGTCATAGTCTGATTCAAGGTTCGAGTCGGATAAGATTTTTCCTGAACTATCTTTCTCAAAAAGGTTTGATAATTCAGTTACTATTTTACTGAATTTCTTTCTTTGAATATTCACTTAATTGATTTCTAAAATTAGTTACGAATTCCAATGAGGAATAAATTAATCATTTATCTGAATATTTCGATTTGGATAGATTTCTTAAATTTTCTTTTTACAATTCGTATGAATATAAAACGATAGAGATTTCTCTCTTAGAGTATTTAATTATTCATTTATCAAATACTCATAGAACTTAAGAGAATTATAATTTTGATATAAAAATTCTTTATGCATCTATTTATGCATAAAAGTCAACTTCAATTGGAATAACACTTTGATAATTAAAAAAATCTATTTGTGCATAAAATCAATTTTAATAGGAAAAATACTTTTAAATAAAAAAGAATTTCTTTATGCATCTATTTACACATAAAAATCAATTTTAATAAGAATAACACTTTTGTAATAAAAAAAATATTCCTTTATGCATCTTTTTATGCATAAAAATCAATTTTAATAAGAATAAAACTTTTGTAATTTAAAAACAAATTCCTTTATGCATCTTTCTATACATAAAAAATCAAATTTAATAAGAATAACACTTTTGTAATAAAAAAATTCCTTTATGCATCTTTCTATGCATAAAAATCAAATTTAATAAGAATAACACTTTTGTAATAAAAAAAATCCCTTGATGAGAAAAAGGCACCTACTTAATGAGGGGAGATCCCCACTCTGAGGTGTCAAAATTCGGTTTTTTTAATTCTTTTCTTTGGTCCTTAGTCCACTCTTCATCTTATGTGAGCATTTACTCATTTTTGGGGGGCTTTTCTTTTATTCTTCAATTTATCTACTCCCTATATTTGGATTAATCTTATTGGTCCATAGGAACCTTAATTGGACCATAATCCAAAATTTTCAGAAAATCTTGACCCTTAGACTAAGGTCTTTTGTGCACATTATAATTTATTTCTAAAGCACCTTAGGAATTTCTTTTTAAACTTCTGTTTCGGGGGAATTTATTTTAATAAGAAGGGATATTTTTCCATCCAAAGATATCTAAGAACTGAATTATCTCTCTCTAGAATATTTTCTCTCTCTAGGCCAAAACAGGTAGAAACAAGATCTTTTATTATTCTGAAAAGGGGATCGATTATTACAGGGGAAGAAGCTGGACATCTTGAGGGGCTGGATGTTCTTGATTTAATGGCCCTAGTGCCATTCTATAGCACATTGTGAGAATAATCCTAGGGCCATTCTTCACTCCCTTGTGTCAGCTACTACTACTGGTGAATTTTAGACTAGCCCTAGGGTCATTTTACCATATAAGGACAATCTTGTTATATTTTTCATCCATGGTGTGCTTGAAAGAATGTCCCTAGCACCATGCAACTTTCCATGGTGTGCTTTAGAATGTCCCTAGGGCCATTCTCCACTCCCTTGTGTCAACTCCCTAGGACCATTCTTTCAATATGCATTCAAAATACATAATGATTACACATGAAAGAATGGCTTGTAAGCACAATGTTCTTGGTAGAATGGCACCAGGGCCATTCTAAATCAC
The DNA here is from genome assembly GCF_041138505.1 of Cibotium barometz. Classification (NCBI taxonomy): domain Eukaryota; kingdom Viridiplantae; phylum Streptophyta; class Polypodiopsida; order Cyatheales; family Cibotiaceae; genus Cibotium; species Cibotium barometz. Next base: position 54,245,897 of record NC_141069.1, read on the forward strand.
ACCATCTATGGCACACTTTTGATAGAATGTCCCTATGGCTATTCTACCATCCATGGTTTGCTTTAGAATGCACCTACAACCATTCTCTGCTCCCTTTTGTCAACTTCCGAGGGAAAATCTCTACATATGCTTGTTGTAAGATACATCAAGATTGTCCATGGAAGAATGGCCCTAAGTCCATCCTTGTAAGCATATGCTTGTTGTAAGATACATCAAGATTGTCCATGGAAGAATGGCCCTAAGTCCATCCTTGTAAGCATAATGTGCTTGAAATAATGGCCCTAGTGCCATTCTAAAGTTTTAAGATTACAAGCTTGATGACAACTAGAGCCAAGTACGATATGTGCTGGCATGGTAGACAATGGCATGTGTGTGACAATAAATGGCCACGTCTAGCTGGCCACAGTATGTGGACATTAGATAGGGTTATTTGGTGTGTGAACACAGCACATGTGTGTGGTGTGTAATCTTCTTCTATTATGCACTGTGTGAGAGTGGATATGGCTTCCCTCTATGGTTAGGGTTACATCAATCTATTAGGGTTTGCTCTCATGTGTGTGTGCTATCCATTGGAGCTATCCATTGGATCTTGGAGCTTGGAGCAAAGAGAAGCTTGGAGAGCACACACATACTTAATAGATCTAAAAGCTAAGGACCACAGGTAAGCAAAGTTAAACACCCTTAAGTGGATTGCAGGTGATTTGACACAAGCAAAGCAGGATTTGAGTTGCCCAAAGCAAGTGAAAATTTAGGTTTTTTGCAAGCTTTAATGGAAAGCTTGAGAGCTTGATTGGAAGAGGCAAATGCATGTTAAACACCCTTAAGTGGATTGCAGGTGATTTGACACAAGCAAAGCAGGATTTGAGTTGCCCAAAGCAAGTGAAAATTTAGGTTTTTTGCAAGCTTTAATGGAAAGCTTGAGAGCTTGATTGGAAGAGGCAAATGCATGTAAAATAGGTGAAGGACACATGTATGTGGCATTGTGTGATGTAATAGCAACTCGGGAGGAAGCACAAGCATTGATTTGAAGCCATTTGATACATTGCAAAAGAGGAAAAATCATTGTTTTTGGAAGCTTCACAAACCAGAGAGTATATGCCCAAAGTTTATGCCATTGGAGGCTTGCTCAAATTGGAAGAATTAATGTATTGGGAGCATACATAGGTGGATTTATAAGGTATATGTGCACTCATTAATGATTGAAAAGCTTCCCAACTTCACTAGGAGCAAGTGACGCTTGAAAAACAGGCCATTGGAGTATAATTTTACCATTTTGCACTTGTTTAATGCCTCCTTGACCTATATAAGGTGGTTGGATACACATGTAGCTTAGCAAATAGGTGAAAATTGATATGGATAATCCCTTGAAACACTTGGTTAAGTGCGTTGAGCAATAAGGAGTTGATTTGGAGAAGATTAGTAGAGGATTACACTTGTAACAGAGCTCAAAAAATCATCAATTACATTCCTCTTACTACACGAAGGTGGAGAAACATCATACAAAGCTAGTGAATTCTTGGGCCCTGAATTTGGATCTCATTTAAAATGATTAGAGCGAGATTAGTGACTGTAAATCATTGTTTATAGGCTTTTATCAAAATAGAGTACAATATTTGGCAAGTGTTTGGCATGTAATGATCTCAGATGATGTATGCAACATGGAGGATGTATGAATGCCAATGTATATGTTCCACACTTGATTTGATTATTTCCCAGTTAATCCCGCTCTTCTCCATGCCATCATACCCAAACATGTTTCGATGGTGACCAAACTTTGCAAAGCATGCGGGAGGCACTCGTCCCACATGCTCACAAAGTTTGGTCACCATTGGAGCATGTTTTGATTAGAAATTAATGCCTAGAGTGGATTTTTCAAGTCTCTTGGAGCTTGAGAGGCCATGGAAAATCCTGCTCTCAAAGCCATCATACCCAAACATGCTCTGATGGTGACCAAATTCTGCAAGCATGTGGGGGAGCGTGCCCCCACATGCTCGCAAAGTTTTGTCACCATCGGAGCATGTTTGGATTAGAAATTACTACCTAGTGAGGAGTTTTCATGTCTCTTGGTGCTTGAGAGGGCATGGAAAATCTCGCTCTTTTCTATGCCATTGTACCTAAACATGCTTCAATGGTCACGACTTCGAAAGGGGGACCTGCCCCCACATGCTTGCAAAGTTTGGTCACCATCAGAGCATGTTTGGATTAGCAATTAATGCCTAGTGCAGATTTTTCAAGTCTTTTGGTGCTTGGGGAGGCAATGTAAAATCTCGCTCTTCTCCATACCATCATATCCAAACATGCTCCAATGGTGACAAATTTGCGAGCATGTGGGGGGAACCTGTCCCCACATTCTTGCAGAATTTGGTCACCATTGGATCATGTTTGGATTAGTAATTAGCACACAATGCAAATTTTTCAAGTCTCTTGGTGCTTGAGAGGCCATGGAAAATCCCGCTCTTCCCAATGCCATCATACCTAAACATACTCTAATGGTGACCAAATTTTGCGAGCATGTGGGGGGTACGCCACCCCACATGCTGAAACAGTTTGGTCCCCATTAGAGAATGTTTGGATTAGAAATTAGTGGCCAGTGAGGATTTTTCAAGTCTCTTGGTGCTTGAGAGGCCATGGAAAATCCCACTCTTCTCCATGCCATTGTACCCAAACATGCTCTGATGGTGACCAAACTTTGCAAGCATGTGAGGGGGACCTACCCCCCGACATGCTCGCAAAGTTTGGTCACCATCGAGCATTTTTGGATTAGCAACTAATGCTCAGTACACAGTTTTCAAGTCTCTTCGTGCTCAAGAGACCATGGAAAATCCCAATCTTTTCCATACCATCGTATCCAAACATGCTCCGATGTTGACGAGAATTTGCGAGCATTTTGGGGAGACTCACCCCCACATGCTCGCAAATATTGGTCACCATCAAATCATGTTTGGACTAGCAATTAGCACCCAGTGTAGATTTTTCAAGTCTCTCGATGCTTGAGAGGCTATGGAAAATCCCGCTCTTCTCCATGCCATCGTACCCAAACATGCTTCTACGGTGACCAAACTTTGCGAGCATGTGGGGGGGACCTGACCCCATATGCTTGCAAAGTTTGGTCACCATCAGAGCATGTTTAGATTAGCAATTAACACCTAGTATAGATTTTTCAAATCTCTTGGTGCTTCATGGAAAATCCCGCTCTTCTCCATGCCATCATATCCAAACATGTCTGCGATGGTGACCAAAATTTGCGAGCATGTCGCGGGTCCCACCCCACATGCTCGCAAAGTTTGGTCACCATCGGAGCATGTTTGGATTAGCAATTAGCACACAATGCGGAATTTTGAAGTCTCTTGGTGCTTGAGAGACCATGGAAAATCCCGCTCTTCCCCATGCCATCGTACCCAAACATGCTCTGATGGTGACCAAATTTTTTGAACATGTGGGGGAGACCCTCCCCCACTTGCTTGCAAAGTTTGGTCCTCATCAAAGAATGTTTGAATTAGCAATTAGTGCCCATTGAGATTTTTTCAAGTCTCTTGGTGCTTGAAGGCTATTGAAAATCCCGCTCTTCTCCATGCCATCATACCCAAACATTCTCCGATGGTGACCAAACTTTGTGAACATGTGGGGGGGGCCTCCTTGACATGCGTGCAAAGTTTGGTCACCAGTGGAACATGTTTAGATTAGCAACTAATGCCCAATGTAGATTTTTCAAGTCTCTTGGTGCTTGAGAGACAATGGAAAATCCCAATCTTCTCAATACCATCGTACCGAAACATGATCCGATGGTGACCAAAATTTGTGAGCATTTTGGGGGGACCCGCCCGCCCCCAGATGCTTGCAAAGTTTGGTCACCATCAAAGCATGTTTAGACTATAGCAAGGAGCACCCAATGTGGATTTTTCAAGTCTCTTGGTGCTTGAGAGGCCATGGAAAATCTCGCTCTTCTTCATGCCATCGTATCAAAGATGCTTTAATGGTGATCAAAATTTGCAAGCATGTTGAAATGACCCACCAGCATAGGCTCGCAAAGTTTGGTTGCCATTAAAGCATGTTTAGATTAGCAGTTAGCGCGCCCAGTGCAGATTTTTCAAAATCCGGTTCTTCTTCATGCCATCATACCCAAACATGATCCGATGGTTTACCAACTTTGCAAGCATGTTGAAATGACCTCCCCCACATTCTTGCACAATTTGGTGACCATTGCAAAGTATGTTTGGGTACGATGGCATGGGGATTTTCAATAAACAATATGATAGCCAAAGTGTTAAAAAAATAAAAAAACCATGAATATTAACTAAAATGCAATGATCCTCATAATCAATAATAAAAAAAACTCATAATAACGATAAAAACATCAACTAAGTACATCATAATGTGAGCTAACCCAGATGCTCTGGGTTTAGCCACTTCAAGGCATAATGAAAATGAGTTACCCCAGCTATTTTTAGGTTAGTCACCGCAATAAATCTAAGTACAATGTAAGTGAGCGAACTCAGCTAGTCTGAGTTTAGTCACTATCAAGATAGACATCTAGTCAGTAGAACCCTCTCTAGCTCTCAAATTCTCTAGAATGCTCTCATGGTCATCCACTCGAAGCCGAAAATGCGGGCAAGAACTCTATTTTTGGCTTTGTACTCGATCGAGTGAGCCTCGTAGCAATCGCTAGATGACATAACTAAAATGCCTCTTACTCCCACTTCCACACTGGAACTCAAGACTCCCCGAATGAAGTTGAATTTGTTGGTAGAACCGTCCTGTCACAATCATGCTATGGGCGTCAAAAGAAAACCCATGATCATCCACTGTATCCTGGTCAAGGATGCACTTTGGCCTAGTGTAACTCATCAGATAGTAGTCTAATCCCTCGCTATTGCCCTGACCAGCAATAACAACAAATCCATTACTCTCCTGTAGGAAATTTGTCTAGTCATCATAGCTGGCCATGAACACAAGACCTGTGTGCTCATCGGACAACACTTGATGTGAAGGATGCTCAGGGGAGAGGACTCGGGGGATTCACTATATGTAAACTCTCTATATCATGTGCCTTCAAGGACTAATAAAAAAACCCCTTATTTGTAAATTTTTCATGAATAAAACACACCCTTTTTCTGTTCAATCTGTAAATACCCCCTTTAAATGGTACCCTTTTAATGTAAAAAAATGTGTAAAAAGGGGATTTTAAAAACCCCTTCTATTGAACCCACGTACTACGCTTACATATTTAAAAACCCCTTCTATTGAACCCACATACTGCGCTTACATATTTATCACAATAACAAGGGAGAGGACTGTCTGTATCCATGCATCTACCCATCCTCTCAAGGCACAACGTGACCAATCACCATCCATACATGCTCCACAGAAGCATGCAAACTGTCATGTGTAAATCGTGGGTCGCCATGCACGTGCTGCTGATGGAATGTATGCCCAAGGTGCCAGGTACTATGTCACAATCATGGGAGCCTCTACGATTAATCATGCCACCATCCACATGCCAAAAAAATCTCCTGACAATCCTAGCATCACATTTGGGATACGATGATGCTGTACTCCCACACAAATGTTAGGAGCACCACTTGATCACATGGCTCGCATCTTTGAAGCACTCAACATCGTGGTGAGGTAAGCAAGAGATACGATTAGGACACAAAAAATCAAATAAGTAATATAGCTCAAACACAAAACAAATATTATGAAATATAACCATTACTTGCTCCAAGGAGTAATACTAAAATTGTATCTCCTGAAAAGGTGTGAAGGTGTAGTTCTCTGCAAAACCAACCACAGAGACGACCACACCAATAGGAAACTTTGCCAGACATGCTTGGAACTTACGATCTTCCCACTTGGCATAATCACTATGCCATATATAGGGGTAGCTCTGCTCCCTAAATGTGGATGTGAAGTGACAACATGGTGTATGTTTGCCCACGAGCTGCAACTTCCTGGACTGCCCCACCACTCTGGAGCTAGTGTGTCACATACTCATAACGTCACCATGGCATTATCTCTTGGTCACTTGCATCAAGATCTACCATTTGTAGATGTACAAGTGAACCACATGATGTGCAATTGCTCCACACAAGGCATCATATGAAAATGGGCATCCTCCATGCATGCACACAAAAGAGAGTGGATGAAATCACGAGGACTATGAGGCAACTCTCTATACCCACTAAGAGAATGGAACACATCATAAAAAAGTTGGAACTCAACATGGTAGTGATAACAACATGTGTCACACTGTCGTGAGTACCTCACCAACCAAGGCTTACACCCCTCAAATGACCTTTGCCTAATTTTAAGGCCTGGATATGATGCCACAAAGTGAGAATACAACTTTGTTTGGATCATTTCAAGAAAGCAAGAACCGTGCTCAATGAACACTCCTCTTTTCACTCTCTTATGCAAAGCTTTCTTGAAAACTGGCTAGGCATGACAAATTTTCTCCCCCAAAAACTTTCTATAAAGGTTCTAGTGGTTTTATCTACTAATAGGCGATCATGCCTAGCTACACGACCACTACTCGCCCACAAAGCACCAACCTCATTGGCATCTAAACTTTGATGTCTAATAGACCCAACTCTAAGTGCGTGTGGCACTATGGAAAGGATGTGAGATGTGGTACTCACCTTACCCTTCATTCGGGAGCTACTTATGGTTGCCATAATAGCCCGTTGAGCAGCCAAAACGTCCACAGAGTTTCTCTTCTTGTTAACTGTATAGGAATGACGAACACTTTGTAGCACCGCCATGCCAGCTCTCCTCTCTCTTTGACCTCCAATGTCAGAAAGCGCCCTACAGAGTTGGCCATGTTGGGTAGATCGATCCAAACCATTAAGCATGCATGCCTGTGATGAAGGCATAAGGTCTTTGAAATAGGATTGAAAGATTGCATGGGAATGATGATGCACCCAACTTTGATAGTTATTTCCTTTCCACACTATGGACACCCAAAGGAGGGGGGGTGGGTTCTTGTGGAAGAGAAGGGGGCTATGGAAGGGTGGGTTTATGTGGATCATATAAACTAAGGGATAGTTGGGGGGAAGAGAGTGGAGGGAGAGGAAGTGGAAGAGGAGGAGAAAGGCTTGGATCATCGCCAAACGGAAGGTGTTGCTCGTTTTGACGTGCTCTCCACTCTCTCTTTCTCTCATGAGCTACCCTTTTCCTTTCCTCCTCTCTTGAACTTGGTGGATCGGGGGAAGTCTAGTCCTATCACGTTTCTGACTCCTGCGACTTTGAGAACCCATTCTCAAGGAAGCTAAGAGAGAAACAATTATGAAGGCTCAATGATGGGATAGTACTAGAGATTTGTGTGGGATAGTACTACTAGAGATGTGTGTTTATATAGGAAAATAAGGTTATCCACTTCAAATCTCATTGGATTTCCTATCTAAGATTGATTGGATAATTAAGATAAACATAAAGAAAAAAAGACAACTATTATCCACCTAAAAAGTAATATTATTAATAAAAAAATATTTACAAGTCTAAATATTTATCATTACTAGATATATAAATATATCTTAAAACTTCTCTTTTGTTTTATAATTATATAACTGTATTTTCTTTTATAATGCATTTTTTTTAAATTTTATTCAAAGGTTTTTTCTATACATAAAATATTTTCAAGAAATATTAAATTTTAAAAATTAAAATTTTTAAACTAAATAACATGAACTTTAAAAATAATATTATTTATCTAATTTAAAAATACAATCATTTAAAATTAGTGATTTTAAATTCTTTTATATTAATAAGTTATATATATTTTATTATTTAAAATTCTATATTCTATATCTCTTTTTTTTAAAATACTAAAAATATACCAAATTAACTTTTTCAAAAATATGTTTTTAAAAAAAATGGGAAGATAGGAAGGTCACATGCGTGCATGCCACGTGGTATTTTCTTGACATGTGGCTGTATTATGGCTGATGTGGCATGCCATGTCAGCAAGTCCGAGGTGGCATGAAAAGGTGGCAAGAAGATGTGGCATTAATGATCACTAGGATGATGAGGTGGAAAGTCAACTAGGTTGACCATGTTGATATGGAGGGTGGAGGTGGCAAGGTGCTTATGTGGATCCTCTCGAAGTTGATGTGGACATAAAGTGGCATGCATATATAAGATTTGTGCCTACCCAAGCCTCATAAATATCTTGATATCTAGGCTTTGAAGTTTACCAAGCCCAGATTTCCAAACCTAACTAGGATTGGTTTTAGACTTGAAAAGGGGAGAGTAAACACAATATGGAAATTTTCACTTGGGAGGATTGAAAATGGACCTTCCCATACTCAAAATTAAGCTAATTTTTTTAAATAAATTCATGGTAAAATAAGTATATTGATCCCTAGAGTTTTTATATTGAAAGATTCAATATTTTATTTTCTAGAATTAAATTACAATTGATTTAATGGGCCTCTAACAATCATAACAAATTTTCCAAAGTAAATCTACAAAAATCCAACTGTTAGATTTGTAATTTTACCTTAGATCCATATTCTACTAATCTTCCCCAATCTAATCATCACTAGATCCATACAAATTGAGCATTTTAAATGGTAGATATGGTGGGAGGACAAAATAGTATGTTTTTTAACAATTCACATGCCTTTTAAATAATATAGAAAATAGTAAAACACATCAAAAATTACTCAATAAATCAAGTTAAGCTCTATGTTATTTGAATTTGTGATATGCAAAGTGGGAACATTATATGAGTATTAATGTAAAAGTTATACTTAAGCAATTTACTCACATTCAGTATACTTGTCCAAACCTTCGAACAAGGCCTATATACAATTTTGGTTCCCAAAGAAAAGGGCATTTGCAATTATTGGATATTCGATCAGATTATAGTTTTAGTTGCCCAACTTTGCATATGATGTTTCATTATAAGACCTTGAAGTGAAACTCCTTGGCTAACTAGGAGAGATTGGCTATTCTTCTTGAAAAAAAGCTTGTTTTTAGGCGCCCACTAAATGAAACTAGATAACCTCATCTTGCAATCACCCACACAAGAGAGAAAACCCTAATACATTGATGTAACCCTAACCATAGAGGCAAGCCATTTCCTTTCTCACGCAATGCATAATAGAAGAAGACTACACACCACACACTACATGTGTTGTGTTCACACACCAAATAATCCTCTCTAATGTCCACACACTATGGCCAACTGGACACAGCCATTTATGGCCACACATATGCTACTGTCTACGATGCTAGAACATATTTTGTCTACACATATGCTACTGTCTACAATGCTAGAACATATTGTGTCTAGCTCTAGTAGCTGTCATCGAGCTTGTAATCTCAACAGCCCCTCTCATGCTCATGATGTATAGCCATAGATGAAGATGAGCTTGGGCTATCAACACTCCCCCTCAAGCTCATCGCATGTACTCCCAACATGGTACGAAAGTACTCAAACTTCTCTCTCCCAAGTGGCTTCATAAATATGTCAATAACATGCTCTTCAATTTTCACATTCTTCAAGTCCACTATCCCATCCAACACTTTCTCCCTAACAAAATGATAGTGGACCTCTATATGTTTAGTCCGCACATGAAAAACTAGATTATTGGCTAACTGCATGTGCTGCTCATGTTTTCATAGTGTATAACAACCTTTCCCTCAATAGGCTCACCCAGCCAAGAGTTTCTTTAACCATACTCCTTCACATGCAACTATGGCTGCTCCTCTGTACTCAACCTTTGTACTGGATAAAGCAACAGTGGGTTGCTTCTTGCTATTCCAACTCACACAGCACTCCCAAATGTAAAGGCATAACCACTAATAGATCTTTTGTCTCATAAGAGCTACCTTCCCAATCTACATCTATGTAGCCATATACATCTAAGCCTTTACCATGCTCATAAAAAATACCATAATGTGCAGTGGTCTTTACATAACACATGATCCATCTCATTGCGTCCAAATGAATCTTCCTAGGGCTTTGCATAAACTGAATCACTAGCCCCATAGCATAACTCAAGTCTACTGGCCATGTAATAGTCATGTAAATAAGGCTGCCAACCATCTTCCTGTACATAGATGGATCCTCTAACTCTTCACCAAAAACAGCCCTCAACTTTATATTTTTCTCAAGGGTGTACTCATGGGTTTAAACCCAGTCATCCCATATAACATATCCAATATTGGCACTGGACTACACATATTCCTCCATGATCTTTGACTACTTCAATGCCAAGAAAATACCTCAAATCACCCGTCTTTCATATCAAACTGCCCACTCAATGCCTTCTTGACATGCATAATATCTATAGCATGATCACCTGTCAGAATCAAGCCATCCACATAGATGACAACCACAATAATCCCATGATTTGTATTCTTCACATTTAGTGAAGAATCTGCCATAGAAACCTAAAAACCAATAGAGATACGATATTGGCTTATCTTATCACTCCAAGCATGAGGTGCTTGTTTCAACCCATAAAGTGCTTTCTTCAACCTTCATATATGAGTGGGGTACCTTGGGTGTACATAACCTTATGGCTTCTCCATAAAGACTTCCTCTTGCAAATCACCATTTAGAAATTCATTCTTGACATCCATTTGATGCATTTCCCAACCATTAGCTGTAGGTATCTTGTTAAGTAAATACACCACTGTGGTGCATGATTCTACCCAATGAAAGTTTAGCATGCTCTTTTTATTTAGCATTGCCCTAGCCACATCACCAATGACCCTATTTTTTCTCTTAGCAACACCATTTTGCTAAGGTATGTACCTGCATGAAAGCTGCAATTCTAATGCCATTCTTCCTCAAGAAGTCCTCACAAATGCATGTGAGGTGTATTCACCACCTCCATCTGTCCTCAAGAATTTGATCCAACAACCATATTTCTTTTCTACAAATGCTTTGAAATCCATGAACTTTACTAACACTTCGCTCTTCTCTTTTAGAAAATAGATCCAAGTCATCCTACTATGAAGGTTACATAGTACCTATTGCCACTAATGAATGGGCTTTGTGCAAGGACCTATACATCACTGTGAAAAATCTCAAGTGGCCTGCTACTCATGTTGCCTTGTCTAGGGAATGGAGACCTTGCTTGCTTTCCAAACTGGCAAGCATCACATACATGCATACTCCCATCATATTTGAATCTGGGTAGCCCACTACCTATGCCTCTTGATTCCATATTCTTCAACTTTTTTATATTCACATGCCCAATACGTTTGTGCCACATCTCAATATCTTTGACCACATTACAGCTTTTAGAAAACATAGCCGACTTCAACTCTAGAATACCTGTATCCAATTTGAATAACCTACCTTTCTTCTTACCCTTGACAATAACTCTACAGCCATTCTTAAAGTCTTCAACAATGAAGAAACCATGCTCGTTGAATCATACCTGTAATCCTTTCTCAACCATTTTGAAGAAAAACAGGTAGAGGGAGAGGAGACACACACACAGGAGCAAACCCTAATGTATTAAGCAAACCCTAACCATCGAGGGAAGCCATGTCCCTTCTCACACAATGCATAAAGCCATTATCCATAAGCTACAAAACACGACATGTGTTATGTCCACACACAGCTAACCCTAGCTAATGTCCACACACTATGACCAGCTGGAAGCCATGTCCCTTCTTACACAATGCATAAAGCCATTATCCATAAGCTAGAACACACTACATGTGTTGTGTCCACACACAGCTAACCCTAGCTAGTGTCCACACACTATGACCAGTTGGACGCGGTCATTTATGTCTCACACATGTTACTACCTAACATTCCAGCACATAGTGCAACTGGCACAAGCTGACATCGAGTCTAAATCTCAACAGCCCCTCTCAAGCTCATGATGGACTGCCATAGATGAACATGTAGATGAGCTTAGGCTATCAAAGCTCTCAACACTCCCCCTCAAGCTCACTCCATGTACTCCCAACATAGTACGGAAGTACTCAAACTTCTCCCTGCTAAGTGGCTTTGTAAAGATGTCAGCCACTTGCTCTTCAGTCTTCACATACTGCAAATCCACTGTACCATCCAACACTTTCTCTCTGACAAAATGATAGTGGACCTCTATATGTTTGGTCCACGCATGAAAAATTGGATTCTTGGCCAACTGTATGTGCTTCTCGTATTGTCACAATGAATGACAACCTTGCCATCAATAGGCTCACCCAAATCAGCCAAGAGACTCTTTAACCATACTCTTCACATGTAGCAATGGCTGTACCCCTGTATTCAGCCTCTGTACTAGATAAAGCAACAGTAGGTTTCTTCTTATTGCTCCAACTCACCACTGCACTTCCAAATGTAAAGGCATATCCACTAGTAGACCTCCTGTCATCATACGAGCTACCTGCCCAATCTGCATCTGTGTAGCCGTGTACATCCAAGCCTTTACTATTCTCATAAAGAAGAACATAATGTGCAGTGTTCTTTACATAGCATAATGCATCTCACTGCATCCAAATGAGGTTTTCTGGGGCTTTGCATAAATTGGCTTACTAGCCCTAGAGCATAACTGAGATCCGGTCGTGTGATAGTCATGTAAATAAGATTGCCAACCATCTTTCTATACATAGATGGATCATCCAATTCTTCACCAAAATCAGCCCGTAGCTTCACATTCTGCTCCAAAGGTGTACTCATTGGCTTACACCTTGTCATCCCATATTTTGCCAACATATCCAATGCATATTGGCATTGCACTAACCATGTCCCTGCATGGTCTTTGATCACTTCAATCCCAAGAAAATATCTCAATTCACCCAAGTCTTTCATATCAAACTGCCCACTCAATGCCTTCTTGACATGCATAACATCTGAGTGACAAACAAGTCATCCACATAGATGACAAGTAAGACAATCCCATGATCTCTTTTCTTCACATAGAGTCAAGAATCTGCTGAAGAAACTTGAAATCCAAGGGAGATAAGATATCGGCTTATCTTATCACTCCAAGCACGAGGTGCTTATCTTATCACTCCAAGCACGAGGTGCTTGCTTCAAACCATATAATGCTTTCTTTAATCTGCATACATGAGTGGGGTACCTCGGGTGTACATATCCTTCTGGCTGTGCCATATAAACTTCCTCTTGTAAATCGCCATTTAGAAATGCATTTTTCACATCCATTTGATGCATTTCCTAACCATTTGCTATAGCCATAGCAATGACTGCTCTCACTGTTTCCATCTTTGCAACTAGACTAAATGTTTCATCATAGTCCAAGCCTTGGGTTTGTGCATAACCCTTAGCTATCAACTGCGCTTTATGGTGCTCAATCGAACCATCTGATTTGCATTTCACCTTATAAACCCATTTGCAACCAATGACATTTTTGCCTTGTGGTAAGGCAACCAAATCCTAAGTTTCATTATGGACCAATGCGTCCATCTCAACATCCATTGCCTTCTCCCATACATGCTTTCCAATAGCTTTTGTATAGCATGTAGGTTTCACATGCTTTACCAAAGAGGTCATATATGCGTAATGCATAGCAAAGTCATGATATGTTAACCTGTCAACTGGATACCTTACCCTTTGGGATCTCTGCAATGCATGCGGATCACTCTGAATACCTGTCACTCTAGCATTTGGAGGCACATATCGATCCCGCCTTGCACCTCGTGTGTGTAAAACTGGTATGCCAAGTTCCTCATCCAAACTTTCTAAACTTGACGACTCATAACCTATAATTCCAATTCCTTCAACCTTCTTTTCCTTTTATCCACAGCACTACTCCCAGTGCTCGCACTCTCATGTCTCAAGCATCTTGACCATGGACGTACAGTGCTACTCTCAGACTTTGTTGTCCCAGACATAGAAATAGAACTTTCTTGTGGCAAGTTCACATGCACATCTGCATCAACTGAATTAATGACACCCTCATCCTTTGCCTTGTACCAACTAGGAAGTTCATCAAACACCACATCTCATGAGATAACCACTTGCCTAGTTTGTTGATTGTAACATTTATATGCCTTGCGATCCTGTGCATACCAAACAAAAATGCACTTTTCTGCTTTAGGATCCAACTTCTTCCTTCTCTCATCTAACACATTCACATAGGCTATGCTACCAAACACTTTAAGGTGTCCAATGTTTGGCCTAAAACCTGTAAGACGCATCTCTGGCGTACTTCCATGAATGGCTATTGTGGGTGTCTTATTAAGTACATACACCGCTGTGGCATAGGCTTTTGCCCAATAAAAGTCTGGCATGCTCTTTCCATTGAGCATTGCCCTAGCCACATCACAAATGACTCTATTTTTCCTCTCAGCAACACCATTTTGCTGAGGTGTGTACCTGCAAGTTAGCTGCCTTCTTATGCTATGCTTTCCCAAGAAATTCTCAAAAGCATGTGAGGTGTATTCACCACCTCCATATGTCCTCAAATATTTTATCCAAGAGCCATATTGCTTCTCTGCAAAAGCTTTGAAGTCCATAAAATATCCCAACACTTCACTTTTCTCTCTGAGAAAGTAAATCCAAGTCATTCTGCTGAAATCATCAATGAATGTCACATAATACAAGCTACCTTTAATGGATGGGTTTTGAGCAGGACCCCATACATCACTATGAACTATCTCAAGTGGCCTGCTACTCATGTTGCCTTCTTTAGGAAATGGCAACCTTGCTTGCTTTCCAAACTGGCAAGCATCATAGACATGCATATTCCCATCATACTCGAATCTAGGCATCCCACTAACAATGCCTCTTGCCTGCATGTTCTTTAACCTTTGTATGTTCACACATGTCCAATCCTTTTATGCCACATGTCAATGTCCTGTACCACATTTTGGCTTTTAGAGAACATGGCCGATTTCAACTCAAGAATCCCAGCATCCAACTTAAATATCCTACCTTTTTTCTTGCCTTTGGCCATGACTCTACATCCATTAGCAACCATGCTCGTTGAAACGAACCTGTAAACCTTGTTCAACCATTTGACCAACTGAGGCCAAACGTTTTTAATAGAATGCACATACAAGACATCTGCCATAGACTTTGTTTCACCATTGTGCATGACCAATGGTCTTCCAAGTGCCATATGACCAAGCTTCCCATAGTAATGGCATTCCACATTTTGCATAGATGCTTGTTGGCCTGCCAATGTCCTCTTCCACGAGGATTACCTCTGCCTTAGGCTGAAAATTCTATTGCGGTGACCTATCCTGCCATCCACAACCATTACCATGACCTCGTGATGCAAATCTCCCCCCTGCCTCTAAATCCCCTTTGTGAATAGAAAGCCTAATTCTTGCCATTATCATCATGGCTAGTAGATGCATCATGAAAAGAGTCGTTGAGTTTGATTTCCTCAACAAGCAAGAGTGAAACCAACTCATAAAAATCTGGTAAACCTATTCTCCGAACAGAGATAGATGTATCAAAAGACTTGTACTCCTTGCCAAGACCACGCAAGGTAATGTCTACCAATCATCATCAGGCATGGGGCCATTGATAGTTGCCAATGCATCTGCATACTTCCTTATCTCTTGTACATAATCATGAATACTCCTTCCTTTCCACTTCACATTATGAATCTGTTGTCTCAACTAAGACTTATGAGCAGTAGTATCTGTATCAAATAGCTTTACCAACGTATCTCATGCATCCTTGGGATTCTCAGCATCATGTATATGTATGAGTATAGCATCTGAGATACATATAGACAGGTAATGCAAAACTTTGTATGCTCTCTCTAACCACTATTTATGAGCTACAACTTGTTCTTGTGTAGCTTGTCGGGGTAGTTCCAGTTGCTCTGGCTCTGCACCTATAACAAGGTTCTAAAATCCTTTTCTTTTCAGAAAACTTTTAATCCTATACTTCTATGCATGGAAGTTCTTTCTATCCAACTTCACCCACAATCTGTACTGGGTTGTCTGACATATTTTCTCAATGTAAATGCACATTCGGCACTCATTCAATTTGGTAAATGAGCCTTCCTCAGCTCAACCATACTCTAATAAGTGTTCCAAATACTCAAAAGTACTCAACAAACTTCACTGCTAATGTAGAAAATCACTCTGATTGCATTCAAATTGAACTGGCATACGTAGTCCAAAGTACCTTATTTTGGCACGCTTTCCAAGGCTTCAAATTGCAATGTAGTGGTTCAATCAAGTTTGGATAACTTGCATTGACACCTAAACAAGCTCAATGTTTCATATTAACACCAACCAAGATGCGTACATACCAAAAATATCAAATCCCCTTCTCTGTTTTGAGAAAAACCAGTAGGAAAAGTGATCTAATTTCTTTGATTCTGGTCCAAATTGAGAGACCAGGCATTCATTAGCTTATCAATGATATCTACTAACTCCATGTAAAAGAAATTAGACCAATTATGAAAGTTGAGAGAGTAATTAGCCAATTAATGACCCTCTGTTTCACTAATCAGCCTATTTAATCAGCTCCAAAATGCATAATTGAAAAACCAATAAAACCAATAAAAACCAGTAGGAAAAGTGATCTAATTTCTTTGATTTTGGTCCAAATTGAGAGACCAGGCATTCATTAGCTTATCAATGATATCTACTAACTCCATGTAAAAGGAATTAGACCAATTATAAAAGTTGAGAGAGTAATTAGCCAATTAATGACCCTCTGTTTCACTAATCACTGTATACAGCCTATTTTGCATAATTGCTCCAACCAACCACATAGCAACCTTCTCATATGTGTGTATCACAAAATTTCTAAGCAAAATTTGAAGTTAATCAAGCACCAAGTTTGAATTTTGGCCTCCACTTTGCAAAAGTTTGAAAATTCTACACTGCGTTGCCTGTTGTAGGAGGGATTTGGGTGGTTTGTTGTGGCTATTGATTGCATGTGTAGGTTCCCAACACTCCTAGGTATGCACCAAAGCCACCAATGTGTTGATTTTTGCAAAAGACCGGCTCCAATTTCATCAACAATGGGCCTCTATTCTCTATTTTTGTGAGGGCTTCAAAACAGTGAATTTTCAATCACTCAAATGCATCAAACTTGCTCCAAATTCATTGTAGGGCTTGCACATGAGTTGCCAATACATTCCCATTTGCTAGATACATGATTCTTTGTCAGATTTGCATCCATTTGCCTCATACATTCACCACACTCAAGCTTCAATGGAGAGCTTGCAAAACAAAAATTTTTCCTTAGCTTTGGGCAACTCAAATCTGGTGTTGTTTGTGTTTTTGCACTTGCAATCTGCTCAAGGATGTTTAGTAGTCCTTACTCCATAGGCCAAGCTCTCAGATTTGATGAAAATCGGTGTGCTCCAAGCTTCACAGCTCCAATGGCAAGCTCCACAGCTTCTTCTCTCTCTTCTCTCACTCACTCATAAACCCTAATAGAGAGCACCAGGCTCTGATACCATGTTGAAAAACAAGTAGAGGGAGAGGAGACACACACACAGGAGAAAACCCTAATGTATTAAGCAAACCCTAACCATCGAGGGAAGCCATGTCCCTTCTCACACAATGCATAAAGCCATTTTCCATCAGCTACTACACACTACATGTGTTGTGTCCACACACAGCTAACCCTAGCTAATGCATAAAGCCATTTTCCATAAGCTACTACACACTACATGTGTACCCTAGCTAATGTCCACACACTATGACTAGCTAGACGCGGTCATTTATGTCTCACACATGTTACTAAATCCAAACTCTTTGTGATGGAAGGCACATACAAAACATCTGACATAGACTTCAGCTCGCCATTATGCATCACCAATGGCACACTCCCAACATGAGTGATATCATGCTGAGTGTCATCACTTGTCTCCACATATCCTTTTTCATCCATTGGTTTCATGTGCTCAAACCACTCACCATGGCAGGTCATGTGATTTGATGCTCGTGAATCCTTATACCACGTATCATCATTGTCTCCATGTGTCATCATGGAACCCAGTACATGCTTCATTATTGTAAACAAATGATTTGCACTACCATCATGAATCCTTATACCACGTATCATCATTGTCTCCATGTGTCATCATGGAACCCACTACATGCTTCATTATTGTAAACAAATGATTTGCACTACCATCATGACTGCTGGATGCAAAATTACCACCATGTACTCTACCCTCTCATAAATCATGCAGTTTGCGATTACAGCACGAGCCATGTGACCAAACTTTCCACAATTACGACAATCCACATGCTGCATAGATGACTGTTGGCCTTTCCAACAATGACCTCTTCCATGAGCATTACCTCGACCTCTTTGAGTTGCATAACCACACGACCACCTCTAGCACCGAATGATGGCTGAAAATTTTGTTGAGATTGTGGTGACCTATCTTGCCAACCACATCCACCTATACATCCTCTTGGATTGAATCGCCCCCTGCCTCTAGCACCTCGATAAGTATAAAATTCTTGATCCCTTACATTTTCATTTGTGCTAGATGAGGCACTAAACCAAGTTTCATCTCTTCCACAATAAGTAATGAAATCGGCTCATCAAAATCTAGGGAGTCTCCACCTCTAACCCTACTAGAGGTTTCAAATGCCTTGTACTCCTTACCCAATCCATGCAGTGTAATGGCCAAATCATCATCATCCATGGGGGCATCAATAGATGCTAATACATCAGCACACTCTTTGATCTCCTACACATAATCATTTATGCTTCTACTGTTGTGAGTCACATCACATATTTTCTACTTCAATTGCATCTTCTTAGGTGTTTTAGTCATATCATACAACTTCAACAAAGTATCCCATGCATCCTTGGGATTATGTGTGTCTTGAATATGGTATAACATGATGTTTGTTACAAAAATTAAGAAGTAATGCAACACTTTGAAGGCCCTCTCTGTCCAATTTTGATGTGTTGTAAGCTGGACGGGTGTTGCATTCATTTGGGGAACCCTTGGCTCCGTCTCCTCGCCTATCACCAAGATCCATAGTCCTTTGCCTTTGGGAAATTTGTCATATGACACTTCCATATGCGAAAGTTGTGTCTATCAAGATTTTCACCAAACAATTTAATAGGGACTGTCACTCATTTTTCTTAGCACAATGTTCACTGAGGATTTCCAACAATCAACAAAATATAGTCACCATTAGAGCATATATCGGGTATGATGATACAGGGAAGAGCGGGATTTTCCATGGCCTCTCAAGCACTAAGAGACTTGAAAAATCTGCATTGCATAATCCAAACATGATCTGATGGTATCCAAACTTTTCAAGCATCTGGGGGCGGGTAACCCCACATGCTCGCAAATTTTGGTCACCATCGGAGCATGTTTAGATGCAATGCCATGGAGAAGAGTGGGACTTTCCATGGCCTCTCAAGCACCAAGAGACTTGAAAAATCCACATTGCGTGCTAATTACTAATCCAAACATGCTCCGATGGTGACCAAACTTTGCAAGCATATGGGGGCAAGTTTACCCCACATACTCGCAAATTTTGGTCACCATGGGAGCATGTTTGGATAGGATGGCATGGAGAAGACCGAGATTTTTCATGGCCTCTCACGCACCAAGAGACTTGAAAAATCTACACTAGGCATTAATTGCTAATAATAACATGCTCTGATAGTGACCAAACATTGTGAGCATGTGGGGCAGGATCCCCCCACATGCTTATAAAGTTTGGTCACCATCGAAGCATGTTTGGGTATGATGGCATAGAGAAGAGCAAGATTTTCCATGGCCTCTCAAGCACCAAGAGACTTGGAAAATCAGCATTCCGTGCTAATTACTAATCCAAACATGCTCTGATAGTGACCAAAATTTGCGAGCATGTGAAGGCGGGTTTCCCTCACATGCTCTCAAATTACAGTGATCATCGGAGCATGTTTTGATACGATGGCATTGGCATTCAGAAGAGTGGGATTTTCCATGGCCTTTCAAGCCACCAAGAGACTTGAAAAATCTGCACCAGGCGTTAAGTGCTAATCCAAACATGCTCTGATGGTAACCAAACTTTGCGAGCATTTGGGAGCGGGTCCTCCCCACATGCTCGCAAAGTTTGGTCACCATCGAAGCATGTTTGGGTACAATGTCATAGAGAAGAGCGGGATTTTCCTTGGCCTCTCAAGCACCAAGGGACTTGAAAAATCCACACTCGGTGCTAAGTCCTAATCCAAACCTTCTCTGATAGTGACCAAACTTTGCGAGCATGTGGAGCAGGGTTCCCCCCATGCTCGCAGAGTTTGGTCACCATTGGAGCATGTTTGGGTATGATGGTATGGAGAAGAGCGGGATTCTCCATGGTCTCACAAGCACCAAGAGACTTGAAAAACCCTCACTGGGCACTAACTGCTAATCCAAACATGCTCCTATGGTGACCAAAACTTGCGAGCATGTGAGCAAGGATACGCATCTATTTATTCATAAAATCAAAATTGATGAAAATAACTCTTTTGAATTAAAAATAAAATTCTTTATGCATTTATTTATGCATAAAATCAAAATTAATGAGAATAACACTTTTGGATTAAAATAAATTCTTTATGCATCTTTCCATGCATAAATCCAATTTAGTAGGAATTACACTTTTAGAATAAAAGAATTTCTCTTATGCATAAAATCCATTTATGATGAAAATCACACTTTTAATAAAAAAATCTTTTATGCATATGTTTATGCATACAAATCATTTATGATGAAAATCATTCTTTTAATATAAAAGAAATTTTTTTATGCATCTATTAATGCATAAAAATTGTTTATGATAAAAATCACACTTTTAATATAAAAAATATCTTTTATGCATATGTTTATGCATACAAATCATTTATGATGAAAATCACTCTTTTAATATAAAAGAATTTCTTTTATGCATCTATTTATGCATAAAAATCATTTATGATGAAAATCACACTTTTAATATAAAAAAATATCTTTTATGCATATGTTTATGCATACAAATCATTTATGAGATGAAAATCACTCTTTTAATATAAAAGAATTTCTTTTATGCATCTTTTTATGCATCTATTTATGCATAAAAATCATTTATGATGAAAATCACACTTTTAATATAAAAAATATCTTTTATGCATACAAATCATTCATGATGAAAATCACTCTTTTAATATAAAAGAATTTCTTTTATGCATCTATTTATGGGTAAAAATCATTTATGATGAAAATCACACTTTTAATATAAAAAAATATCTTTTATGCATATGTTTATGTATACAAATCATTTATGAGATGAAAATCACTCTTTTAATATAAAAGAATTTCTTTTATGCATCTATTTATGCATAAAAATCATTTATGATGAAAATCACACTTTTAATATAAAAAATATCTTTTATGCATATGTTTATGCATACAAATCATTTATGATGAAAATCACTCTTTTAATATAAAAGAATTTCTTTTATGCATTTATTTATGCATAAAAATTATTTATGATAAAAAAAATACTTTTATAATCAAAATAACAATTTCAATATACTTCCTTCTATGCATGGAATTTAATTCTAAAGAAAGTAACACTTTTTTAATAAAATATTTTTAGTATGCATTTTCTTATACCTAGGATGAAAATTAACATTTTAAGAATACATATACGATGGGAATTACTCTTTTTGAATAAAAAAAGTAAAACTTATTTTTCACAATTTTAGAAAATTTTGCCATAACCTCCTTTGTATGGCTGACCATTTTTTAATTTTTAATTCTCTAAAATTAATTGGAAGTTCACCAAGAGTATTTAAATCATTCTAATGTAAACATTTTCTACTTATCAAAGCGAAACATTATGAAAAACTTAATTTTATCCATTAATCATTCATCTAGGATAAAGAATGGTTGGATCTACTAAAGAAGAGAGGGGAATGCCTTTTTCAATGCAGGATAACATCATAATCATTTTAGAGAAGATAAAAATCATAAAAACCATAAAATGAAATAGAAAAAAGAAGAATCTCCAACTTACAAGGAGAATTTGAGAGCTTTCCTTTGGCTTGATGGTTTGAGGGATCTACTCTTGTTTGAAACAAGAGTGGCCACCAATCTTTAGAAGAGGGAAGGTAAAAAACTAGTGAATTATGAGTAAATTCACAGTTTTTGGCTCTTGGGAGAAGCAGGGTAACAGTGCAAAAAACACTATCAAGCTTCAACAAAGGGGAGGCTTCTATTTCTAGGAAAAGATGAGCCTCTAACCAAGCAAGCTGATTCTAAAATTTTCCAGATTAGTTTTTAACCATTTTTAGGTCAGTTTAGCTCACTTTTTGGATCTAGTTGAAACACGAGAGAGGAGAGATAAAAATATCTCATTATTTGGTAGTTTAAAACTCTCCCACACAAGTGAAATAGGTGTCTCCTTCATGAGGGGAATTCCCCCATATTGAGGTGTCAAAAATGCGTCATTTCTTCTAAATATCTCTCCTTTTTTAACTAATAACCTTGTCCTTAGTCAACTCTTCATCTTATGTGAGTATTTACTCATTTTTGGGAGGATTTTCTTTATTTCTTTCATTTATCTCCTCCACACATTTGGATGAATCTTATTGGCCCATAGGAACCTTAATTTAAAATTTTAAAAAAATCTTGACCCTCAGGATAAGGCCTCTTGAACAGATTATACATGATTTCTAATGCACCTTCTGAAAATCTTTTTGAACTTCTATTTTGGGGGAACTTATTTTAATAAGAAGAGATATTTTTCCATCCAAAAATATTTAAAAAACTAAATTATCACTCTCTAGAATATTTTCTCTCTCTAGGCCAAAACTAGTAGAAACAAGATCTTTTATATTTCTGAAGAGGGATTTGACTACAAAGAAAGATACTGGACATCTTGAGAGGATGGGGAGGAATCTTAAATTCTACCCCACTTAAAAAACGCGAGATGTTCTCATCTCGCAGGTGGAGTATGATCTCCTTCATCTTCTTCTTCTTCTTCAATCACTTCCAGTGTTATTGCCTTGGAAGTGGTGGATAGCCGATTTGGGAACAACTCTCTTTGACTTCCCCTATTCTGAGGTGGAGGTCTTGCATTACTTTGGATTGAAACTACAGGTTGGATAGAGGGTCTACCTCTAGGATTTCCCTAATTTTGGCGGATAGAACCCTGATTACTCTGGAAGGAAGGAGCTGGAGTCTGGAATCTTGATCCCTGATTTCCTTACCCTGAAAACCTTGATCCAAAAGGAGTTGGACAATCCATGCTGTGATGTCCAAACCCTTGACAGTTATAGCATTTCACTCTCTTGTTCAAGGGTGGAACTTCTGAAGTTGAAATCCAGGGGATTGAGTTTTGGGAAAATGACATTTCTTCCATTCTGGAACTTCCCATATCCTGGGTTTGACCTTGATGTCTCTTAGGTGGAGGAAGTGTAAGATTCCTCCCTAGCCTCTCAAGATGTCCAACATCTTCCCGTGTAATCAAATCCCTCTTTAGAAATATAAAAGATCTTGTTTCTAACTGTTTTAGCCTAGAGAGAGAAAATATTCTAGAGAGAGAATGTTCAGATTTTGAATATTTTTAGATAGAAAAATATCTCATCTTATTAAAATGAATTCCCCTGAAACAGAAATTCAAAAAGAACTTTCCAATGTGCAATTGGAATTAATTAGAATTGGGTATAAAGGACCTTAGCCTAAGGGTCTAGATTTTTTGAAATTTTTGGATTATGGTCCAATTAAGATTCCTGTGGGCCAATAGGATCAATCCATGTGCGGGAAGGAGATAAATATAATTTGTAAAAGAAATTACCCAAAAATGAGTAAATGCTCACATAAGATGAAGAGTTGAATAAGGACAAGGCTAATAGTTAAAAAAGGGGAGATATTTAGAAGTAAATACTCACATAAGATGAAGAGCTGAATGAGGACAAGGCTAATAGTTAAAAAGGGGAGATATTTAGAAGTAAATACTCACATAAGATGAAGAGTTGAATAAGGACAAGGCTAATAGTTAAAAAGGGGAGATATTTAGAAGTAATGATGCATTTTTGACACCTCTGCATGGGAAATTTTCCCTCATGAATGAGGCACCTACTTCACATGTGCAATTGAGTTTTAAATCTTCAAAAATTGAGATATTTCATCTCTCCTCTCTCCTAATTCAAGTCTAGTTCCAAAAATTTAGCTCAACTGACCTAAAAATGGTCAAAAATTGACCAAACTGAATTGGAAAATTTTAGAATCAGTTTGTTTGGTTAGGAGCTCACTTTTTCCTATAAATAGAAGCCTCCTCCTTTGTTGAAACTCAATAGTGTTTTATGCACTGTTACTCTATTCCACCCAAGCCAAGAACTGTGAATTTATTAATAATTCACTAGTTTTTGACAATTCCCTTTTCCAAAGATTGGTGGCCACTCTTGTCCAAACAAGAGTTGAACCCTCAAACCATCAAGCCATAGGAAAGATTTCAAAGTCATTAGTAAGTTGGTGATTCTCTTTTTTTTTCACTTATTTTATGGATTTTATGGTTTTAAATGGTTTTTATGCTTTATGTCTTCTCTAAAAATGTTATGCCTCATTACAAAAAGGCATTCCCCTCTCTTCTCTAGCAAAACCAACCATTCTCTATCATAGGTGAATGGTTAATTGATTAATGTCAAGTTTTTATAATGTTTATCTCAATTAAGTGGAAAAATGTTTACTTTAGGATAATTTCAATACTTTTGGTGCACTTTTTTTTTTAGTTATAAAGACTTAAAAATTTGAAAAATGGTCAGCCATACAAAGGAGGTTATAGCAAAATTTTTAGAAATTAGTGAGATGAAATTCATCTTTTACTATCCTAAAAGAGTAATCCTTATGGTTTCTATATTCTAAAAATCATTTTTTATTTTCATGCATAGAAGTATGCATAAAGGATAAATTTTTATATCAAAAGTGTTACTTTTATCATTTTTATTTTCATGCATAGAAGTATGCATAAAGGATAAATTTTTATATCAAAAGTGTTACTTTTATCATTTTTTTATTTTCATGCATAGAAGTATGCATAAAAGATAAATTTTTATATCAAAAGTGTTACTTTTATCATTTTTTTATTTTCATGCGTAGAAGTATGCATAAAGGATAAATTTTTATATCAAAAGTGTTACTTTTATCATTTTTTTTTATTTTCATGCATAGAAGTATGCATAAAGGATAAATGTTTATATCAAAAGTGTTACTTTTATCATTTTTTTTATTTTCATGCATAGAAGTATGCATAAAGGATAAATTTTTATATCAAAAGTGTTACTTTTGTCATTTTTTTATTTTCATGCATAGAAGTATGCATAAAGGATAAATTTTTATATCAAAAGTGTTACTTTTATCATTTTTATTTTCATGCATAGAAGTATGCATAAAGGATAAATTTTTATTATAAAAGTGTTACTTTTATCATATTTGATTTTACTGCATAGAAGTATGCATAAAAGATAAATTTTTATTATAAAAGTGTTACTTTTATCATATTTGATTTTAATGCATAGAAGTATGCATAAAAGATAAATTTTAATCGGAGATCGACGTAAATGAATATTCCTCAAGAAATCCATGTTTTTGAAATCTGTAAACAAATATTCGTCGAAAGAAATTTTAGAAAAAGAAAAACTGAGATAGTACCTTTCGAGAAGATAATTTTAGGAAGAACCTTTCCAGACCTAAACTCTGACTTAGACTATTGACCAAGATCTAATTCCTTCGCCAGTTTCAATCAATGAGGATGTGCCCAGTTCAGGGAAAATGTACTCAAATCAACCACCGAATCTGAAACTAAGTTAAGACTTGTGATTTTGATCTGAGGATAAAGTTAACAGAATTCGAGGAATTCTGTTTAGAATTGAAAACTGGATCTAGAAGTATTGAGATACGGATTTACAATATACTCATGGTATTCAAACGAAAATCAAAACTGTAAACTTGCATAGAAACCCTGCCTTCTTAAAAGACTGTCTTATGCCAGAATGCTGGAGGGAGCATTTGGCATATATGTTTATCTAAGGGAAGTTCAGTTGCAACAGCTGGCGGGGAGTGTTCAAGAGACAGCTCACGTGGCAAAATCTGCCCAGGTCCTGACCAGCCTCAGTATGGTTAAAATGGTGCGCTTCCGGTACGATGGATGAGGATTGACGAAGCGGTCCCTGAGTGAAGTGCCGGGACACCTAAGGAGGATCCTGGAGGGTTTTGACCAGGCGATGCATGGGCTCGCAGTGTCGAGGACATCCATGCGTATGTCGAGGAAGATATTATATGATGGACCTATGTTTTTGTAATCTATCACTGGATCTCATTGTTGACTTGCTGGTCTCAACGGAGAGCCTAGAGTGATAGTGTTTTGTTGAGAAACAAAGACTCAACGAGAATTTTGAAGTATGACATGTATAACTCGTAAATTGTTTATCAAGGATTGTTTTTATTAAAGTTTTAATAAAGAGGAGTGTGTGCATATCTGTTTTCTAAAGCTAAAGTTAAGAAAGGCAATTCAATTATGGGTGGGTGAGTACTTGTTTGGTTCCACCAATTCCAGTGGTGGTAGGGTGGTGGCTAACCCATGGGCCGGATGGGGCTGGAATCAGTGGAGTTTTGAATTGTCCCCACTTTCTGGGCATGGGAATTTTTCCCGGTGTCGGTTTTCGGAGTGACCACCAGCCTAGTCTCGTGCCCGGACATTCAAGGGCGAGGCCCCGAGTGAGAACCCGGCCTCGCACATGAGGGGGCTGCTTCCGCTGTCTGCTCTACCGGGAGATAGGGGGCAGAGGGACCTCACAGTTGGTATCAGAGCCAAGGTGAAAGCTAATAAGGATAAATAAAATCTTATCTAAAATTGATAATAAGAACTCAGAAAAAGCATTTTTTCATAATGTATTTTCATTTCGTAAATTGATAATAAGAACTCAAAAAAAGCATTTTTTCATAATGTATTTTCATTCCGTAAGCTTCTTTAATGAATAAATTTTAATCAAAGAAATTATTTTTATAGATGGAAGTTTCCTATTTATCTGGTATTCCCGACCTCACCCAGTCTCAAGATATGACTGCGTTCGCCTTCGGGCATCTCATCTCTTTCGCTTCTACTCAAATAAGCTGAGCAAGACTCGCACGCCATTTCGAGGATTTATATTTTCCTACCCCAGTGGAGAGACTATAGCATAAGTGGTTTTCAGGGCAATATGTCCACGCCCCTTACGACCGCCGTGCAATTCTGTGGCAGAACCTCTCATTGGCTATGATTCTGTTAAAGCTGAAAATGGCACGTGGTGTCATTCTATATCATTCAACACCTCGGAATTTCAAACTTTCATACCAAATTTATAGACTCCTTAGTCGATTTATCCCTAAGGAGAAAATAATAGCTCCCTTTGGAGTTAGAGAACTTATGTAACAGGGCATGACTATGACCCAGTACGGTCCTCTTATGCGTCTCCCGAGAGATTTTGAATTTTGGAGCCAAGCTGCTCTATGTATATATTGCAACTTTTATATAAAAATGTTTTCTGGAGAAAAAATTCCCTGCTGTATAAGTGATTAATTATAGACGATCTGATAAAGAAAAATCCGTTATCGGACATATGTCATAGATCTCCAATAAGATCATTGTCTTGTTTAAGAAATTATTTTCTGAAACTCTTAAGTCTTAGGATCTCGTGGATAATATCAAAATAAAAATTTAATAATATATAAATTTTTGGCAGAATCATGAGACGTGGAAACCGTGGTCGTCAGCCAGACCCTGTCTCTGAAGATGATGAGCTTGACTTTGATGTTCGCAAGGCTCTTCATAGGACTCAGCCAGGACCCTTCAAAGGAGAAGGGGAGAACCTGGGCGAGGCTGTGGAGAAATGGGTGGAAGCCATGGACGAGTATTTTGACGTCACGGGCTACAATGTGCGAAGCAAAATGGCTCTTGCCCGACTGAAAATAGTGGAAACAGCAAGGGTAGCATGGAGGAACCACTGTGACACCAACCGTCTGGAAAGAAATACTCAGTCTTGGAATGATCTAAAAACCTATCTAAGAAAGAGATTTTGTCCTCCTGGATTTTTAGAAACCAAAATGAACGAATTCTTAGAACTAAAGCAGGAGAGCAAAACCATCGAGGAATATCACCAGGCCTTTGCTCTTCTACTTAAATATTCACCACCTCTTGATGAAGAGCAACTCATGGCCAGGTTCATTCGAGGAATGAACGAACCCTTGGACACACTGGTCAAAAATGCCAAGCCAGTGTCCATGGCTGAAGCAGTAAGAATGGCAAAAGATTTTGCCAAAGCCTTTGTAGTAAAGGTCCCACCAAAACGTGCACCCTCTAACTTTAAAAGATGCCAGCCCAAGGAAGTACTTCAAACTTTCCACCCCCAAAGAGGCAGTAAGGCCGAATCAGAATCAGGATGCAGGAAGATTCAGAAGTGAAGGAAGACCCTTCCCCCAGAGTACTTTCTCAAGAACCCCACCGCTTTCAAAAAATCAGAAGGATGAGCTCAAAACTGAAAACCGATGTTTTGGATGCCAGGGTTTTGGTCACCAGTTAAATGACTGCTCGACTCCTCCCATGTCAAGGGGATAGGGAAGTCAAGGACCCCGAATTTAGAGACCAACTCCTTCATTCCAATTTAAATCAGGGTTCGTCTCACCCAAGCCAAGGAAACCCTAGAAGAACTTCAACTCAGTCATCTCCCTCTATCTAGAGTAATCTCAGAACTCCTTCCCAGAACTGGGGCAACAAAAGAGAAAGAGTTCTACCTCAGACTGCAGAACCCAGAGCAGTCACAATTTCAGATGTAGTAGAAGAGGAAAAAGGGTAGATCTATGCTACAATTGAAAATCAAGGGCCTAACCAACAGTTCTCCGTCATCCATACTCCAGCAGAGTATCAGGGTAAGCCTTGCAGGAAGGTCATGTAGTGGCCTATGAATCCCGAAAGCTCAGAATGCATGAGAGGAATTATGCTATCCACGACTTGGAATTTCTTTCAGTAGTCTATGCCTTAAAGTAAGGAAAAGGCTTATAGTTAAAAAAGGGGAGATATTTAGAAGTAAATTCTCACATAAGATGAAGAGTTGAATAAGGACAAGGCTAATAGTTAAAAAAGGGGAGATATTTAGAAGTAAATACTCAAATAAGAAACCCTGCTACAATTGAGTTGAGAGTAAGCAGGAATGTTGTTTTTGATGAGATGAGCAGCTGGTATGCTGCTGAAAAAGAAGCTGTTGGGATTGATGTGAGTGGAAATGTGGTTGCACAGAATACAAGTCAGTAATCACAATCTTTGAGTGGATCAGGAGAGTCCTCATCTAGTGGTTTAGTTTTGATAGACCATGGAGTGGTAGGCTGCGTCATAATACCAGTCCTACAAATGTGATTAGAATATCACATAAAAGCTACGTCATAATACCAGTCCTACAAATGTGATTAGTATATCACATAAAGGCAAAGAAAAAGTGGTTGAGCCCCTTAGTATGCCTGATATTTCTGCAGGGCATTCTCATGTTGATGGAGAGTCTAGTGGCTCAGAGATGAGCCTTGATGAGGATCTTGGGATACCAGCTATGAGAACACCTCGTGTAAAGAAAGCTATGGAAGCCATGAATGCAAAGCTACGAAGATTTGGGAGAGTGAAGAATCCTATGCAGAGGTTTACCTATGATGGTTATGTGGCACATCACTATGCATACATGGCAAAAGTTATATGTAGGTTGTAGAGCCCACATGCATTGATGAGGCTGTTGGAAATGTGTGTTGGGAGAAAGCTATGGATGAGGAGATGGATGCACTATATGGAAATAAGACTTGGGATTTAGTGCAATTGCTTGAAGGCAAGAAAGCCATTGGATGCAAGTGGGTGTACAAAGTAAAACATAATAGTGATGGAAGCATAAGCAAGTACAAGGCTAGATTGGTAGCCAAAGGATATGCGTAGAAATATGGCATTGATTATGAGGAAACTTTCAGCCCAGTTGTTGCCAAGATGGCAATAGTGAGAGTTATGATAACAGTGGTGGCTACGTCAAAGCAATGGTCTTTATATCAGATGGATGTAAAGAATGCATTCTTGCATGGGGATTTGCAAGAAGAGCTGTATATGTTGCAGCCACCTGGTTATGAGGATGTGAGTCACCCTGAGCAAGTTTGCAGGTTGAAGAAAGCCTTGTATGGCTTAAAACAAGCACTAAGAGCATGGTCTGACAAGATTTTTGAATATCTTGTCACTATTGGCTTGCATGTAGCCAATGCAGATTTCTCGCTGTATGTGAGACACAGTGATAGAGGGGTTGTGCTTGTTGTTATCTATGTAGATGACTGGAACATTACAGGGGACCATGATACAGAGATCTTTGATGTAAAGATCTTGCTTGGATAGAAGTTTGAGATGAAGGATCTAGGGGAGCTCATATATTTCTTGGGTATTGAGGTGATTAGGTCACCACATGGTATTGGATTACTACAAAGACAGTATGGCTTGGACATTTTGTCCAAGTATGGTATGATAGGCTGTGTAAGCCTATCTCAGTGCCATTGGATCAGAATGGCAAGTTGAGTACACATTCAGGAGAGATTTTGGAGGATCCTACTATGTATAGGCGCATAGTAGGAAGCTTGATCTACATGATGATCACCGGGCTAGATTTGAGCTATGCTATTGGGTTGGTGAGTCAGTTTATGCAGGTTCCTCGGAAGTCGCATTTGGATGCATTGAGACGCATGCTGAGGTATGTGAGGTCTACTTTGCATTGTGGACTATTTTATGAAAATGGGACAGAGATATGTGTACATGGGTACACAAATGCTGATTGGGCTGGTAGTATCTCAGATAGAAGATGCTAGCAGCATAGTCCACGGGTACAAAACCTGATTCAAGGTGCCCTTTAAAAAAAACATTTGCCCACGGTTGTTCCAAATATGCCACAGCTGTTCCATTCTCTCTAGCAATTGCCATGGCTGCACCAAGTAGAACTTCAAATCTACCCTGGTCGTTCCAAATTTGCCATGGCCGCACCAACTTTCATTACAACTTCCACGGCCATTCCAACTCTTGATTAGTTTTCCACCACGGTCATACCAAACCACAAAAAGATGTGCCACAGCCGTTCCATCATCACACCCATTCGCCTCGGCCATTCTGAAACTACCATGGACACACCATTATGAACTCCTAATTTGCCCACGGCCGTACCATTCCCACACCTAAAGTTCCATGCATTTTCCCTTCTCACCCCAAGCTTTGTTTGCCCGTTCCCCTAATTGCCACACCCATAACAAATCCAAACTAGGAGTGCCACAACCATTTTGCTGAGGATGCCATGGCCGTTCACAATGAGGATGACATGCGAGTTTGTTTTGAAAATGCCATGCCCGTACCCTCCCAAAGTGCCATGGCCATGTCCTTCTCGAAAAGTGTAAATATGGGCCCTACCCCCTCACTCGGCTCTCACGAATGCCCCCAAGTTGACCAAGGGAACATATAGGGGCAACATAAACAAAGACAGGGTCGAGTGGGAAAATATTACTTAGGATGATCTGGTCATGCCAACTCGCGCCCTACAATTTCTTCTCACCACACGTTGGACATACATATTCAGCACCAGCAGGTGCAACATGTCTAGTCTGGCTAGAGTGCACCACAAATAGATGGGGTCAATTGGGCATACTACTTACACAAAGATCTTTATGCAATATGCTGTAACCCACAGGGGAAGCTGGCAGTGACCACTTTATTGACAAATATTCTTTATCATGCTGTAGGGTGGGAGGAGCTACCCCGCACCATCCAGCTGTGTGGCCTAGACACGGTGGTAATATCCATGCCCCTGCCATAGTCCTCTCCAAAGTCACTACCCGCAAAGCGCCACCATCCAAGAACCTAAGGGAAATGATCTAGTTCCACCACCACCCACTAAAGGCCCTACGCAGGAGGAGATGGCAGCTGAGGAAGCAAGAAGAAAGGTAGATTTTTTCTAGCATAGCCTTTTTGAAACACTTCTCCTGGAGCACTTTGAAAATTTACCCCCTCATTTCACAGAGGCAAGCCCCTCCTCTCCTCATGCATCTCATGCCAACACAGTGTAAGAAATCATGGAGGATCAAATGCTAAGCTAAACATGATGAGAATGTGAAAACAAGTGAAATGGACTCAAGTACAATTAGGCTCCAAGATTAATTAGCTTGGAAGGCATATAGAGACTTGAGATGTGGAAATGTGCATTGTATTTCATTCCATTGAAGTGACCCTTTATATAGGTCCAAGTACCATATGGGCTTTGCCTTTGCATGTGGGATAACTCCTAGCCTTCACTACATTCATCCACATCCCTTTGACCTTGTCTATGATATGACATAGATCACTTTTTCTAACACCCTTCCTTGATCATGGCATATCATAATGCCCTTCCTTGCTTCTAACATTACATGAAAGAAAAAGCTTAACTCATAAGGAGTATAGCTCTACAGTACATAAAAGAAATTAGCATCGCTCATAGGGAGCATAGCTTCTACATTGCGAAAAGAAAATGACATGACAAACATTCCTACATGAAAACATTCCTCTCCCATACCCCATCATCATCATAGCATCATCATTATCATATCCATGGGCATCATCATCATTATTTGTTGGTCATGGAGACCCAACTCCCCATCAATCCCCCCTTGAGTGCTACATGGCCTACTGAGAGATATTGTGAGCATCATAGAAACACATAACCTACATCATCGGTGGTTAGAGGTGTCCATACATAAACATTTGGGTAAGAGAGGGCATAATTCATTCGTCATTATGACATAATAATCAACATAGACAGCATCTTGTTCATCTTCATTGACATCTTCGTCTTTGTCTTCATCCATTTTTGCGTCTTCATCTGCATCTTCATTCTGCATAACATCTTCTTCGTCTTGACATTGCTCATAGACTGTGCGTGCATTTGAGATTTGTTCTTGAAGCTCTTGATGGCAATCTCTTTGATGTCACACGATGATGACCCATGTTGGTGACGATGCCCTTGTGGCCGAGAAAATCCAAGAAAAAGATATGATGAAAAGGGCCAACATAATGAAGTCCATGAGGCCGTGTGAACAACCTTTTAAAGCACTTTAAGGTTTTTAAACCTTAGTCTCAAGAAATAAAAGAGAATTTTTTATTTCAAATGCAAAAAAAAACGGCCAGATTCGCTGCGCTGATTTCGGATCTGATTTCAGGGGCTCCACGCTGCCGATTCTGGATCTGTGGTGGTCAACGTCTTCTTCTTTGAGTGCTGCTGCTACTTTGATGCGTCGCGCTGCTTCGTCTTCTGATGATGAGACGATCTCTGCTACGTTTGTTCTGCTGATTGCTGCGATTATGGACGGCACAATTGCTACCCTCCAACTGCTGGCCGCCTTGCTTCCGACCTTTTGCTTTCACCTGCTGTGCCTTGAACAGACTCCCAAATATCTTGATTTTTCTTTGTTTTTTATTCCTTACGGCTTCGCTACTCTGCAGACAGCTCAAGCATCGCTTTCTTCTCAGCACTTCGTACTCTCTCCATGCAAACTAATTCCATCAGAGATTTGAGCTTGCCACTTCCAAAGCTTCATACGAAGCACCAAGGCACTTCCTTGCTCATTTTGCAAGCATCAATGCTGAATCTTGAATCCATGATCGAGACTCATTTTTTTTTTTTAAAGAAATGTTATTCTGCCTCACCTATCACAGTTAGTGTTGTGCCTATAGGCAGAACTCTCTCCACCCGCTTCACTCCAAGCATAAGCGAGCGTCCTAATATTTCCTCAGTAGCAATTGGCAGCTCTAAACCTAATCTCCTTCTCTCCCTTGTAGAAAGATAGCACTCTCTCTCTCTTTCACTAAATCTAAAAAATTAGCATAGAGAATGGCAAACAAAGAAGAGAGACACACTAATATCCCTTCCTAATCTAATCTTCATACAAAGAAGTGAACACTCTTGAACAAGAATAAGAAAACCCTAATTACTTGCAAGAGAGAAAAATCGCATTATTCTAATCACACCATTAATCATATTCTAACCTATGCTCTGATACCATGTAAGAAATCATGGAGGATCAAATGCTAAGCTAAACATGATGAGAATGTGAAAACAAGTGAAATGGACTCAAGTACAATTAGGCTCCAAGATTAATTAGCTTGGAAGGCATATAGAGACTTGAGATGTGGAAATGTGCATTGTATTTCATTCCATTGAAGTGACCCTTTATATAGGTCCAAGTACCATATGGGCTTTGCCTTTGCATGTGGGATAACTCCTAGCCTTCACTACATTCATCCACATCCCTTTGACCTTGTCTATGATATGACATAGATCACTTTTTCTAACACACAGTGGAGACTCTCCCTTGGGCGGTCAGGCAGTTCCAAGCTAAGCCAGGCATACGCAAGAGAGTGTGCATGCAACCCATGGCGATGTGCCCAATTTTGCACTTCGATTTTCTCACATGGCTAGAGATTTAGTCACTTAGATGATGGATTGTATCTACCGTGAACAGGAGGTGGCCACAGTTTCACAATGGGAGATGTTGCTAGCAAAGGCACAAGAGACGTAGGTCTCCAAAGATCTCTACTAGGTCAATCTGCATAACAGATGTAGAATAAGATAGATGAAAAAGAGTAGTAGCTCGGGCAACAGAATAACAAAACTCCAACAACAGCTCTGACAGATCCACGAATCTGCTCAGAGGGCCCACCACAAACTCTCTATAATAGAGACCATGGCCCGAGACACCCAAGATAGAGTGCAAGCTGCAGAGGAGACCCTTGCACAGAAAAAACTGGATTTCCAGGTATATTGAGAGATCTTAGAGGAGACCCTTCATGAGTGAGAAGGAGGAGCTACTGGGCGCCGCCGAGGCCAGAGTAGTGCAGCTGCCCACTGACCCCCTCTGATCAGTGCCACAAAACGCAAAGCGGACGCCCTCATGGATACTGCTATAGAGCTACCACTCCTTGCCCTCCCCTCATAGGGTCCCTTCCACCTCATCAACCTCCATTACAAGAGTGTTCGGCTCAACCTTTGACAGCATAATGTATTTTTGGATGAGCCCCTCTCCCGAAAAACCTTCACTTATATCCTCACAAGCTCCCCCTTGGCAGCATTGCTCTTATCCACCTTTTTTACTTCCAAGGGCTCATCTCATTCACTCACCCCCATATCTTTTATGAGCTCCCTCCCCACCCTCTCCAGGCCAATTCGATCAGTTGGTGTCATATTCTAAGGTTAGGCCAACCAACGGACATAGTTGATCTTATTGACCTTTCTATTCTACCGAGTAGGGGATGGCACACCATCAACTCCGCCTACCACTCCCTTCACCACCACGACACCCTTCCTCCATACTTTCCAAGGCCGGACTCATCATTCTATACCACAGATGCTACGTGCAAATGGAGTTCATGGTAGTCACCGGAATTTTCCAGTTCGATGACATGAATGTGGCCTTTCCAATGGCATTCACACCAAAGGAAGCTATAGAAGCAAAGACTTTTTTTTGATCTCATGGGACCCAGAACCTGATGATGATAATCATGGTAATGATGACGGACCAGACAAGGGAGGCAATGACCAAGGTGCCCAACCATTTCCACCACCACCTTCCTCTCCCCCACATTAACCTCCACCACCCAGTCCATCTAACCCCAACACCAGTACCCAACCACCTCCCCTATTTGGTTCATCCACATTACCCCTCTTCCCTCCCCCATTTGGTTCATCCACATTACCCCTCTTCCCTCCCCAATCCTCTTCACCCCATCAGTTTCCTACACCACCCCCTCACCAACCCCATCCTCACCACCCTCTTTATCGTTAAACTTAGGAATGCACACAACATTCCGAGATATCCCTTCCTCTTCTGCAAAGCCCCCAGCAATCCTTGATGTTAACCTCACCACAGGAGCCTCTACCTCAACTCACCCTCCACCCTCGTGACACCAACACAACATCCCTCCCACCCAGCCCCTTGAAGAAGGATAGATCTCGCTGCTGCCGCCACGTGAGCATGAGGAGGTAATCCCTCTGCTGAATCCTCTCAATTGGCATGACCCCCTTAACTACACGGAGTTCGAGTAGGTGATAGCTACACTACTCGACGACATCTCCAGGCCATGTCCATCACTCACATAACGGACCGCATGGACATCAACGTCTTGCGTCTATACCTTGAGGCCAAACATCGATAGTTGCGGCAGGAGCATCCCCCCCAGGGAGTGTGGAGGATACCACCAGCCATCCACCTGCTGTTTTCCCTATCATGTTCAAACTCATGGGGGTGAGCAGCCGGCCTAGAGGTGCCCTTTCTTGCTGAAACCCTTCATTTGGGAAACCTACTGCAAGGCACCCCGAGCACTCTGAATCAGCCCCGACTACCTCCCAATAATACAAAGACGGTGGGCATGGAACTTATTCCATGAGGAGAAGAAGAGGAACCCAAAGTTGCAATATAACTTCCCTTGGTTCGCTCCTCCATCACCGCCGTAGTTGCCCTACCTTTTCCTACATCTTTACAATGCTACACACTCACCCTTGTTATGTTCATTCTCTAACTTGACTCTTAATGTAGGAAATTAGCAAACCTTAATCACTAAAGGAGAAGTTTAATCAGCTCTAAAGTTTTCACTAAGTGAACCCTAATGAAGTGGATAAAACAACTAAGCTAAGAGATCAACACCTATGCTCTAATACCATGTTAAAACATGGATCGAGCTCTCCTAAACACAAGACAACTATTTAATCAGACACTAATTTTACTCTAATGACAATCCTAATCTAAGGTGGATAGAAATGAAGAAAAATCATCATGAGTGTGTGCAAATCAAGGTTTAGACTCAAGTTCAATTAGGTTATATACTCATAAAAAGACTTGAGATATTGTGCACGTGATATGATTCCATTGCTTGAAATGGACCCCTTTATATCAGGAGGTACACCCTTGGGCTTGTACATCAATGTGGGATATATCCCTTTACTCATGTGGCTTCATGCTAGGCTTTGCACTTTCTTGGCTTACTCAACTCACTCCCTACCTCTTCCTTGTGCTCTTTGGCACCACATTTTTCAACATTAGCCCTAGCTTTTACCCATTTAGTGCAATAGTTCGTGGCCATTATGATTTATCGAGCTTGAGTGTATCGAGTCTAGAATAATGGGTCCTATTAAATCAATGCCTCATTTCTCAAATGGTTGTAAAGGACATGATAGGGTTCAAGGGCATGTTGTCCTTAAAGCGTGGGATTGCCATTCGTTGTCATTCATTGCATCGTTTGACATCTTTTTCCATATTTGCATTAAGGAGGGCCACCATAGCTTGCTGGTGGACTTTGCGAGCAGTAATATCTGCTTCTCTACAAAGTGTCCTGTAGCACTGGTGGAGTGGGCTTACTCTAAAAGGAAGACATATTCGTCTTTCCTAGGACATAACGTCTTATGATTATGTTCTTCCCTTACTTGTAGAGTTATCCCACAATCAATTGGTAGAATGTCCCTAGTGCCATTCTTTCAAGAACAACATGGATGCAAAATACAGCAATATTTTCCATGGATAGTAGATTGGCCCTAGGGTCATTCTAAAATTGCACCAGTAGTTAACACAAGGGAGTGGATAATGGCCCTAGGACCATTCTCACAATGTGCTTTAGAATGGAACTGGGGCCATTCTTTCAAGCACATTGTGCTTAGAAGGACGGCCTTAGGGTCATTCCATGGATAATGTTGATGTATTTTACATGCATATGTAGAGATTTTCCCTAGGGAGTTGACACAAGGGAGTGGCGAATTGCCCTAGGTCCATTCTAAAGAACACCATGGATAGTGTGCTTTATAATGACCATGGGGCCATTATTTCAAGCATACCATGCATACAAAATACAACAAGATTGTTAATGGATGGTAGAATGGCCCTAGGACCATTCTAAAGGGCCAATTTTCCATGGAAAATCTTGATGTATTTTTCATGCGTATGTAGAGATTTTCCTTAGGGAGTTGACACAAGGGAGTGGAGAATGACTCTAAGGCCATTATTTCAAGCACATTGTGCTTTACAAGATTGGCCCTACGTAGTTGACACAAGGGAGTGATGGCCTTAGGGCCATTTAAAGCACACCATGGATAGTGTGCTTTAGATATTGGCCTAGGGTCATTCTTCCATGGACAAACTTGATGTATTTTGAATGCATATTGAAAGTATGGCCCTAGGGAGTATACATAAGGGAGGGAAGAATTGTCCTAGGGACATTCTAAAGCACACCATGGATTCTAGAATGCCCCTAGGGCCTTTCTTTCAAGCACACCATGGATGCAAAATACAACTAGATTTTTCATAGATGGTAGAATTCCCTTGGGCTATTCTAAAATTCACCAGTAGGGAGTCGAGAATAATGGCCCTAGGACCATTCTCACAATGTGCTTTAGAATGGAACTAGGGCCATTCTTTGCAAGCACATTGTGCTTACAAGGATGGCCCTAGGGTCATTCTTCCATGGAAAATCTTGATGTATTTTGCATGCATATGTAGAGATTTGCCGCTAGGGAGTTGGCGAATGGCACTAGGGTTATTCTGCAGCACACCATGGATGCATCTTGTTTATTTTTTGACCTTGAAGATTGTAGAAGTCAATGTACCACTTATTTTTCTCTCACTGGCCATGTCAAAATTTGATAGAAGGAAATTTTCCTCTTTGGAGACTTTCGTGTACCTGACACAAGTTAAAATAAAAATAAGTCAATGATATAAAAAATAATAATACTTAGATCCAAACGAAAAACTTCCATAGACCATTCTAAAATTTAAGCAAAACTTGACATAACGTATTAGATAATGGCCCATAGACCATTCTAAAATTTACCGGTAGTTGACACAAGGGAGTGGAAAATGGCCCTAGGACCATTCTCGCAAGTATAATGTGGTTTATAATGTCCCTTAGGCCATTCTACCATGCACAATGTGATTAGAATAATGGTCCTATGGCAATTATAAAGCACACCATGGATGGCAAATGTCCCTAGGGCCATTCTAAAGCACAGCATGGATGGAAAATGGCCCTAGGGCCATTCTTCCATGGATAATCTTGATGTATTTTGAATGCATATTGAAAGAACGGCCCTAGGTATTGACCAAAGCGAGTGGAGAATGGCCCTAGAGTCATTCTAAAGCACACCATGGATGGTAGAATGGCGCTAGGGACATTCTTTCAAGCACACCATGGATGAAAAATACAAAAAGATTTTCCATAGATCGTGGAATGAACCTAGGGCTGTTCTAAAATTCACCAGTATTGACACAAAGGAGTTTTACTAGGGTCATTCTTTCAAGAACATTGTGCTCACAAGGATGGCCCTAGGTCCATTCTTTAATGGACAATGTTGATGTATTTTGCATGCGTATGTAGAGATTTTCCCTAGGGGAGTGGAGATTGGCCCTAGGGCTAGT
Organism: Cibotium barometz; assembly: GCF_041138505.1. Lineage (NCBI taxonomy): Eukaryota > Viridiplantae > Streptophyta > Polypodiopsida > Cyatheales > Cibotiaceae > Cibotium > Cibotium barometz. The sequence continues at coordinate 54,285,247 of NC_141069.1, forward strand.
CGAAAGCACACCATGGATGGTGTGCTTTAGAATGGCCTGAGGGCCATTATTTTAAGCACATTTTGCTTTACAAGAATGGCCCTAAGGCCATTTTTTAATGCAAAATCTTGATGCGTTTCGAATGCATATTGAAAAATGGCCCTATAGGGAGTTGACACCAAGGGAGTGGAGAATGGCCCTAGGGTTATTATAAAGCACACCATGGATGGTAGCATGGTCCTAGGGACATTCTTTTAAGCACAACATGGATGTAAAATACAACAAGGTTGTCCTTGGGGATGGCATAATTTCCTAGGGCCATTCTAAAATTCACCCACTAGTTGACACAAGGGAGTGGAGTATGGCCCTAAGACCAGTCTCACAATGTGCTTTAGATTGGCACTAGGGCCATTTCTTTCAAGAAAACTTTTCTTACAATAATGGCCCTAAGGCCATTCTTCCATGGAAAATCTTTGATGTATTTTGCATGCATATATAGAGATTTTCCCTAGGGGGTTGACACAAGGGAATGGATATTGGCCCTAGGGCTAGTCTAAAGCACACCATGGATGGAATACTTTAGAATAGCCCTGGGGCCATTCTTCCAAGCACATTATGGTTACAAGAATGGCCCTAGGTCCATTCTTACATGGACAAACTTTATTTATTTTGAATTTATATTGAAAGTATGGCCCTAAGGAGTTGACCTAAGGGAGTGGAGAATGGTGCTAGGGCCATTGTTTCAAGCACACCATGAATGGCTGGTATAATGGATGGTAGAATGGCATTAGGGACATTTTAAAATTCACGTAGTTATCACAAGGGAGGGGAGAATGGCCATGGGGATGGTAGAATGGCGCTAGGGCCATTCTAAATTTCACCAATAGTTATCACAAGGGAGGGGAGAATGGCCTTAGGACCATTTTCACAATGTGCTTTAGAATGGCAATAGGGCCATTATTTCAAGCACGTTGTGCTTACAAGGATGGCTTTAGGGACATTTTAAGAAGTGCAATCTTGTTGTATTTTGCATACATATGTAGAGATTTTTCCTCGGGAGTTGACACAAGGGAGTGTAGAATGGCCTTAGGGCCATTCTAAAGCACACCATTCTTCCATGGAAAATCTTGATGTACTTTTAATGCATATTAAAAGAATCGCCTAGGGAGTTGAATGAGAATGTGGATGTGGATGTATACATGGGGATGTGGATGTATAGATGTGAATGAGAATGTAGATATGGATGTATACATGTAGATGTAGAAGTACGGATGTGAGAGAGAATGTGGATGTGGATGTATACATAGAGATGTGGATGTATGCATGTAGATGTAGATGTATAGATGTGAATGAGAATGTAGATATGGATGTATACATAGAGATGTGGATGTATGCATGTAGATGTAGATATATGGAGATGTGGATGTATGCATGGAGATGTAGATGTATGGATGTGAGAGAGAATGTGGATGTTGATGTATACATGGAGATGTGGATGTATACATGTAGATGTAGAAGTATGGATGTGAATGAGAATGTGGATGTGGATGTATACATGGGGATGTAGATGTATAGATGTGAATGAGAATGTAGATATGGATGTATACATGTAGATGTAGAAGTATGGATGTGAGAGAGAATGTGGATATGGATGTATACATAGAGATGTGGATGTATGCATGTAGATGTAGATGTATAGATGTGAATGAGAATGTAGATATGGATGTATACATAGAGATGTGGATGTATGCATGTAGATGTAGATATATAGATGTGAATGAGAATGTATATGTGGATGTATACATGGAGATGTGGATGTATGCATGTAGATGTAGATGTATAGATGTGAATGAGAATGTAGATATGGATGTATACATAGAGATGTGGATGTATGCATGTAGATGTAGATGTATAGATGTGAATGAGAATGTAGATGTGGATGTGTGGATGTATACATGGAGATGTGGATGTATGCATGTAGATGTAGAAGTATGGATGTGAATGAGAATGTGGATGTGGATGTATACATGGAGATGTGGATGTATGCATGGAGATGTAGATGTATGGATGTGAGAGAGAACGTGGATGTGGATGTATACATGGAGATGTGGATGTATACATGTAGATGTAGAAGTATGGATGTGAATGAGAATGTGGATGTGGATGTATACATGGGGATGTGGATGTATGCATGTAGATGTAGATGTATGGATGTGAATGAGAATGTGGATGTGGATGTATACATGGAGATGTGGATGTATGCATATAGATGTAGATGTATGGATGTGAAAGAGAATGTGGAGGTGGATGTATACATGGAGATGTGGATGTATACATGTAGATGTAGAAGTATGAATGTGAATGAGAATGTGGATGTGGATGTATACATGGGGATGTGGATGTATGCATGTAGATGTAGATGTATGGATGTGAATGAGAACGTGGATGTGGATGTATACATGGGGATGTGGATGTATGCATATAGATGTAGATGTATGGATGTGAAAGAGAATGTGGATGTGGATGTATTCATGGAGATGTGGATGTATGCATATAGATGTAGATGTATGGATGTGAAAGAGAATGTTGATGTGGATGTATTCATGGAGATGTGGATATATGCATGTAGATGTAGATGTATGCATGTGAAAGTGAATGTGGATGTGGATGTATGCATGGAGATGTGAATGTATGGATAAGATGTGGATGTGGACATGAATGTATGGATGTGAATGTGAATGGGTGTGGGAAATAATGTGTCGTTGATATAAGTAAAGGGATGAGAATGAATACATATGAATGGAATGTGGAATAACTTGGATTGAGAAGGTATAATATGGAAAGACGGAGTTCGATATAGAAACTGTATTTTGTGACTGTTTGTAAATGATTGTTTTATGTCAAGAATGCTGGGGAAGCATTTTGACCATCTTATGGATTAAGGTCATGGAGACCTTACTGATAAAGTTGCAACTGCTGACGAAGAGTCAATGGAGAACGTCTCGCGTAGCAAGGTCGGCCAAGGTCTTGACCAGCCTTGGTTCGATTAAAATAGTGAGCTTCTAGTACGGTGGATGAGGGACCAAGGAAGCGGCCTATAAGTGAAGCGCTAGGTCACCTGCGAAGGATTCTAGAGGGTGCTGACCATACGGTGCTCGGGCTCTGGGTCGCCTAGGATACGCACGCGTGCGTCGAGGGAGATATTGGAACAAGGAGTAAGAGTTGTTTTGTGAAACCGAGCATGGATTTGGTTGATTGACCTTGCTGGTCTTCAATGGATGAGTCCATGGCCCTTTATATGGATCTGTTGGTTGATCTTGCTGATCTTCAACGAGAGTCCATCTTGATTTTTATAAGTGATGATTTGTCGAGTATTATGGGCTAGGAACTATTGAAAAGGCCCCTGAGTGGACAGGTGGTGAGCGTTCTGGTTGCCAATGATGCCATAAATACTCTGATGAAGGAATGAGGGGAAATTAAGAATCAACCGGATTATTGGAAGATTGTGATCAGTGATACTATGGTTTCATTATAGGATTGTTTTAAAACTGGTTGAATCTGTGAAAAAAGGCAATTTCATATTGGGTGTGTAAGTGGTGTGACTAGTTTTATTTTTGCTTGAACATCCGGCTAGGGGGTCTCGGAACTCTTTTCCCGGGTACCCGGGACAAAAATCAAATTCTAAATTGGATCCCATCACTACAGTGGTTGGGAGGTTGGCTAACCCATGGGATTGGATGGGGTTAGGCTGGACTGATGGATCCGTAAATCGAGACTCAAATTCTGTTATTACGATAGATGAAGTAAATCCCGGATAGTAATTGTTCTATGGATAGGAATCAACGGTTGTGCCTCTTGATGGGGAAAAAAGCGTTGATCCCAATGATCCAAGAGCAAGTTTCTTCCTTGATCTGACCGAGTACCTTTATAGGTGCAGTCGGATCAGTTTGTTCAGTAATGGTCTTGACTACGTTAGAGTAAAGAGTTATCTTGGTGGAATCACCCGTGCTTTCCGGGTAAAGGAAGTTTTCCGGGTTCGGTTTTTGATAAACCGACGGATTAGTCTCTTGTCCGGATATCTGTGGGGGTGAGGCCCCGAGTGTGGGATCCCTGTCCCGCGCGAGAAGTGCTACTTCTGCTGCTAGTATCCCGAATCCGTTGCTCGGTGGAAACAGGGATCGCACAATCTCCAGTATCTCCGGTGCCTCTTCATGCTCACCTTCTATGTAGTCCCAGTAACCCTTTCCCATCAGGAAATTTGTCAACCTGAACCTCCAAGCATGGAAGTTGTTCTTATCAAGCGCGTCTAGCAACAATCTGATTTATGCCATCATTTGACATCTTGCTAGACACACAAATTTACTAGAAATAGCACTCTGGTTTGTTCTGCACAAAATGCTGTATTTTTTGCAGTGATACTATACTACACTCAAATGTCACCAACCAGTGACCTCAATGTGCATACATACACCCAATGGCAACTATTGACCTCCTTGTAGCACACACAATGTTTGCACAACCAATTTGTCTTCTCGCAATTCTTAAAACAGAGTTCTGCATAGAATCGATGACTTACCCACAATGCTCGAAATCGCCTGCTTTCTGAAAAATAGAGGTCCTAACGTGCCCGAAACGCATTTCTGGCCCAAAAATCATAGTCCAATAGGACAGTATAGTTGCCCTATAGCTTTACTCCCGCGAAGAAAGCTCCTCAATTAGAGATCGTTTGCCGGTGCCTCCCTCCCGACAAGGGTGTAGCCTCACCAACACAAATAGGGAAGAGTAGATGAAGCTCTTACCCTCGTACCGCTTCCTGTGCTTCTCTTGCTTGTAGCTCAGCCCTTAGCATGAACCAGGCACTAATACCATGAAAAGATGCAGGGGAGAAGAGAGCTTGACCTCTTGCAAGCACACACACACTCACAAAACCCTAAAAGAGAACACACAAGGTGAGAGGCTGAAAATCTTCTTCTTCTTCTTCACAACACTCAACACACCATATACAAAGATAAGAGTACACACAATATGAAAAGGTACTCAACCAAATACATACTAGGGTTCTCTATAGTGTGAACCCAACTAAATGAGCTGGCGCTATAACTATGCCAGTCTCTAGAATGGCTGTCATCCCACTGGCCGCATGTCACCCCCATGATCTCACCAACCATGCCAGTGGTGTAAGTGTGGGGCCTATCCCCCAGGTGGGTCATCGGTGTCCACCGCCTCACTAGATGAGCTCTATATCTCAACAGGATACACATATGTAGATAGCATTTCAGATAGGAGATCTAGCAGTGTATTTATGTTTTCATTGGGGAGTGCTGCAGCAATAAGAGGCAGCCCATAGTTTCCTTGTAGAGTACAAAGGAGCTGCGATGGCAGCGTCGTGTGAGGTAGCTGGGGTACGTAAGCTACCTGTTGATTTGAGGTTGCATGTGGAGAGAAAAGTTGTCATATATTGTGACAATCATAGCAATAGATTCCATGTGCAAACGAAACACATTGAGGTACATTACCACTTCATTAGGGAGAGAGTCTTGGTAGGCGACATCGACTTGGCGTATGTTAGCACATAGGATCAGGTTGCTGACATCTTCAGGAAGGCCTTGGGAGCTGAGAAGCTCCACATATTTTGAGATATGGTTGGAGTTCATGAGCTAGAGTTGAGATTGAGGAGGAGTGTTAAGATTGAGGAGGAGTATTAAGATGTTAAGCTCAACATGAGCTGACACTCACGAGGCACCTACATGACCGTTCGACATTTACATCACAGGGCGGGTTTGGTAGCTGGTACCTGTTGAAATGTCAAGCTCGTATACAGCTGGAGGATAGCACATGGGTGCTGACAGAGTGACAGTATGGTAGATAGATATTGTGTGGTGTGTTTATGACCGCGTCCAGCTGGTCATGTGTGTGTGGACATTATATTAGGTTTATCTTCTAGTGTGGACATAACACTATGTTGTGTTCTCCTTTGTGTGTGTGAGAGAGATGGTGACTATGGCTTCTCTCCTTCTTTATGGTTGATGGATATGGATTAGGGTCTGCTTCCCTTGTGTGTGCTGTCTTCTGCTTCTGTTTTTTATCATGGTATCAGAGCCAAGAGCTCATTAGCTGAGTTGTGAGAGTGAGTGAGAGAAGAGGGAAGAAGAAGAAAAAGCTGTGAAGGAAGCCATTGAAGCTGTGGAGCAAAAGAAAGCTGTGGAGCACACACCGGCATCAGATCTGAGAGCTAAGGACCATTGGTAAGTGTAGCAAGACCCCCTCTGCGGATTGCAGGTGCCAAAGAGCAAGTTCAGTGAAGATTGAAGTGCATAAAGCAAGTGCAAATTTCTGGTTTTTTCTCTAAAGCTTTCATGGAAAGCTTGAAGTGAATGTACTTCTGGCAAATGTACACACAAAGGCACGTGTATTTGGGCTTGCAAATGTATTAACAAAGTGGGCACAAGCAACATACAGAATCTTGAAGCAGATTGATGCATACAGATTTGAGCAAAATCAAGTGAAAGAGGATTTATGTAAAAGTTTCTGGTTTTTCACAAAAACAGTGGACATACCCCCCGTGGAGGATCAATTGCAGGAGCTAGAGGCAAAATTGAGCTAAACCCTTCAAGAGCAAGGTAGTTTAGGTCATTGCTAAGAAGCTTGTCACTTCAATTGTGATTTCCCCTCTCTCCTAGAGCTCCTGGAGCAGGCAGCGCATGCTGATGCAAATACTTGGACAGTTTGCAAAAATTTTGATCTAATTTCCTCATTTGGTCACCAAAGTGAATGCTTTAAAGCTTGGGGAGTTTAGCAAAGACATTGCTAAGGTCTTGTGATTCTTGGTTGCAGCTCATTTCATGTATTTGGAGCTCATTGAAGTGATTTATCAGAGGTGTGCAGGTTTGCAGAAACTCTGTCCAGAAACAGAGCATTTTTAATCAAGGCATTAATCCTTGTCTATATCAAATTGGCCTAATTCCTTTGGTACAAGTAGAGTCCTATGAGTTGCTAAACTTTTGAATCAAAAAGTTTTGGATTTGGAGAATATTTGAAGGAGATAGAGCAATTTTAGTGAGAGGTGGTACCTGACAGATGCAGAAAAATTCAAACCAGAGGTTACAAAAATTGGTGGTTCTCATTCACCTTGAAGAATTTGATCAAACCCTTCTAGGATATGTTGGAGCAATGTGTTGGGAAGCCAATGCAAGTTGAATCATTGCATTTGGACAAGATTTGAAGGATTTAGAGCAAGATCTTTGACTGGTTCTCTGGCGAGAAAAAAAACCAGAAATTTTTTTTTGAAGGAGTATCATTTGGTTTCAACTTTGATCGAGTGTACATTGTTGGTGAATCATTGTGGGATGTTAATGCACACAATTTGCAAGCATTTGATGTGATTTGGAGAGATTTGGAGCATTACAGGTACTTCATACATTGTAATCGAAAGGGTACATCTACTCTATTTTTTTGCAACAATGGGAGATGGTCCGATACAGATTGTTGGCGAGAAGCTTGACCGCACTAACTTTCAAGTGTGGAAGTTTCGAATGAAGAGTTTTTTGAAAGGCAAAGGGTTATGGAGTCTTGTCTCGGAGGAAGACCCGGAGCCATACCTACCTCCTCAACCAAATAATGCTCAGTTACTGGCTCACAAGCAATGGGTAGAGCGGTCTTCGAAGGTGTTGCATTATTTTTCCATATGTGTAACAGATGCCTTGCTTATTCACATCCAAGATGCAGATACACCGAAAGAAGCATGGGGTATATTGTGCCGAATGTATGAGACAGACACTGGTGCAAGGAAGATACAACTAAAGCAACAGATTCACAGTGTAACACGAAGGAATAGGAGTATACATGAGTATGTTCAGGAAATCAAGGGTTATGCTGATTCCTTGTCATCAATCCATGCCCCGATGGATGATGATGATTTGGTTGCTCTCACATTGCGTGGTTTAGACAAAGAGTACAAATCTTTTGACACTTCCATCTCAGTAAGGTTGGGAGGAATGCCAGACTTTAATGAGCTTGTGTCATTGCTCATTGTGGAAGAATTGAAGCTTGGCCTTGGTGGTATGAGTGTTACAGGTGGTGCATCCTCGTCAAGCAATGATGAGCATGCAAGGAATCAGGCTTTTTACTCATCTAGAGGCTTTCGAGGCAGGGGGAGATTTACCCCTCGAGGCCGTGGAGGACGTGGTTGGAATGACAGGTCTACTCAACCACAATCAAATCAGAATTTTCAGAATTCACAGTCATCATTTGGATCACGTGGAGGTCGTGGATTTCAATCCCATAGGGGGAGATTTGGAACAGGTACTCGTGGTAGAGGACGATGGCAAGGTCCTCAACAAAATTTGAATGGGATTGAATGTTACTATTGTGGCAAACTTGGACATTTGGCAAAAGATTGTTACAAAAAGCAGAATGATGTGAGGAATGGAAGACCACAACATGGAAATTATGCATCTACCAGTAACAATGATGGGAGTTCGAATCATCTTTTTGCAATGAAGCATGTTATGGGGACAATGGATTCTCAGAATGCAGAAGATGAGTCATGGTATATGGATTCAGGTGCCTCAAATCACATGACATGTCATGGTGAGTGGTTTGAGAAGATGCAACCATTGGATACAAATGGTTATGTGGTCACAGGAGATGATACTCAGCATCTTATAACACATGTTGGCAGTGTGCCTTTGAGGATGCATGATGGAAATGTGAAGAATATGTCAGAAGTGTTATATGTACCATCCATAACAAAGAGTTTGGCATCAGTAGGACAAATGGTTGAGCAGGGACTACAAGTCAGATTCAATGAGAAAGGCTGTTTTGTGGAAGATTTTAAGCATGGCTGTAGATTGATTGCCAAGCGCAAGAAGGAAGGAAGGTTGTTCAAATTGGATGCAGGCATACCAGAATTGAGCTCAGCCATGTTTTCAAAGAGCAATGGGATTGTGCAGGACATTGACATGTGGCACACGAGGATTGGACATGTCAATATACAGAGATTAAAGAACATGCAAACACGAGGCATTGTCAGTGGATTGCCTCGATTCAAATATGATGGACATATGCATGTTTGTGAAGCCTGTCAGTTTGGAAAGCAGGCAAGGTTGAGGTTTCCTAGAGAAGGAAACATGAGTAATAGACCACTTGAGATAGTGCACAGTGATGTATGGGGCCCAGCACAAAACCCATCTATCAAAGGAAGTCTATACTATGTGACATTTATAGACGACTTCAGCAGGATGACATGGATATATTTTTTGAGAGAGAAGAGTGAAGTGCTGGAAAAATTCATGGATTTCAAAGATCTTGTAGAAAAACAATATGGCTGTTGGATTAAGTGTCTGAGAACAGATGGAGGTGGTGAATACACCTCAAAAGCTTTTGAGCATTTCTTGCGGAAGCATGGGATAAGGAGACAGTTGACATGCAGGTATACACCTCAGCAGAATGGTGTGGCTGAGAGAAAGAATCGAGTCATATGTGAAGTGGCAAGGGCAATGCTCAATGAAAAGAGCATGCCAGATTACTATTGGGCAGAAGCATGTGCTACTGCAGTGTATATCCTGAACAAAACACCTACAGCAGCCATTCATGGAAGCACGCCAGAGATGCGGCTTACAGGTTACAGGCCAGACATTGGACATCTCAAAGTCTTTGGATGCGTAGCTTATGTCCATGTGCCTGATGAAAGAAGACGGAAGTTGGATCCTAAGGCAGAGAAATGTGTATTTGTTGGATATGCACAGGATCGAAAGGCTTACAAATGTTATAACCCTCAAACTAGACAAGTAGTCATCTCACGTGATGTGGTGTTTGATGAGCTTGCTAGTTGGTACAAAGCAAGAGATGAGGGAGTCATTGACACACTTGAGGCTAATGTGCCTGTGAACTTGCCATCACAAGCAAGTTCTAGTTCTACTACTATGTCTGGGCCAGCAGAAGCTGAGAGTAGTAGCAGTGTACGTCCATGGTCAGGACGTTTGAGGCATGAGAGTGTGAGCACTGGGAGTAGTGCTATGGATAAAGGCAAGAAGAAAGTCGAAGGAATTGGAATCACAGGCTATGAGTCCTCTAACTCAGAGAGTTTGGATGAGGAGCTCGGGATACCTGTTTTACGCACACCTGGTGCTAGGCAGGACAGATATGTGCCACCACATGCCAGAGTTACAGGTGTACAGAGTGACCCGCATGCATTGCGGAGATCCCAGAGAGTCAGATATCCAGTTGAAAGATTGACATATAGGGATTTTGCTATGCATTATGCATACATGACATCTATGGTAAAGCATGTGGAACCTACATGCTATACAGAGGCTATTGGAGAGCATGTATGGGAGAAAGCCATGGATGAAGAGATGGATGCTTTGGACAAAAATGATACATGGGAATTGGCTGAGTTACCTAAAGGAAAGAATGCAATTGGATGCAAATGGGTGTATAAGGTAAAGTGCAAGTCAGATGGCAGCCTAGAGAGACATAAGGCAAGGCTGGTCGCTAAAGGATATGCACAAACTTATGGTCTTGATTATGATGAAACTTTCAGTCCAGTGGTTAAGATGGCTACAGTGAGGTCTATCATTGCACTAGCAGCACAAAAAGGTTGGGCTTTATATCAAATGGATGTAAAAAATGCTTTCTTGAATGGTGAACTACAAGAAGAGGTGTATATGGAACAGCCAGAAGGTTATGTACATCCAAAATATCCTACTTTCGTTTGCAGGTTAAAGAAAGCACTCTATGGTTTGAAGCAAGCACCTCGTGCTTAGAGTGACAAGATCAGCAGATATCTTGTCAGTATTGGATTTGTGGTTGGAAATGCAGACTCTTCACTTTATGTGAAGAAGACACATGATGGTATCGTGATGATAGTCATTTATGTTGATGATCTGATTATTACAGGTGATTGTGGGAAAGGCATTGATGAGGTTAAGACCTCTTTATGCAAAGAGTTTGATATGAAAGACCTTGGTGATTTGAGGTTCTTTCTTGGCATTGAGGTGATTAGAACAAACAAGGGTATATGGTTGGTGCAAAGGCAATATGCACTTGACATGCTGGCAAAGTATGGTATGACAGCATGCAAACCAATGTTGACGCCATTAGAGCAAAACATGAAGCTTAGGGCTGATTTGGGTGATGAGCTTGATGATATCACCATGTACAGGCAAATGGTTGGTAGCCTTATCTACATGACCATTACGAGGCCAGATCTCAGTTATGCGGTTGGTTTGGTGAGTCAGTTTATGCAGAGTCCTCGTAAACCTCACTTGGATGCTGTGAGACGGATTCTGCGATACGTCAAAACTACCGTGCATTATGGTCTTTTCTATGAGGCAGGAAAAGACATGCATGTCTATGGATATACAGATGCAGATTGGGCCGGTAGTGCATATGACAGGAGATCTACCAGTGGCTATGTTTTCAGCCTTGGTAGTGGAGCTGTGAGTTGGAGCAGTAAAAAGCAACCTACAGTTGCTTTATCTACCACAGAGGCAGAGTATCGTGGAGCAGCCATAGCTGCATGTGAGGCTATGTGGTTGAAAAAGTTGCTAGATGATGTCAGGATACAGAGTGATATGAGAGTTGTCATTCATTGTGACAACATGAGTAGTATTCAGCTTGCTAGCAACCCAGTTTATCATGCCAGGACCAAACATATTGAGGTCCACTATCATTTCATCAGAGAGAAGGTGCTAGATGGGCATGTTGATTTGACATATGTGCAGACAGATGAGCAGGTTGCAGATATCTTTACCAAAGCACTTGGTAAAGATAAGTTCGAGTATTTCCGTACTAGATTGGGAGTCCTAGAGATGGACATGTCGAGCTTGAGGGGGAGTGTTGAAATGTCAAGCTCGTATACAGCTGGAGGATAGCACATGGGTGCTGACAGAGTGACAGTATGGTAGATAGATATTGTGTGGTGTGTTTATGACCGCGTCCAGCTGGTCATGTGTGTGTGGACATTACATTAGGTTTATCTTGTAGTGTGGACATAACACTATGTTGTGTTCTCCTTTGTGTGTGTGAGAGAGATGGTGACTATGGCTTCTCTCCTTCTTTATGGTTGATGGATATGGATTAGGGTTTGCTTCCCTTGTGTGTGCTGTCTCCTGCTTCTGTTTTTTATCAGTACCGACATATCTTCGCTAGAGATTCTATAGCTGGAATACACTGACTAGTCCACACCTACCCACTCCTCTTAGCGTGTTTGCATTATGGACCGCTTGTATATACTCTATTATGTGCGTTAGTCAATTTATCTTCTTTGTAGACCTCTTTTGTTGTGTGAAGAACACCTTGTGTGTTCTCTTCTAGGGTTTGTGTGAGTGTGTGTGTGCTTGCAAGAGCTCAAGCTCTCATCTCCCCTACATCTTTTCAATGCCTTTAGTAGCCTTACATTAGATTGTAAAGCTGGAGATTGGTATAGGACTCTCAAGGCTAAGGAACATGTGAACTTCACGGTTCTTAGAAGATTTTTCCTAAAGTAATTTATGCGTGAAGAGGAATTATGGAGTGTAGCTTCACAACTATACAAACACCACTTAATCAAATAGGTTTTAAGGGACGTGTGGAATATCTTGAGTATCAGGTTGAGTTTTAGACCACATCTCACGGCACTGAAGACTTACTATGTAGTTGATGCTAGAGGAGGTGTTAAACCAATGTACCAGCTAGCTACGGTAGGAAGAGTTAGAGACATCAACATTACCACTAAGAGAATGCCCTGTTTAATGCTATCATTTTTTCAAGGACCACATAGAATCACTAAATTTCCCAAAAAGCACACAACAATCTCTCAAGTTATATCTTCTAGCATGCCACCTGCAACCTACAATTGTTGTGGCTAGATCATTGGATCAAGGATTTCCCAATGAGGTTAGGCATTGGGTATCAACAAAATGGTCCCAATATCATGCCCCTCAATATATGATTGGGTGAAACCAAACTTAGAAAATAACCTTAAGGAATCCCAATCTATCTGTAAATGCAATAACAAGACTCGTGGCTCAAAACACACTGATTGTAGAAAAGAACAATGAAAGCAAGATCCAAAAACAAGAAAGAAATATTTAAAGGGGAGTAAACCTACTAAGAAAATAGAACGGGTAAAATTGGGAGCATGAACGAGTCTACATGAATGACATTGATGAGAATTTTGATTCAGTCACCACACAGACTGACTCTGAGCAAACTAGAAAAACCCAAGAAAAACCAAAGGAGCCCCAAAAAAGATGAGACCCAAAAAATCACAAAATTTAAAAAAAAACTCAAACTTGTTTCATACCCTGACCCTATACAAGAATTGAAACAACTTCATGAGATCAAGGACATGGCTACAAAAACTTAGGGGATGAGTAACCAAAACTAGTGCGAGTCTCGTACACTATTAATTGTGACAACCTAAAACCTGTCAAACCCACAAATCCTTGGGCATTCCTAGTGTCATCCTAGAAGAAAACAAAAAATCACCTGTCCCCAAGCATGGAACTTGATCTTTGTAGGACAATGAGAACCCTGAACCCATCAAGGAGGTGGAGATTCAAACCTCACTAGTTCCCTCATATGGTAGAGAGGTGATGGGTACTCCATTGAAAACATTCTCAAATTTATGGAATTCATGGACTACAATTTTGTGTGGAGACCTAGAACTTGTACTGCATTGAAATCTCTCCTCAATATGGAACTTCAGGTTGGGTTACCACCATTCGTCTCGTAGACATGCACGCCCTTCATATGGAAGTGTGCTAGAGCCTCAAGTGGATGATGACCAAACTAAATCTGTAGTCAAAATTCCATTGAACAAATTGGGGAAATACTTTGAGAATGATGAGACTAATACAACCTTTTCACTACCAAAGGAATCATAGTAATGGGAGTCCTAGGTGATGGTGCAAGACTGATTCTAATCAATAGGAAGTGTTTGGAAAAGATGGGTAGACCTTGGCTTGAAGTCTCTAACATTGTTGTTAAGATGGTTGATGGAACAATTGCCAATCCTATTAGGATTTTATGATATCTTAAGATCAAAGTGATGAAACGTTGAGTGAAGCATACCTTCATTATGATGAATTTTACCAAAGAACCCAATTCTTATGAGGTGACCTTAGGATGACCTTTTATGCATGAAGCTAAGATGGTCCATGATTGGGCGAGGAACCATGTCTACTTGCAGTTTTGATGACTCAATCCTTAGAGTAGATCTTGTGAATGTGGCCATGTACATTCTATGGTAGTGGTGCATAGTTGCCCTCTGCAGCTCCACTCCCGCCAAAAACAACTCCTCGATCGGACTTCATTTTTCAGTGCCTCCCAAAGAGCTCTCGACAAGGGTGTAGTAGCCAACACAAAGGGGGAAGAGTAGATGAAGCTCTTACCCTCATACCGCTTCTTGTGATTCTCTTGCTTTCTGCGTAACTTCTTAACATAAACTAGGCTATGATATGATGAAAAGATGCAGGGAGGAAGAGAGTTTGAGCTCTTGCAAGCACACACACACTCTCACAAACCCTAGAAGAGAACACACAAGATGAAAGGCTGAGAATTGTTATTCTAACAAAAGATAAGGAAAATACAAAATAAGTACTAAAGTACTATGCATATGCGGTCCATAATGTGAACATGCTAAGCGGAGTGGGTAGGTGTGGACTAGTCAGTGTAGTCCAGCTGTAGAATCTCAGGCAAAAATATGTCTATGCCAGCTACCAAACTTGCCAGTGATGTAAATGTCGAATGATCACGTAGGTGCCTCATGAGTGTCAACTCGTGTTGAGATTGACATCTCAACACTCCTCCATTTTCTCATAAGGGAGTGCCTTTGTTAAGCCCAAAATGGGGTTAACTTGTTCCTACCTTAGAACATTCTCAAGTCCTGAATGCCATGTTTCCAAGCTTGAAGCTGTGTGATTACACCTTTCATAATGTGCATTTGAAATAAGGATGGGGCATCCAAAATGAGATATAAATAATATTTTCAAATGTGATGTGCATGTACCATTGGCAAAGCACCTAACACGATGATAATAATATGAAGCTTGCTACTCTTCCAGACCCCTATTCATATAAAACAAAGCATCCCTTTGTCAAAATTATCCACTACCTCTTTTCTCTGGTCTAGCAATACCACACTAAGCTTCATAAAAGAGTAGTCATTAGCTACTACAATTGGATTTGATTTTTCTCTAGGCTTTGATCCATAGAAGAAGACTCGTTCTCTGACTCTTGATGCTATCAAATTGTGCTTGGAAAATAATATCAATCATGAGAACCTTTTTTCTATTGCGTTGCAAACTTTGCTTAAGTAAACTGCCTTTGAATATGGCATAAATAGTGGGTCCACCCATTGTGTCAGTAAAGTCCACATGTAATTGTACCCATACTTTGGAATTGTCAAAAAATCCTTGTGCCATGTAGGTTATAAAATATTTATCTATGTCATAATCTTCTAGCCAACCCTAAGTTTGAAACCAAGCAAAGGAGTGGTGGGGGCGGAGGGGAAGTTAGGGGACATAATAGCTCAAGCATCTCCTCCCACTCGTCTAAAATGGTGGAGTTCATTAATACCCTACACCTTGATCTAAAGTTAAGCACTATTGGATATAATGCAACACGTCAAGATCTAATTGATCTTTGTGTTATAATAACGGGGTATTCAATTTGTTTGATAGAAAAATCATAGACAATAGAAACTAAAATTTGTTCTAGACATTTATATATATTTTTGATAAAGTTTTAGTATTCTTTAGAGAGTGCTCTCATGTAAGATTAAATATTTATCTATGTAATAGGCTTCTAGCCAACCTTGAGTCTAAAACTAAGCAAAGGAGTTAGGTCTCAAAATTGGTAGGGGACGAGGGGATTTTAAGGGGCATAACACTCGAGGGGTGTACTTTTAGGAAGACCTACATATACAATGTTTGTTCAAAGTGTATGACCCCTTTTTCTTTATAAACTTACGGGGTTTTTTTTAATGCCATTTAAAACCCCCTTATTTAAGTATATTTTTATTAAATTTTCTCTAAATATTGGTATAAAAAACCCCTCCTAATGATTGCACGTAGTATACTGGCTTGTGGTTTCACTTGTTAGCTTAAATGTTTCTTTAATTTGGCTATTGGTGCATCCTTTTTTGTTAGCAATGTTATAATGGCTACTTCTCTTGTTTTCCTTGCTTGCAGGAGTTGGGCATATTTGGCATTTACCTCTTGTGCCTCCTTTGTCTAGTCTTCAAGTTGAAGCATAGTCTGTTAAAGTCGTTCCTGTTTACCCTATATTTCTATCTTCATATTGTGATACAACTTGCTAGTGGCTATTGATTGCTAAATCTAGTTGTTCTTTACTTTCTTGGAGGGGCTCGAGTGGTTTGGGCATGTTGTCTATTCAATTCTCTCTTTCCTTCTCTAGATATTCATTTCTTTCCTTTTTAAATCCTTTAGCTTTGTGTAGCTCCCTAATTTTCTCTTTTGCCAACTTTTACTTGCTTCAAAATCCTTCACTGTTTGTTAAAGCTTTACCTTTAGCTCATTGGCTTGCTCTACCTCCTTTTGCACTCTCTATTCATACTCCTCTTTGATGTCCTATAATTGCTTAACATGCTCGCTTACCTATTTCTACGACCTCTAGGATTTTGCCTTGTGTGCTACAATTTCCACTAGCTTTTTATCAAACTCTACTTTTGTTACATTGACATGGGCATTGAATTCCTTTAGTGTAGCTTGATGCTTTAGCTATCATTCTTCATAGAATTCTTGCTTAGATTTACTTCTTTTTTTCCTCTCTCTAATCAGCTCCTCTTTTGTTCTTTGTAGCTCCTCCTCATCACAAGCATCTAGCCTTCTTTTATGTACTGACTAATTGTGATTAGGTATGTAGCTCATTATAGCATGTGGCAATCAAACACTAAATCTTCATTGGTAGCATCTTTAGCTTTGAGGGGGATTCAATTTTGGTGCTTGTATTTTAATATTTATTGCCAAGGAAATTATTTAAAGCTAACATGTAACTAAGAAGATGAGGCTATGTGTGACGTGGGGACAAAAGCAGCAGATCAGTAAGGATTCTTGGGGCTGGCATTTCTAAAGTAAGTTCGTAAAGAGGAAATATGAACTTTGCTTTACTTATTCCTCTTTGTAGCTCTTATACACCTTTAATTATGTCATGAGTTCTAGAGGGTCCATCCTTGTGTTAGCTATAGTATGTGCCAATTATATCATCTCTTTTGATCATAGAGGAGTGGGTTCTTGTAAACCTCACTAAGCTCATTATGTGACACCTCTTTCTCCACTACCTTCTGAATACCTTCTACGTATTTGGATTCTTTTACCTTACCCTTAACTAGTAGCTCCTATTGTGATGGGGAGATTTCGTGAGTCTTCTCTTACCATGTAACATGATGATGTGCCCAAACGATGCCTGTAGAAGATACAAGGTGCCATCTCATATCATACAAGATAAATATGTAAAACCAAATCTCAATTGTAGTAAAACTCCAAAGAATAAAAATGTTACAACATCTACCAAGGTGATCCAGAATCCAACATTGTAGCATTTATACCCTACATTGTTGATGCCAAACCCAACACTGTAGGGTTTATGCCCTAAAGTGGGGGAAACCATTGGCATCAACATACTCTTCTAAGTATGGAAACAAGAAGATTTTTTGAGGCATCATGTGTTGATGTAGTGTGCCCCAAGTTTGTCAGGTGAGTTTCTAGATACCATAAGAGCTACTCCTTTCTATAATCAAGATCATCTAAATCAATGATCACATATTTCATCAGATAAATAAAAGCACAAAACCATACACTAATCTCCTAAGCATAGGAAACTAATAATTCATCCAGGACCCTGCCTTGTGTTCTAGAGAGGCACAAAATCTGTATGGAGAAGTGCAATGGTCTGGGGATTAGGGGACTAGCACACAAGAATCCAAAAAGCCTACAGGTTTTATATCCAAAGAGTCAGATATCTCATCAATATGAAAAGAACCATCCAACATGAACACATGTGTATCAATTGCAATGTTATGTGCAATTTCATCTAGCATTTTACGTGGGTGTCATCACGTGCATCCAAAAATCATCATTATGTATAGACATAAGAGCATCACAACATTAGCACATCATCACATGGGACTTGTGATCTAGAAATCATCATATCTAGATGGATGCAACTGAGATCACCAACCTACAAGGCATGACCATCACAAGGTAACATATCCACATCAAAGCATGTGTGATTAATCTACAAGCCACCATCATATGCAAAACTACTCAAAGCATATTCAAAGCGATAGGGCTATAGATGTTGAGAACCTTTGTGCCGATGCGATGCATGTGCATAGGTAAAGACAAATAAAGATTGTCTCACATCGTATGCACTTGAGAGATGCAAATGCATATATACTCCACATGAATAGGGTAATCTAGGCGATGGGTTATGTACCTTGGACCAAGGTTTCCCCCACCATCTAAAGCATACCTAGATAGTTAAAATGGAGAGTCTCCACTAGCATATAGGGCTACCTTATGTAGATCATGCCTCCATTTACCAAGTTTGGGTAAAACTTCATAAGCCTATAGACCTAAGACATGTATAAATTCTTGTTATAATCTCATTTGTTGATTTAGATATTGCTAGTGTCTAGTGGCTTCCTTGACTAGATGGGAAGGATCTATGGATATTTCTTAACATCCACACGAGATCTCTAGTTAATCTGACTTCAAGAAGACTAAGTAGGTGGAGAAATTGTAAAAATGGAGAGTCCACTAGCATATAGGGCTACCTTACATAGATCATGCCTCCATTTACCAAATTTGGGCAAAACTAGATAAGCCTGTAGACCTATAACATGTATAAATTCTTGTTATAATCTGAGTTGTTGATTTAAGTATTGCTAGTGTCTAGTGGCTTCCTTCACTAGCTAGAAAGGATATGTGGATATTTCTAGACATCCATATGAGATGTCTAATCAATATGACCTCATTTTGTGCCCTCAAATCTAAGATTGAGTGACAAGAACTCTTTTTGCTTGGGTTTTATCAGCCTTGGATCAGCCTTGGGAAGTCAAATTTTGCCAATAATTGATACGATAGCTAGATGAAGCCTTATACATGAGTTTGTGCCAAATTGAGGGGCATAAGGCGTCTTCTCTAGGACTAGGTGGAAAAAAATCTGGGCTTCTTGTGTTGTGTTGCTCAATCTATGTTAGAAGGTCACTTTTACACTTTTAAAGACATGTTGGATGCATTGTCTTTTGTGTACATTTATGCTTCTCATGTGCTAATTTGTTAAGTCAGATAGGTTGTGCTTGTGAAAAGATTATTGTCCATGCAAAGGAATAGACAGAGTGCGACTACTATCTTGCATAATAGTAGCCCCATGCATCTTTGTTGAACATTGCCTAGAAACTTACCATATTTGGAATTATGCACAAGGACAAGCTCCATGTCATTGAACATTTTTGGCTTGAGGAACATATGATAACTTAAGCTTTTCGTCTTCAATTGTGTGTGGCTTCTATACATTGCAGGGACATCGGGATTTTCTTATTTGTGTGGCTTATATGCATTGCAAGGCAATTCAAATCTCATCCAACCTCTTCAAATGGAGAAACCTTCAATTCACTCTGATTCCTATTCTTCAAGTCTTTCGGACGAAAGCCACTTGAAGGGAAGGTAATTCTAGCTCCACTTGGAAAATGGATTTAGTTCCATACACCAATTGAAAGGGGGTTTGTCGACACACTTAGAAGCAATTCGGTAAGACCACAATGGTTCTAGAAATATGTTATCCCAATATCACCGTCGTCTCGCTTGTGTGCTTCCACCATTGTTAGGGAAAGGATGGAGCATAGGATCCTATTGGAGACTTCCACTAATATGTTATCCCAATATTTCCTTCATCACTTGTGTGTTGCCACCACTGTTAGGGAAAGGATGAAGCATAGGATCCTGTTGGAGACTCCCACTTGTCCCACTAGCTCAGGGATGAACATGTTGACTTCCTATGGTAGATCTTGTACACTTCTAATAGTTTCACACAAAGACTTAATTTATAAAATGGGATCCCTAGCTCTAAAGGATAGTCACACCTTATGAGTTCTTGTATAGAAAACAGAGCCACATATTACTTCCATCCATAGTCTTCTCATTATCACATCACTCTGTGCATGCCAAGGTGTATTTGTTCTACATTCTCTTTGTTAGCTCGAATGGGGCCACAAAGCCCATACCCCACTTTTCAAATGGTTTCAAGGCAATAATGGGGTCAAGTGGAATAGCTTCTATCTTGGTTGGCTTACCTATCCTTTGGCAAGCATTACATCTCTTGCAATATTCAAAGGCATTTTTGTGAAGGGTTGACCACCAATATCCTACATGAAGGATCTTCTTGGAAGTCTCTTCTCCTATAAGGTAAGGCTATCATGGCAAGCCTTCAAGACAA
Source organism: Cibotium barometz (assembly GCF_041138505.1). Lineage (NCBI taxonomy): Eukaryota > Viridiplantae > Streptophyta > Polypodiopsida > Cyatheales > Cibotiaceae > Cibotium > Cibotium barometz. The sequence continues at coordinate 54,305,671 of NC_141069.1, forward strand.
TTGAGGTTTCACTTTCGTCCAATAATGTACCTTCTTAGGACTCCATTTTTACCTTTCTTGTAGGGTGCACCACTAACGAGATTATTGGGGGCTCCCTCTAGCAACAACCTTTTACCTTGTTGAGAGTCATGGGGGAAATTATTGGGTAGTAGGAGTAAGTTCGTATCTACATATCTCATGGGATGGTGGTCTCTCCACCAAGAAGAGGGCATGTAAAAATGTAGGGTCTACAATATCCTCTTTAAAGTCTTCAACATAACAACCATCAGGGTTAAACCGGACCTGCAAACCCTGCTCAATCATCTGGCCAACTGAAACCAGATTCTTTGTTATGTTCGAAACGTGTACATATGCAAGGTACTTCACTTTGCCATCCTGCATAGACAATGGCATATCTCCAACATAGGCAATTGGATGAGCAATGTCATCCCCTGTTTCCACAAAACCTGGTCTTTCCAGGTTTTTCATCTCCTTGAACCACTCCCCATGACTTGTCATGTGGTTCGAAGCACCTGAATCCACATACCATACATCATCTTTTTGTGCTCCATCAACATTTTCAGACATGGCATTCACGACATGCTGCATAACAACAAACAACCTTTTATTATCCTCATTGTTTCTGCTTGAGGGTGCATAGTTGTTTTGTTGCACTTTCCCATTTTGCCATGTCAGCCTGCTTCTTATAACATTCTGCCTGCACATGTCCAAGCTTACCATAATAATAGCATTCACGTGCATCATTATACTGCCTTTACCAATTTCCACGGCCTCTTTGACTCCCCCTGCCTCTGAATTTACCTCTTCCACCTGCGTGTTGTTGTTGTTGTTGTTGTGTATTCTGGGACTGTTGTTGCTGCTGCTGGCCATAGTTCTGATTACCTGTTTGGCCACCTCCTTGACCGCGTCCACGGCCTCCTCTACCTCGTCCTCTTCCTGAACTTGTGTAGAAGGCCTGTTGCTCTGAACTGTTTTTGTTTTGTGAAGACTGTTGGTCTTCATCCAAGCTCTTCTCTTCTATAATCACCATAGACACCAAATCTGTAAAGTTGTACCCTTTATCTTCAACGCATAGTCATTCACAGACATTCTCTTTTTCTCCACAGTATGAAGTTCATTCTTCAACTGTATCTTATGTGCCTTGGTATTTGTTTCATAGAGCTTTACCAAGGTGTCCCATGCCTCCTTGGGGGACTTGGCATCCTGAATGTGCCTTGGTATTTGTTTCATAGAGCTTTACCAAGGTGTCCCACGCCTCCTTGGGGGACTTGGCATCCTGAATGTGCCCAATCATGGTGTCCTGTATACTAATGGAGAGCCAATACATAACTTTCCTGGCTCCTTGGTTCGAGTCTTTAAACTCTTTCACATCTACAGCAGTCTGGTATCTCTGGTGCCTCTTCATGCTCACCTTCTATGTAGTCCCAATAGCCCTTTCCCATGAGGAAATTCGTCAACCTGAACCTCCAAGCATGGAAGTTATTCTTATCAAGCATCTCAACCACAATCTGGGTTATCCCATCATTTGACATCTTGCCAAGTTTACACACAATTTTACTAGAAACAGCACTCTGGTTTGTCCTACACAAACTGCTGTATTACTGCACAGTGGTACACTGTAGTACTCTCAAATGTCACAACCAGTGACTTCAATGTGCATACATACACCCAATGGTAACTGTTGACCTCTTTGTAGCACCCACAGTGTCTGCACAGTCAATCTGTCTTCCTGCAGTTCTTACTGAGTTCTGCAGAGAATCGATAACTTACCCGCAATGCTCGAAATTGGCTGCTTTTTGAAAAATGGAGGTCCAGACGCGCCCGAAACGCGTTTTCAGCCAAAAAAATTAAGTCCGATAGAACAACGTAGTTTCCCTATAGCTTTACTCCCGCGAAGAAAGCTCCTCAATCAGAGATCATTTGTCGGTGCCTCCCATAGAGCTCCCAATAAGGGTGTAGTCACCAACATAGAGCTCCCGATAAGGGTGTAATCACCAACATAAATAGGGAAGAGTAGTTGAAGCTCTTACCCTTGTACCGCTTCCTATGGTTCTCTTGCTTGCAGCTCAGCCCTTAGCACGAACCAGGCTCTGATACCATGAAAAGATGCAGGGGGCAAGAGAGCTTGAGCTCTTGCAAGCACACACACACACACTCACAAAACCCTAATAGAGAACACACAAGGTGAGAGGCTGAAAATCTTCTTCTTCTTCTTCACTCAACACTCAACACACCATATACAAGATAAGAGTACACACAATATGAAAGGTACTCAACCAATACATACAAGGGTTCTCTATAGTGTGAACCCGACTAAATGAGCTGGCGCTATAACTATGCCAGTCTCTAGAATGGCTGTCACATAGCCTGTCATCCCACTGGCCGCATATCACCCAAGATCTCACCAACCATGCCAGTGGTGTAAGTGTGGGGCCTATCCCCCAGGCGGGTCATCAGTGTCCACCGCCTCACTAGACGAGCTCGATACCTCAACAGGATTGCCCAGTCTATAGAGGCTAGAAGGCTGAATTCTAGATCATCGGTAGAATAAAGTAAAGAGCCTAGATTTGGCTATGAATAATTTTGAACATTGAATCTATTTTTTTAATCGTTTATTTGTAAACATTGTGTATCATTGATAAAGACTGCTTAAATGAACCATGTGCGAGGCCTTTAATTAAGAAACTTGTTTATATTATGTCAAACAATGTGGTAGGATTAATTAGAGAATATATTGACACGTGAGTTAGGTGGAAAGTGGGAGGATGGAATGCCCTGACGGAAACATCCTATGGATGGGTGGACCCAATTAGTCGGGTAACTTTCCAATAAATTAATTAAAGCTCTACGTTAGATAAATAAATCCCTAGGAAACCCTACTCTAGAGGACTAGGTCAGCAGTTGTGCCTTGCATAGATGAGGAAAAAAGCGTTGTTTCTAGAAGTCAAGAATAGAGGTTGCCCGGGTTAAAGTTGATCACTCTCTATGAGTGGTTTGATTTTAGAAATCCTTTAAAAAGACCACGCTCGCCCTGTGAGATAGAACTAGGTCATACCTACTAATTGTATCCTTGTATCTTACATGGTCAAGGTGTCGGGCGAGTAGGAAGTTATCCCAAGTTAGACTTAGTAGACTATCTTAAAGGTTTTCCCTATTTAGGAAGGGGGGGACCTTACACTTGCCTTGCATCATCTTCCTACCATTACTAGATACTTGTCTAAGTCTCTACCTAAGAGGTTCTTGTTCTTCTTCCCAATGCTTGTGAAGGTTCTCTAGCTCCTTCTTTGTGTCTCAACAAAACCCAACTTCTATACCATTACACAAGGAAAAATACTTTATGAAACCTTCGAAATGTACTTTGTAGGGAATGGCAGTTCTTAGTCTTGGGCCTCTCCAATAGCCTAAGTGTCAAAGTGGATTGTTTTTAGCTCTATTTTATCAATTATGCCCGAATAAGTAGAGAATTGGAGGTCATTAGGATAATAATTAGCATATTTAATTTCCCATAAATCATCCCAAAGAATCCACTCGTTTTTAGGCTGATCCTCCACACCTTTCTCCAAGGAAGGAGAGGTGCACTCCCCTCACTTATCTCTAAGGAAGTAGAGGCTTGGTCTTCTTTTTCTTTTGGTTCTTCCTTTCTCTCAATGCAAACACTATAACTATCACCAATCAATTTATTTACTAATGTTGACCTCTTAGCTTCAAGCGGGAGCTCAGTGATCAACATACAGTCCATCTAAGAAGGCTAATAACAAGTAGAGGCTCACCACTTTGTATAAACATAGTGGCTATAACTCTCCTATAACTCCTTAGTCCTTAGTTATTCTTGCAAGAAGGTCACTAAGAGGTGATAGGAATAAACTTTTGGTAATAACTAGCTTTATCAAATAGTAAAATCAAAATTTTCTTTGTTTTGGGGTAAGAAACATCTTCCAATTTGTACTAGCATATTTTGAAGACTTGATGTGGATCAAAGAGTGCAAAGGGAAACCTTTTTCCTCTACCTGACGCAGAATGTGACTCAAGGTTTTTAGTCCTAAGTTTTTTAGCCTACTCTTCTAAAAAATCAAGAGTTGTGAGAAGGTTGGAAAGAAGTATTCCAAGGTTAGAAATATTTTGCATTTTTATGTGTTCCATCCTTCTCTTATTTCTCCCCTAGAGGGAAGCGATAAAAAGGATAGTATTTATTTCTCCCCTAGAGGGAAGCGATAAAAGGATAGTATTTTTTCACTTTGTATAATCATTTTCTTATTCTTTTCCTAGAGGGGAGTTTGAAGAAGGAATAAGGAATGTACCAATGACAATTGGCTTTTCTTACCTTGTCTTGCTCCTCAATTGTTGTTCACTCTCTTCATCACTTTACCATAAACACTTTCATAAGTATTGATTGCAAATTTTCCCTCTATATACCAAAAATGGTAGTCTTAATAGGGATCGCATTGCAAATTCCCCAATGCATGTACCAAAAATGGCACTCTTACAATAGCAAACCCATTGTAAGAAAATATATCTTATATTCAATAATCAATCAAGATGAGTTTTTAATGATGAATTTGATTCCAAGGATGAATAACTATTATTAGCAAGACTTTATTCTTAATTATCATTGCTTACCCGCCCACGAATTTATTAGTTTACATAATGAATTTGTATAGAATTGTATTTAAATTCATAATCTCAATTATTATAAATTACAAAATAAAGATTGCATCTTGTTCTTCACCAATTTGGCATCTATTGAGGAATCCATACTTCAAGTCCCTCATTTCTTCATGAATCTACTTTAAAAGTGTGTTGCTTTGAAATCCATGAATTTGGGGTCTAGTAAGTGCTAGTCACTCAAAGGAATGGTAATACAGCATAGGGCTCTTAACTCGCATGAAATAATATGGAATAACGAACAAAAGTCAAGATTTGGGTGACCTATAACCTCTTTTTCATGCGAAGAGGTATTACATGGCATCTAGTACCCCTTCATAACATCCCTAGTGTCACCACTTAAAAGTTTAGGCCTAGGGATATACTGTTATTTGTATCATACTCCAAGGTAAACATACACACACCTTACACTCTTACAATTAGTCCAAGGTAAACATACACACACCTTACACTCATCTCTATATTATCTTAAGGAAAGACCGTGGATGTGCCACATGGCAGCTAGAGAGGATCTCTATAAGAAGAAGGAGCATTTATAAAACATCAACTTTTTAAATTTGAATTCTCTATATTATATACTTTATATTAAGGAAGAGGAAAGAACGTGGAGCATTTAAAACATCAACTTTTTGGAAAAAAAAATAGATTTGAACACATTTGAAGCATTTAATGCACTCTCTTCAATGATAACTTTTTTGAATTTGAAAATGAACCTTTTGGGGAGAGGAGGGTAGGTTTATGATTGCCTAGGTTTGGGAGAAGATTTGGCGGTTGGGGGACCTAGGTATACATGTCCCTCCCTTTCTTTTCTTTTCTTTTCTTTTGATTTTTGAGTTCTTCTTTGCACGCTTGCTTTTAACTTCTTCTTACAATTTGCAGGTTACTTTTGGCTATTTTCCTTTGCTTAACTCACCTTCTACTATTCCTTTTGCTTTAAACTTCTTCTTTTTCTTTTTTTAGTGTGATGTAGAGAGAGAATCTATTTTTTTAACAACTTTTTCTTTTTTGCAGGTTTTAAAGTTTTACAGGTTGCACATTTTTCTCAACTATTAAAGGTGAGAGCTCATTCAACTATGTTTTTTAATGGTTTCATATGTATGGCATACTTTTTCAAAACTTTTCTATTTTATATGTTCATATGAAACTGTGTACGAGAGAGAGAGAGAGAGAGAGAGAGAGAGAGAGAGAGAGAGAGAGAGAGAGAGAGAGAGAGAGAGTTTTAATAGTTGTGATGTACAAAGAGAAAACTCATGCTCTTTTAAAATTTTTTTAAATGTTTAGGCTTAAAAGAGAGAGAGAGAATATAGTTTAGGCTATATATATATGTACATAATTTTAGTCTATGTATTAATTAGGCTGCACACAGTAAGATATATGTATTTTAATAAATGTGTGTGTGTGTGTGTGTGTGTGTGTGTGTGTGTGTGTGTGTATATATATATATATATATATATATATATATATATATATAGCTTTCGGCTGTAGGCTATAATATATATATGTGTGTGCGTGTGTATGTGTGTAGCCTAATAGATATCTATTAGGCTATACACACACAATAAAATACATTATGTATACACACACATATATTAGGCTATTTAGGCTACACACACATATATACTACAATATATATATATGTTAGGCTATACAAATGTATGTATATATATATATATATACTTACTTATAAGGAATATATTTTTTACTATATATAAATACAAAAAAGAAATGAAATACATATAGCCTAATGTGTGTGTGTGTGTGGATATATTTGTGTATGTGTGTATAATGTAATATATAAATATAGACATATAGTTTATATATGTTTTAGGCTATATATATTTGTGTGTGTGTGTGTGTGTCTTTAGGTTATACATATTTTAGGCCTCACACACATACACTCACATATGGCTGAAAATGTATTCTATTATACACACATACACTCACATATGGCTGAAAATGTATTCTATTATACACACACACACACACACACACACACATATTAGACTAAAAATCTATAAAGATATATGTATTTGTGTGTGTATAATATATATATATATACACTATATATTTTAGAATATATATAAATACAAAAATGAAATGATATACATGTAGCCTATATATGTATATATACATATATATATATATGTATATATATATGTGTGTGTGTGTGTGTGTGTGTGTGTGTCTGTGTATACATATATATATATATATGTGTGTGTGTGTGTGTGTATATATACATATATGTATTAAACACACACACACACACACACACATATATTGAGAAGACGGTAGATAAATACGTGGCCCAATATGAAAAGGGAGAATATTCACATTCCAATTCGTGGATGATGAAGTAGCTCTATTTGAGCATTTGAGTGAAAGTATCCTCAACTCCTACCGGTGAAAAACGGGTGAGGCATATTTATATTATCTAGAGGAAGATTTTCACAAAGTTGCCACGTGGGAAGAATTTGGAAGTTCGAGAAGGAGAGGAGAAGGTTTGAAGAGGTTTAGGTAGAATTTGAATTTGCAGTGCAGTCTCAAAAGACGTGCGAAGCACGGGTTGCCCACTAGTACAATTAAAGTTTTGTAATTGTAAGCACTCGATGCTTCAAGAACTTATATAACGGGAGTCGCTTTGTGTAAGAGTGCATGTGTGGGTCGCATGCTCAGAGTGGGATTTGAACCTATGAAAATGGGCTTCGTAAAGTCTTACACCAACCATTACGTCAATATCATGTATTTGTTGCTTCTCACTTGTTTGAAAATGTTGAAAAAAAAAGTTTTTCTTTGTGTTTGTTAGCACGAGTGATGGTACACAAGTATATAAGATAAATGAATCACTAGCAAGGCACCATTTCGAAATGAGAATTTGTAACTTGTTTTTTTTTTAAAGAGTGAACCTTCAAAGGAAAATTTGAGCACATTGTAACCACTGCAGTAGCTCAATTGGTAGAAAAGGACGAGTGTTATCCTAAGAGGTCTTGAGGTCGATCCTCACTGACTGGAGTGGGGTGTGTGAGCTGTATAGGTGTAAATATCTATTTCCGCTAAGGCTTTACAAAATGAACTCATCAATTGAGTTTTATTTGTGGGAATGGGTGCGTGTAAGGGATCGAAGGGAATATAGTAGACGAAAGCAAATTGCAATGCATGTGGAGAAATTGCCTTACCACTTGGCCACCAACTCTTCCAGGGCTGGTGTGGGTGGGGACACTGGTCAGTGACCAGCGTAGCGAATCGCTGAAATAAGCCCAATGGCCCATCAATGATCAAGGCAGTCTCGGCACGTTTTTCTTTAGGCGCTTTGGGGAGACGAGATGAGAGCACATGATGCTTGCTGTTGCCTTGTGGCGGTGGTGGTAGTCAAGCTTAAAGTGCGTTGGAACATTCATTTTATATATTTTTAAAGGTGGTATAAGTGGTCACGCTTCTTCCAAATCACAGCCACAAGACTCTCACACAGGCTTCTTCGTATTGAGCTTCTTCATTCCGGCAGCTTTGTCTGTACGCCCGTCCTGCCCTTACCATTTTCCCGTCCTTAGCCATGACAGGAGGACCTGCAGAATCACTACGTCCGATGGGCGGGATCGCATGTCCCTCCTCAGACTATTCTACTGACCAAGCCCCCAGTATCGGAGTTGCCCAGCTTACAATATTCTACTCCGGCAGGGTTAACGTCTACGACCATATTCCGGCCGACAAGGTAAACATCATGTATAAGAAGATGATTGCTGTTGTACCGTAATTGTTCCCAATTTCTTCTGGTGCCTAGAAGTTGTGGACGTTAAGCTAATATGATTGCTGTCAACTGCAGGCACATGCTGTCATGCTGCTTCTCTCGAATGGGGACCCTAATTGTGAGGGTAGACCCTCGCCTATTAAGCCCGTGCAGGCAAACGCAAAGCCCAGTAGTACAAGTACCTCTAATAGTATTGGTGGGGTGCGATCTACGCCCTCTGCACCTCCTCGCCCATCTCCATGCACGATCACGCAAGTAGAAAAGAAGCAGCAGCCTCAGCTTTTAATCAAGCGATCCCAAGCTGGTATGCGCCCTCCTCCCCCTCTCTCTCTCTCTCTCTCTCTCTCGCGCGCGCGCGCGCTCTCACATGCACTTTCTCTCCTTCTAACCGAGAATCAATTCTCTGCAGAACTTCCATTCGCGAGGAAGGCATCGCTTGCACGCTTTTTGGAGAAGCGCAAAGACAGGTACTAAATGAATTACGCCCTTCTCGTGTTTTAATTTGGCTGTGTAGGAGTCAGTTTGCGTGCAAGAGTTTAGACTCAAGTGGGATTTGATCGCTTTTTGCAGAGTCGAGGTTAAAAATGTCACTCTCAAGGAAACATCAATAGACGAATTAGATTCCCGCAGCAAGAAGATCAAGCTGTTGCTCTAGAGTCAGGGTTCTGGAAAAGATAGGTTAGACTTAGCCCATAACTTGTTCAAATTTGTGTGGAGATTGCCCAAAATTGTGAGAGAAGGAGAACAATCCTTTTCAAAAATTTCAAGTTTTAGTTATATTTTTCAAAATTTATATAGAAATGCCTTCTCAAAATGGCCAAGTCAATTTCCTCTTCAAATTACAATGAAAAAGCTTTTAATCCGACTCAAATAGAATGTATCTCTCGAACACTGCTCTAGACAACCAACACCACCCGACTAATCACAACAAAGTTTGACCAATCAACACCCTCTTGACCACCAACACTTTGCTTTCAAGTGGGGATTGAAATGCCCAAATTCCAATGTCATCTTTGTATTTCACAAAAGAAGGTGCATCTACTATTTCTTACGGGGAGCTTGCCACACGACACCTTCTAGGTCGGCCACGTGGTAGCCCAACTGCCCAGGTCAAGGTGTGAATATCATGCCAGACTTGAGGCCCCAGCTCCTTAAGGCTCCCCAACGTGACGGGAGTGTGCCTATGAGTCACGACTCTAGTAAATTGATCATCATGCAATAATGGATGGCAGTAATGGAGGAACTCTGTGTGTGTGTGTGTGTGTGTGTGTGTGTGTGTGTGTGTGTGTGTGATGAGTGAAGCAATCAATCATGACGCTATGATGACACTTAGATAGCCGTGGATTTTATGACTCCATGGAATAGTTGATGAGATTTAAACCTTTAAAAAGCATATATATATATTTGCATAAAGGAAGCATGTGTATGAGTCATGAGTGAAATTGATGAGAGCGATGGATTTTGGGATTTCATCGATGGGCCAATGCTAACATCTCAGCCCTTCCTATGATATCCCTAGACCAACTCACATTCCACCATCTATTCAGCATCTTCTACGTTGTCAGAGAGAGAGAGAGCTGACAGAAATACTTGCTCATATATAGATAGAGAGAAAGAGACAAGGAGAGGAGTTCCTCGTGTCCTCTTGAGAGGGTCCTCATATTGCATGCAGAGAGGGGCTATTGATCCAACAACACCCTCGATGGGTCAGTGCTAACCCCTAGACCAACTCGCATTTCACCATCTATTTGACATCTTACGTCGCGCACGCGCGCGAGAGAGAGAGAGAGAGAGAGAGAGAGAGAGAGAGAGAGAGAGAGAGAGAGAGAGAGAGAGACATGACACAAATACTTGCTCATATACATAGAGAGAAAGAGAGAGGGAGAGGAATTCCTCTTGCCCTCTGAAGAGGGCTCTGATATTACATGCAGAGAGGGGCTATTGATCCAGCAACACCCCTACTACAACTCTTGAGTGCTACGAGAGAGAGAGAGAGAGAGAGAGAGAGACTTTGCGAGATATGGCATCATGCAGGGACCCAATGCAAAATAGCTTCGATGTGGCATGCGAAAAATTGGTGCTTGACGCCAAAATAAAGAGAGACGGAGAGGGTTCCGACACTACTAGCGAGCCTATGTATGTGAGCAAGATAGACAAAGAGTGCTTCCACATGTATTTGAGAGCGAGTATCAAGAACTGTAGAAGAAATCATGTGTTAGGGGAGAGATCGAGGAGAAGAAACTGCATGTTCAAGGTTCCATGCATGTTTGAGTATGGAAGAGGAGAAGAAATCGCCTATTCAATCTCCCACACATGTTTGAGAGATCGAGCTCCCATGTTTGCTTGACAGACTCATGTTAAGATATCAAGCTCAACATGAACTGACACTCAGGAGGTGCCTGCATGCCCATTTGACATTTATATCACTGGCGGGTTTGGTAGCTCGCACCAACATATCTTCGCCAAAGATTCTACAACTGGACTATACTAACTAGTCCACACCTACCCACTCCACTTAGCGCGTTCACATTATGGATTGCTTGTATATACTCTATTATGTCTGTTAGTCACTTTATCTTCTTTGTAGACCTCTTTTATTGTGTGCGAAAGAAGAAGAATTTTCAGCCTCTCACCTTGTGTGTTCTCTTCTAGGGTTTATGTGAGTGTGTGTGTGTGCTTGCAAGAGCTCAAGCTCTCTTCTCCCCTGCATCATTTCATGGTATTAGAACCTAGTTTCTAGGGGCTGAGTGGCAAGCAAAAGAAGCATAGGAAGCGGTACGAGGCTAAGAGCTTCATCTACTCTTCGCCCTTTGTGTTGGCTACTACACCCTTGTCTTGGGAGCTCTTCGAGAGGCACTGGCAAATGAACTCTGATTGAGGATCTTTCTTCATGGGATTAGAGCTACAAGGTAATTAATCTATTTGTTAGACGAAATTTTCAAGCCGAAAACGTGTTTCGGGCACGTCTAGACCTCCATTTTTCAGTTCGCAGAGCATTCATGGGCACTGCGAGTAAGTTTCGATTCTTTGCAGAACTCTATTTTTGGAACTGCAAGAAGGGCGATTGGTTGTGTAGAAAATGTGTGTACTGCAAAGAGGTCTTAAATTTGCCATTGGGTGTATGTATGCAAATTGAGGTCACTGGTTGTGATAGTTTGAGTGCAGTATAGTACCGGTGCAGAGAATACAACAGTTTGTGCAGGTCAAACAAAAGTGATGTTTATGGTAAATCTATGCTGCAAACAAGATGTCGAATGATCGAATAAACCAAATTGTTGTAGAGAATCTAGACAAGAAAAACTTCCATGCTTGGAGGTTTAGATTGACAAATTTTCTCACGTAAAAAGGTTACTAGGACTACATTGAAGGTGAACATGAGGAGGCACCAGAGATACCAGAGATTAATATGATTGCTTTGCAGATGTAAAATAATTCAAGGATTGGAATCAAGGAGTAAGTAAATTCATGTATTGGCTTTCTATCAGCATACAAGACACTATGATTGGGCATATACATGATGCCAAGTCACCTAAGGAGGCATGGGACACCTTGGTGAAGGTGTATGAAACTAACACCAAGGCACGAAAGATTCAGTTGGAGAATGAGCTGGAGAAGAAAAATATGCCTGTGAATGATTATGCCTTGAAGATCAAGGGCATGTGGAGTCCCTTGCATCAATTGGTGTTTCTGTTGATGATGATGATAAGGTGGAAGTGTGTCTACGTGGTCTTAGGCCACAATACAAGGCATTCAAGATGTCTATTCAGACTTGAGAGAACATTCCCAACTTCACAGATTTGGCGTCAATGTGGCATCATTATCATATGGTGTCTGATGGTGGTGTCTGATGGTGGTAAGACTTTGCGATTGGGTCCATGGGGCTGCTTTTCCACCACTCGCAAAGTTTTACCACCATCGGACACCGACGGTATGTTGCCACCAGCTATTTTTTAAGGGGTCTCCTATGCAAAAAATAGCGGGTTTGGGCGGGGCATCATTATCATACGGTGTGTGATGGTAGTGAAACTTTGTAAGCGGGTCCATGTGGCACCTACCACACCACTCATAAAGTTTCACCACCATCAGATGTCGGATGGGCGGGATGGCGTGTTGCCACGTGCTATGTTTTACATAGTGCCCAAGGGGTCCCCTATGCAAACAATAACGGGTTTGGGTGGGACAACATTATCATACGGCATCCGATTGCTGGTGAAAATTTACTAGCGGGTCCATGGGGCTACTACCCCACCACTTGCAAAGTTTTACCACCATCGGACGCCGGATAGTCGGGATGGTATGTTTTTTGCAGTGGCCAAGGGGTCCCCTATGCAAAAAAATAGCGGGTTTGGGTGGGGCCTCATTATCATATTATGTCTGATGGTGGTAAAAATTTGCAAGTGGGTCCATGGGATTGCTACCTCACCACTCGCAAAGTTTCACCACCATTGTGGACACCGGATGGGTGGGATGGTGTGGTGCCACTCGCCACTATTTTTCGCATAGTGCCCAAGAAGTCCCCTATGCAAAAATAGCGGGTTTGGATGGGGAAACATTATCATATGGCATTCGATGGTACTGAAAATTTGCAAGGAGGTCCATGGGGCTTCTACCCCTCATCTCTAAAAGTTTCACCCCACCATGGGACACCGGGGATGGGTGGGAGAGGGTTGCCACTCGCTATTTTTTTGCATTGTGCCCAAAGGGTCCCCTATGCAAAAAATATCAGATTTGGGTGGGTCATCATTATCATACGGTGTTTGATGGTGGTGAAACTTTGCAAGCACATCCATGGGACTCATATCCCTCCACTTGGCTCATATCCCTCCACTTGCAAAGTTTCACCGCAATCAAATGCTAGATAGACGGGACGGTGTGTTACCACCCGCTATTTTTTGCATAGTGCGCAAAGGGTTCCCTATGCAAAACATTAGCGGTTTTGGGTGGGGAATCATTATTGTATGGTGTCGGATGGTGGTGAGACTTTGCGAGTGGGTCAATGGGGCTGATACCCTGCCATTTGAAAAGTTTCACCACCGTCGGACGCCGGATGGTTGGGACAGTATGTTGCCACCTGCAATTTTTTGCATAGTGCCCAAACCCCCCTATGAAAAAAATACGGGGTTTATTGTGGGACATCTTTATCATCCGGGTGTCTGCTGTTTGCTGATGGTAGTGATAATCTGTGGGCAGGTCCATGGGGATCCTAAGCCACCACTCGCAAAGTTTTACCACCATCAGATGCCGGATGAGAAGAATGGTGTGTTGCCATCCGGTATTTTTTTACATAGTGCCCAAAGGGTCCCTTATGCAAAAAATAACAAGTTTGGGTGGGGCATCAGTATCATATGGTGTCCGAATGGTGGTGAAACTTTGCAAGAGGCTCCACTTGCAAAGTTTCACCACTTGCAAAGAGGCTCCACTTTGCAAGAGGCTCCACTTGCAAAGTTTCACCACCATCCGACACCAGATGTGTGGAACGGTGTGTTGCCACCCGCTATTTTTTGTATAGTGGCCAAGGGGTCCCCTATGTAAAAAATAGCTGGTTTGGGTGGGGCATCATTATTATACAATTTTTGATGGTGGTGAAACTTTTGGAGCAGGTCCATTGGGCTACTAACCCACCACTTGCAAAGTTTCACCACCATCGCATGCCGAATATGCGGGACGATGTGTTGCCACCCACTATTTGTTTGGCATAGATGCAAAAAATAGGGGGTTTGGGTGGGGCATCGTTATCATCCGATGTCTGATGGTGGTGAAACTTTGCAAGCGGGTCCATGGCACTCCTATCCCTCCACTCCCAAAGTCTCAGCACCATCGGATGCCAGATGAGTGGGATGGTGTGTTGCCACCCGCTATTTTTTTGCATAATGCCCCCAAAGGGTCCCCTATGCAAAAAATAGCGAGTTTGGATCAGGCATCATTATCATGTGGTGTCCAAATGGTGGTGAAACTTTGCGAGCGGGTTCGCAGAGGACTGCTATTCCTCCACTCGCAAAGTTTCACCACCATCGGACTCTAGAGGATGAGTGGGACAGTGTGTTGCCTCCCCCTATTTTTTGCATAGTGCCCAAAGGGTCCCCTATGCAAAAAATAGCGGGTTTCGTTGGGTCATCATTATCATACGGTATCCTATGGTGGTGAAACTTTGTGAACGGATCCATGGGACTGCTATCCCTCCACTAGCAAAGTTTCACCACCATCAGACGTCAGATGGACGGGACGGTGTTGTTACCCGCTATTTTTTGCATAGTGGCCAAGGGGTCCCCTATGAAAAAAAATAGCCTTTACACATAAAGTTTTTGGGATTAAGCATAAAGCCTCTATGCATAAAGCCCTATGATTAAATCTTTATGCATGAAGGCCTTAGGCATAAGCCTTCATAGAGAAGGCCTTTATGCATAAGACCTCTATGCATAAAGCTTTGAGGCTTAATCATAAAGCCTCTATGCATAAAGGCTTCATGCATGAAGCCATAATGCATCTTGCATAAGGCTTCATGCAATAAGCCCTTATGCATAAAGGCTTCATGCATGAATCCATAATTCATGTTGCATAAGGCTTCATGCATTGAGCCCTTATGCATAGAGGCTTCATGCAATAACCTACTTAATGGGTTTGGATGGTTTTTGAGACATGGTTTTAGATTCATAGTATGCATAATGACCGAAATCTGAGCAGCTTCTATGGTTTGATCATTTAATTAACTTGCTTAATGGTTTTGTTAATTACTTGTGTGAAAACCCTGGTTTTGAATCCAGAGCTTATCGGTTTCATTAATTACTGATTTCGAATGTAGACTCGCACATAAACAAATGCAGACCCATGCATAAACAAATGCACACTAGTTTCGTTAATTATGCTTTTTATAATAATTAGATTACATTATATAAGGTTTTTAATGGAAATGTTTTACTTTAAGCTTTAAAAAACCATTACTAAGTAAACTAGGGAGGGGGCTTACTTGGGCAAAAATTTGGGTCCGATAGCAGAGATGGGCAACTCGAGCGAGATCGATAGTAGCAGTAGAGGAGCTCAATTGAGCTCCAGCCCGCCGCGGCGGCTCGTGATTGAATAGCTTCGAAAAAGCTGAGAAAAGGATGGCAGATAATGAAAGACGGGGAAAGTTTGGGAGTTTTAGGGTGCACATATCTTGCGACAGATACGTTAATCCAGTTTCTAAATTTTAGGGTACATACATTAATTAATCCAGTTTCATTTGTGGTATCTCGCCCGAGATATTTTTTTGGGATTTTCAGTACATTATTAATTCGATTCCACGGATATATTCAATTCAATTTACGTATCTCGCCCGAGATATGTTAAATAAATTTCCGTATCTTGCCCAAGATAATTTAAATTCAATTTCTGTATCTCGCACGAGATATGATAATTCAATTTTATGCATATATTAATCTAGTTTCATTTTCGGTATCTCACCTGAAATATGTTAAATAAATTTTCGTATCACTCGAGAAATATTATATCAATTTTTATATCTCGTCGGAGATATAAATATAAATACTGAGTTGACATGGCACCATGACCGAGTAATCTAGTCAGCAACTCCACCTATCTTGCCCGAGATACATTGAGATGCAGACTAGATTTCCCAACATGGTGCCATGTATCTCGCCCGAGATATTGCGTGTCGGCCATGCATGAACTTACGTGGCTGACACATATCTCGACCGAGATGTGTGATCACCAAGATAGCTTGGTAGTGTGTGATTCATCATTTTTAACTCAACCCCGAGATACCCTGGACATGGATTCAAGAGGGTAAAAAATGTCCCACTTCTTGTGTCAAAACTACCGCAAAGTAGCCATCTTATCATGCTACAACCCTTTTCCACATTCCATCTCGACACAAACTAGGTGCAGGGATCTCTCAACTACATTGCATGACGCACTACAACAGAATGAGGGTATAGCAATGAAATAGCAACACTTTTATAACTAGAAGGGTACGCAGAAGTTGGGCCTATTTTGCTGCTAGAAATGTTGCTATTTTCGATGCAATCGGGTCACCACTAGCAACAAAAATAGCAATGAAAAAACACCGTTGATGAGCAGCTAAAAAATGCTGCAAATAGCACTGTTGATGAGTAGCGGAAAAACACTGCTGTGAGTAGTGTAGCGAAAAAACACTGCTGAATGAGCAGTGAAATACCGTTACTGATGAGTAGCGAAAATACTGTTACTGATGAGTAGCGAAAATAAATCTACAATAAAAAAGTTGGGGAGTTCTCACAGAACTCCCCAGTCTACCCCAACTCTAAAAAAAGGTTCTCTATCCAGCCTTCATGAGCTCCATGAAGCTACCGGCATGCTTAGATAGCACTCGACATGTATTGGGTGCTCTCGGTGCATGTCGGTAGCTCCCGGTGCATGTCGATAGTTACTGGCATGTATTAGAAGCTACCATCATGCCAAGTACATGCATTGGGTGCTCTCGATGCATGTCGATAGTTATCGACATGCACTGGAAGCTACCGACATGCCTAGGTAGCACCCGACAGGGTGCTCCCAGTGCATATGCCAGTAGCTAGTGGCATACTTAGGTAGCACCTGCTGACATACATTGGGAGCTCCCGGTACATGGCTCCTAGTGCTTGTCGGTAGTTACCGGCATACATTGGGTGCTCCCGGTGCATGCTTCATTGCATTAGAAGCACTCGGCATGCCTAGGTAGCACCTATTGGGTGCTCTTGATGCATGCCGGTAGCTTTCGAGCAGCGTCGTGTGGGTAGCTACTTGCATACTTAGCTAGCACCTAGCATTTGGAGGTCCCGGTGCATGCCTGTAGCTAGCAGCATACTTAGGTAGCACCTACCTTGCATTGGGAGCTCTGGGTGCATGTCGGGAGTGGAGTTACTTAGGTAGCACTCGGTATGCATTGGGAGCTCCTGGTGTATGTAGGTAGCTACAAGCATTGGGAGCTCCTGGTGTATGTAGGTAGCTACAAGCATACGTAGGTACCACTCGGTATGCATTGGGAGCTATCGATGTATGTCCGTAGTTACCGACATGCATTAGAAGTACCCGGCATGCCTACGTAGCACCGGGCGTTCATTGGATTCTCCTGGTGTATGTCGGTAGCTATTGGCATGCATTGGAATCTACCGGCATGCCTAGGTAGCACCTGACATGCTTTGGGTGCTGTCGGTGCATGTCGATGGTTACCGGCATGCCTATGTAGCACCCAACATGCATTGCATGCTTCCCTACATGATGTCAGTAGTTACCCGCATGCATTAGAAGTACCAAGCATGCCTAGGTAGCACCCGCCGACATGCATTGGGTGTTCTGGATGCATGCCGGTAGCATTCAGCGCATGCCCATACTTATCAACATGCATTGGAAGCTACCGACATCCCTAGGTAGCACCCGACATACATTGGGAGCTCCCGGTGCATATGCCAGTAGCTAGTGGCATACTTAGGTAGCACCTAGCATCCGGGTGCATGTTGGGAGTTACTTAGGTAGCAATTGGTTTGCATTCGTCGGAGCTCCTGGTATATGTTGGTAGTTACTAGCATACTTAGGTAGCACTCGTATGCATTGGGAGCTCTCAATGTATGTCCGTAGTTACTAGCATCATGCGCATTAGAAGGACCCGACATGCCTAGGTAGCACGCGGCATGCATTGGATTCTCTCGGTGTATGTCGGTATCTACCAGCATGCATTGGAAGATATTGGCATGCCTAGGTGGCATCGGGCATGTGCTCCCGATGCATGCCCGTAGTCTTACTAGCATGCATTGGAAGCTACCGGCATGCCTATGTAGCGTCCGACATGCATTGCATGCTTCGGTGCACGTTGGTAGTTACCGATATACATTAGAAGCACCCGGCATGCCTAGGTAGCAGCTGGCACATGTATTGGAAGCTACCGGCATGCCTATGTAGCGTCCGGCATGCATTGCATGCTTCGGTGCACGTCAGTAGTTACCGACATGCATTAGAAGCACCCGGCATGCCTAGGCAGCTGGCACATGCATTGGATGCTCTTGATGCATGCCAGTAGCTTTTTTGCATGCCAGTACTTATCGGCATGCATTGGAAGCTATTGGCATGCCTAGGTAGCACCCGACATACATTGGGAGCTCCCTGTCCATGTCGGTAGTTACCGGCATATAGTTACCGGCATACTAAGGTAGCACATATCATACATTGGGAGCTCCCAATGCATGTTGGTAGCTAGCAGCATACTTAGGTAGCTTCTAGCATGCATTGGGAGCTCTGGGTGCATGTCGAGAGCTACTTAGGTAGCACTTGGGATCTCCTGGTGGATGTCGGTAGTTACATGCATACTTAGTGTTATGCATAAACATGCATAAACTAGGCATAAACTTATCCACCTGAACATCCCCGAGCCCAAGGGATGGAAACAAGAATTATAATGAAGTACATCATACCTTTACCTTGATGTCCCATACTATCAAGAGGTATAACTCCAATCCAGGAGCATGTAGCTATAGTGTGAAATGGTAGGTGAGTACTTAGATATAATCCTCTATACAAGAGAACATCATATCATAACCTAGTCTCAAGATAACATAGCCTTAGCCTCCCTTAAGTGTGCCCCATGCCCCTATTATATAGCAGGGCCCTCAAGTGACTCTTGACTCTTCATTTCCCATGTGTGACGCTTGGATGCCTGACCCTAACCTTAACCCTTAAGGTTAGTCCTAACCCATGCTCCACTAGAGCTTGTTCCCATGCTCCCATGCTCACAAGCCTAATGTGGGTTAGTCTCCTAGTATATGCACACATAATATGCATATATAACATACTTCCTCTCTCTCAAAACATTGCACTCCCAAGTCGAATCTTCTATTTTCCTATATTTCCACCTAATTTTAACCTCAGGGATTAGTCAACTACAAAGTTTCCTTTCCCTGAATTCAAGTACCTTATCAGGTTTATCTGGAACATAGGATAAATTTTCGACTTCAACAAGTTCTTAAGGAGTAACTGTGTTATCTTCACCTCCCAGTTTCCCTTTCAATCCCATTGATATGGAAGACTGGATGAACTCTAACATGTGGAGGCATTTTTAGTTCATACGTAAGTGTGCCAATCCGATGTATAACTCAAAATGGACCACAATATCTAGGAGATAAATTCAAGCATTTTCTTGTTAACAAAGTCTGAGAATATTTAAGAACGTTTAAATAAACCAACGCTCCTAGTTCAAAAGACCGAGATGAGCATCCCCTATCAGCATAAAATCGTGCTCTATCTTGAGTACTCCCTCATAGAATCCTGATATCATGCAAGAAATCCTTCGATGCATCAAGCTCAATGTCCTTAAGACTGACATCAATAGGTGCCCTAGGTTGATACCCATACATAAGCATGAATGGACTAAAACCAATAGCCATATGTTTAAAACTGTTATAGGCAAATTCCATCATTGGAAGATATTTTTTCCAATTTGATGCTTTTCCAAGAGACATATGCAGGAAGCATATCCTCTACACTCTAATTTCATACGCTCTGTTTGCCCATCAAACTGCGGATGATTAGAGGAATTCATACTCAAAGTAGTTTCCTCGTTAAACCATTCGGAATAAAGTAGGACATAGAGAGCCATCAACGTCTCGATGAGTCACATATGTCCATCCGTAAACCATCAGGTGGACTGTATAAATCACCTAAAGTATGGAACGAGAGAAAGAAATGCCGACAAAGGAAAAATCCAAATTTTCTTAATCTGAACACAACAAGATAAACTCGTTGAACTCTAAAGAAAAAGATTTCAACAAGTGAATATGCTGACGAGATTACACTCATCAAAACATGCAGGCTATAGATAAAAGAAGTTTATCTAGACAATGCCCACATTACAACTTCAAATGAATTCAAAAAATGAGATTGGCTTTGAATGTTGAGGTCAACATGCCAAGTGATGTAAGCAAAGCAACAATCTTGAGCCCAAATTATCCAATAAGATAATATATGTGAGGGATCGCTAGCGTCCCATACCACCATGATACCACCCGTACATACCTTACCAATTTGAAACTCCCTAGTATGCCGTCTAGGAAATATGAATAAAATCCTATATAAAAGGAAACAGATGGCCTTATCCTAGAGACTTTCACATACTAAAACCTGTCTCTATATACCTAAGACCATATCAAGGAATAACTCTTTCTGGGTACATCATTAGAACAGAATTTGAATTATTGGTACCTTTCTATTGATAACTACCCAATAAACACAATAAAGTTGGGGTACAAAAATAAAAATTCACCTAGATACATAAGTAACTAGGTATCTAAATTGGAATATGTACAAAAGTACAAGAAATATACTCCAAAATTTGGTGCAAAAAACGAAGGCAAATGCTACCTTCAAAGCACATGAAATTATCCAAAAGATCAAAATATCCTTATAAAACCATGGATAAAAGCATAGAAACTCGAATCCATGAAAACTATAGCTGATCATAAAAATCAATGCATGCCATCTAATGGTCATTAATCATGCCAAAAGAAGCATTAAAATTGGTGGCCAACTCATCAATCCAGAGTATATGAATGTGGTGTTTGTTCAAGAAAAACTACAAAGTAAGAAAGTGAAACACATATGTGTAGCACTCATAAAAAGACCCCTAGACACAAGTGATCTAGGCAAAACTTGATGAGTCCATAAAACTTGGAAAACATCCAATAAAATCCACCAAAACAGATCAACTAACCCATGATAGTATTTGTCTTAGGCTTAAGAAATTAAGCATAGACCACACTTAAACAAGTGCAAAATAAATTATCATGGATAAGTGTCAAAGGCAAGACACACTTTGAATGCAAATTCTAGCCATCATTGAAGAAAGTAAGGAGCATGTCCAAAAATAATGGCTAAACAATGGTAAAAAATTATGAACATATCATTTAGAATTAATCCAAATAGAAATAACTACTAATACGAGGTACAATCGTATTAATAATATGCAAATAACCCACATCGATCTAATGTCAGCACGAGAAAACGTACTTCAACATTAAATAACCCTCGAAAATATTAAATTCTCGGCGAGAAAAAAAAAATATCATGATTTTTTTCTAATTTTTCCTAATTTAATAGGGCCTCAAAATATGATAATTTTGAACTCCACAAAACCTACCTTATGGCATTCTAAACCTATATTTTTCCAGAAAATTTTTAGCAAGCTCTATGTGTAGAGCGTTATGCATAAGAGCCTATGCAAGGGCCTTATGCATCTAGAGTCTATGTGTAGGCATGCTCTATGCATAGAGCTTTATATGTAGAGCTTTATGCATAAGAGCCTATGCATGGGCTCTATCCATAGGCTCTATGCATAGATTTATGCATAAGAGACTTTGCATGGGCTCTATGCGTAGGCTCTATGCATAAGCTTTAAGCCTTTATGAATAGCTATTTATGAATGTTTTACGCTTCGAGAAATTGACTTTTATGCATGTATTTGGCTTGGGTTATATGTATAGGCAATGTAGATCGACCCATTGTAGGACTCAGATATCACGAACCTCCTTAATATCATCAGCTAACAATATAGGCATCAGGCATGGACTCAGTTCTCACAGACATAGGTATGGTTTGACATCCCTTTTCACATATAGAGAGGTTATCCTTTATGCATTTTGTAAGTCAATTCATTTAATGTTATATGCATGCCAACATACCATCGGGCAAATCGATTCCATATGGACAATCTACCCCATATGGCCAATTGTCTCCATGGGGATAATCCACTCCTTTGATAGGCACAAGTCCGAGTGGTGCAGGCCCCATCACCATATGGGTGTGATCAACCCACCCCCGCTCCCTCACGTCCATCTTCACCATGACATCGTAGGGAGTCTGGTGGGGGGACTAGTAAACATAGTAGAGAGGGGGGAGCAAGGTGCTTTTGCTTTGGCAAAAGTAGCACTAGGTCTCCTGAGTCATTTCCCCAATGCGGGGGTTCTTCATCCGCTCATTTTGAGACACCCCCAAGGAGACCCATCCCACCATTTGATCCACGAACCCTACCATATAATGTGGATGGTGATGGTGCCCTCGTGATAGATGCATGAGGGAAGCAAGTCATCAACCCGCATGCATGTACTTGCTAACCTGGAGTTCACAAACTCCTTTAAGAAGTGGAAAGCCCATGATGAGCTCTCAAAACAATCTGTTATTGATGTGCTCAAGACTAAGTTTGTGGTTCTACATGCATGCCTATGATTTCTTAGTGGATTGGATGAAGACGAGGATAAAGCCTTTTCTCTCTAATAGGAGAGGAAACATTAAGAGAGAAATGAAGAACAACATGGAGAAGCTAAGCGTTTGCTATCAAGAGGAGTGGAGGCACGCACGGAGCTTTGTGAGAAAGCATCGAGGTTCTTTTTAACAACATGAGGAGTACCGCAATGGATCACAACCACATTTGAATGGTTGCAAGACAATAGGGTGTTGCTTTGAACTATGAAGCTATGCTCGATATTAGTTCGATTTTATAAGCTTTTAGAAATTTATCTAGTTCGTGTTTTAACATTACTTAGTCTTGTGTGATATAAGAAGATGATGAAGAGATAATAGGCGAGGATGATGATGATGATGAGGAGGAGGAGGATGAGTAGAGACAGGCCTATTGTGTTTTATGTTGTGTAACTCCATACTCGATGTAGCTTGCTTGTTATGGCATTTTAGATGTAACTCACTTTTTATGGCTTTTGGGATTTAATACAAATAAGATTTTAGGAGTTACTATGTTTCAAATATATTTTCATTTGTTGAATGTCTATTTGTACGAATTAAAACTGACTTCAATATATTGAATTAAAAGTTTTTAGGACAGATTAGGGCTAATGCCCTAATCTACCCCCAAAAAATTTAACAGCACCGCTCAGCGGTGGAAATAGCTACACTATTGTTTTTTATTAGCGTCGCTAAAGCAAATGCCCCAATCCCCCCCCCCCAAAAAAATAATAACTCCGCTGAGCATAATGCCCCAAAAAAAATTTAACAATGCCGTTGAGAAATGGAAATAGTGACACTGTTGTTTTTTATCAACATCACTAATGAGCGAATGCCCCAATCTACCAAAAAAATAATAATTAACAGTGTCGTTGAGCGATAGAGATAGCGAAACTGATGTTTTTTTATCAGCGCCGCTGAAGAGTGACAAAAATAGCGGCGCTTTCATCTCTCACAGCAGCCGACGAAAATAACGTGAATGGGTGAAGGAAGTGAAAATGAAGAGGAAGACAATGACAAGCCAGAGGAATGCTCGTCGGATTCCTAGTAGCCTCCTCTTCCTTGAATTTTTTTTTTTGTATATGGCCAAAGGCCCAACCAATCGAGAAATACTATATATTTGATTCACTTGCATTCTTCCCAGTTTTAATTTCTTGTTCAAGTTTATGTCTGTATCAAAAAATATTTGTATCGATAAAAAAAAGAGCGGGGGTAGACTAGGGAGTCTTGTGTAGGCTCGCCAGTCTACCCCAGCTTCTTTTTTCCACGTAGTTCTATCGCTACTCATAGCAGTGATCCCGTTGGAACAGAAGTAGTAGCGTTTCTAGCAGCGAAATAGATCTGACATCTCCGTACCCTTCTAGTTATAGAAGCGCTGCTATTTTCGCTGCTAGACCCTCGTTCTGTTGTAGTGTAAGTAATGGTACACAAGTATATAGGATAAATGAATCATTGGCACAAGGTGCCATTTCGAAATGAGAATTTACAACTTGTGTTTTTTTAAAAAGAGTGAACCCTCCACGGAAAATTTGAGCACATTGCAACCATGGAAGTAGCTCAATTGGTAGAAAAGGACGAGTGTTATTCTAGAGGTCTTGAGTTTGATCCCCATTGACTAAGGCAGATGATCACCCTTGTACCAATTCTATAGTGGGGGGTGTGAGCTGTATACATAAGCCACGTGGAAATATCCATTTCCCCTTAATTTCAAGCCAGGCTTTACAAAATGAACTCTTTTATTTGTGGACGGCGAAAGCAAATTGCAATGCATGTGGAGAAATTGCCTCCGCTCACCACTTGGCCAACGCACCCAGGCTGGTGTGGGTGGGGACACGGGTCACTGGTGATGAGTGGCCATCGACATTCGAATCGCTGAAATCAGCCCAATGGCCCATCAATGATCAAGGGGACAAAATTACAAGTCAGTCTCGGCACGTTTTTCTTTAGGCGCTTTTGGGAGACGAGATGAGAGCACATGGCGCGTGCTGTTGCTTTCTGGTGGTGGTGGTCGTCAAGCTTAAAGCGCGTTGGAACATTCATTTTATATATATTGAAAGGTGCTAGCCTAGCCGGTATAACTGGTCAAGCTTCTTCGAAAGCACAGCACAAGACAGGCTTTTTCTTATTAGGTTTCTGCATCCCGGCAGCTTTGTCTGTGCGCCCGTCCCGTGCTTACCGTTTTCCGTCCTCCACTCTAGTTCGTCCCGTCCTTAGCCATGACAGGAGGACCTGCAGAAACGCTAGGTCTGACGGAAGCCCCCAGCCCCAGTACCGGAGCTGCCCAGCTTACAATATTCTACTCGGGCAGGGTTAACGTCTACGACCATGTTCCGGCCGACAAGGTAAATATCGTGTATAAGAAGATGATTGCTCTAGTACCCTAATGATAGAAGAAGATGATTTCTTCAGGTACCTAGAACCTGTGAACGTGAAGCTAACATGATTTCTCTCAACTGCAGGCACATGCTATCATGCTGCTTCTCTCGAATGGGGACCCTAATTGTGAGGCTACACCCTCGCCTATTAAGCCCGTGCAGGCAAACGCAAAGCCCAGTAATACAAATACCTCTAATAATGTTGGTGGGGTGCGATCTACGTCCTCTGCACCCCCTCGCCCATCTCCATACACGATCACGCAAGTAGAAAAGAAGCAGCAGCCTCAGCTTGTAATCAAGCGATCCCAAGCTGGTATGCGCCCTCCTCCCCCCCCCCCCTCTCCCTCTCTCTCGCGCGCACGCTCTCACATGCACTTTCTGTCCTTTTAACTGAGCTCAATTCTATGCAGAACTTCCATTCGCGAGGAAGGCATCGCTTGCACGCTTTTTGGAGAAGCGCAAAGACAGGTATTAAATGAATAACGCCCTGTTCGGGTTTTAATTTGGCTATGTAGCTGAAGTCAGTTTGCGTTTTCTTGCGTGCAAGCGTTTAGATTCAAGTGTTTTTTGCAGAGTCGAGGCAAAAAATGTCACTCTCAACGAAACATCAATAGACGAATTAGTTTCAGCAGGGAGCCCCGGCTGCAGCAAGAAGATCAAGCTGCTGCTCTAGACACAACCAACACCACCCAGCTAATAGGTCGACCAATCAACACCCGCTTGACGGCCAGCACTGGCTTTCCAGAGGGAGTTGAAATATTAATGCCCAAATTTTCACAGAAGAAGGTACAAAGCTCCATCCCCCCCAAAATGCCAATCGGGAAGGTGCAGGGTTTGAATGCTTCCGTACCCAGGCGGGGCGGGCTTTAGCGTCCACAAGCAGAGACAAAGCTCATAAAAGCGCTTCGTCGGAGACTGCCCTGCCCAGGGGCCCTTTTCCGTTTTTTTCACTCAGTGCCTTACATGGCTCGTGATTCCTGGAATTGGGAATTTTGAGGCCACTCAGGGTAATAAATTATTTTTTGAGGCAATCTGTTGTACACACATGAATCTTTATTCATTTATTCATTTCTGTCATTTTTCTATAGCTCCTTTAATATGGTGAGCCTTGTTGGCAGCTTAGCATGATGAACATGTTGGTGGATGCTTTGTGTAATTCTACATCTTTTGCCTACATTTTAAACATTCACTTTTAGATATCATGAATCTTTCAAAGATGAGGGTAAAGTTTCCTTTTAAATTCTGTCACATCAAATAAGAACATTATTAACAAATCAACAATATTATTCAATAATCAACATGGATAAAGGGATGCAAAATGAGTAATTTCAATGTCAAGTTCAATGATGGATTTCATTGTTTGTTGGAGGCACTTTTTGATGCTCCAAAGAGTTTGAAAGGTTCTATTTTAAGTACAATATATCAAAAATATATTCTTTACACTTAAAAGAGATGCACAAGAGCAGTAAAACGTGAAAAGTTACATGCACTACTATTTTTGGTGTCAAGTAGTGAAACAGGAGAAAAAATAGCAATCATTATACTGTGAAATTTGTGATCAATTCTAGAGTAAAAATTAAGGAGTTCTCAAGGCTTCTTGTTGATAAACCACAAAACAAAATATAAGGAAACAAATGTACGAACGACGTGAAAGGTATGAAAAATAATAACCACAAAAACAAAATATACCGAACCAAATGTATGAAATGAGAACGACATGAAATGTATGAGAAAACATAGACCATAAAAAAGAACATTAAAAAAACCAAATATACGAAATGAGAACAACGTGAAATGTATGAACAAACATGATTGATAAATCCAGGAACATACAACCTAAATGAAGTTGCACCCTTGAGCTCCTTTAACTTTGTAGCTAGCCTTCTTGTTGTTGCAAGTCCCATAGTATACATGAGAATTCGATGCCCACATTACACTTAGCTTAGTCGTCCCTTGTTGACATTGTTACGAGCTCTCATTTGAGCGGAAAAAATTTAAAAAATATGTAATAAGTGAAAAAAATCACTCAAGCAAACAAAATTTATAGCCATGAAATAATGGGTGGATGCATGGTAAGGTGGTATACTTTGGACCACTAGAAATAGTAATTTTTGGGGTGTGGTTTTTGCAACTTGCAAATGAACTTTGAATTGGAAAAAAAACAAAAACAATTTGAAAACAAAGAAAGGAAAATCAGTTGTACATGACTGATAGTGGGGGATAACTGAAAGTGGTGGGGTAATTTTTTTTTTCACATGCATTCTCTGCGTGCACTATCTCATTCGAAAAACTCTAGAGTCAATAGATCTCCTCTCTCTTCCTCTCCTCCAACTTCCTCTCCCCCACTGATAGCTACTTGAGAAAATGTCTTCATCTTCGGTGATGGCTAACTCGAAGGGCAGTGTGAAGATACAAAGGTGACCTTCTCTCTCTCTCTCTCTCTCTCACACACACACACACACACACACACACACACACACAGCACGTGACCCCTCACAAAGGTGTGCACATGTATGTGTCTGCTGTGTCCGTGTTTGTGTGCACGTGGTCAAGGCAATGCATTGCTCACAGCACATGACCCCTCAAGAAGCTCTCTGTCGGGAAACTAGAGATAATTTCATTCTGATTCTCCCACTCAAATCTCTCATCAACCTGCTAATCGAGCTCCACAGATGTTGGTGGTCTTCAGCTCAATATATGAGAGACAAGGAGAGTGTGTTTGCTTGTCTAACCAATGTTTTCTACATGACAGAATCGCACACCCACCAAGTTTTGCCACACTGGAAGTTAGAGATAGAGCCATTGAAAGAATTTTGTAGGACTTCAGAGGATTTTTCCAAATTGTATGGTCTCAATCTTGAGGGGGAGGATGCAAGGCGTCTGGCTCCCAATGAGGTGCCACCGAAGCATTGGCTAAGAGTGTTTTCAAAGCTCCCCGAGAAAGACAAGAAGGTGATGTTGCGAACGGCAAAGCATGAGCACTACTTACCCTTGTATATATTATATAAACAGGCTTACCAAATTACACTCTCAAACTATTCTATGGGCCTTCAATTTGTCTAAGGCTATGTCTACCAGGTCTGCACCAGTTCTCTGAAGTGGTTGTATTTGCTGAGTAGGTTGTTAAGAAGACACGTGCCAATGGTGATTGCACAAAAAAAATAACTTAGTGGATGTGCGAGGCAGGTGTATAGTCGACGTCATCTATGAGTTGTGGTGTAACACTATCTCAGGATGCAAGCACTCCGTTGGCACAAGGTAGCATGTACGAGGTAGAGGTGGAGATCTTAGGTCAAGTAGTGCTGTAGACATTGGTGGATGACATTCTACTAAAGACCAAGTGCATCAAAGAAGCTGCATTGTTGGCTCTTTGTACAACGACAACGAAGGTAGAGCAGGCAAAGTGGATCTTGCATCGCCTTAAAGGTGCAATTGAAGACCACACCATGATGTGTCCATAAAATAACATGGCCCCTAATGCACAAGAACAAGCAGAGTGACAGATTCAAGATAAACTTTGCGTCACTAGAGAAGCACTTGAAAAAGCAAAGGTATATACATGTGTTTTCTACATACGAAGAAACTTCATGCCATGTTCATTGCCTCTTTGTCTGTGTTTGTAGGCTGATTTAGACCACAAGAATGAGGATGTGGAGAAAGCAGGTGCTAGTAGAGCTTTCTTGATGGGTGTGAAGTTAGAGAACTCTAGCACAATCATCATTCCATAACCACCAAAGATTCTTTTGCATGAGGATAGTATGCTGATTGTGATGAAAAGTTGCCGAGGGTGTGGCCTTGGATTTGAAGAAGACCAGTATATGTTGTTGGTCTATTTGTACTACACTGCAAGTATGTATACCATGCATTTTGCTACTCTTATGTATGTGTCAAAGGCAAGAGCATTGCAATTATTTGTAGCAAGGCCATACCTGAAGAAGCAAAAAAAGGTGGTAAGAAAACCAATTGGTCATGCCATGCTTGAAAAGAAAGGTAGTAGTGTATACTCTTTAACTGGTTTTATTTAATTAGCACTGCTTTGCATTTGTTAATACCACCTTTAAGCACTTGCTATATGCCAGCTCGTTGGAAACCGATTGAAACCCATTCGCAGTGCTCCTAGGCTATTACAGAGTGGGTGTCAATCTAGTGATTGAAAACCATTTGTTATGCTCCAAACATATAAACTGGTTATCAGCGGACTGAAACCAATACTAGTCCAAAACCCTTTCAAGTGCCCCTTCTCTAAAAAACTTGTCGTCAACTAGCTGCCATTTGTCATACTCTCAATCTATAAACCGGTTGTTGTCAACAAGTTGGAAGCCAATTGCCATTTGTCATGCTCTCAATTTATAAATTAGTTGTTAGTTATCAGTGGTCATAAACCCTTCCAACCCATAAACTGGTTTCAAAGGGGTTAGAAAACAAGGGTTAAAACCCATTATAGTGGCCCAATTTATAAACTGGGTTTAAACCAATTTATAAGTTAACAACTGGTGTTTATATAATTGGTTGTCAACTTATAAACTGATTTTAACTAATGGGTTGTAAACCCTTACAACCTATTATATTATATGGTTATTAACCGCTAGGAAACCTGCGATAAAAACCCTTAAAAGTGTCCCAACTTATAAATTGGTTTTTAACTAGTTAGACAAACCATCAACCAATGCAACACTCTTAGTTGTTGAAAATCACCTACTTTTCTCCCAACCTCAAAATAGGCTAATTATCGGATTCAAACCAGTGGTTGGAAATTGATTGATGAACTACCATGTGTTGAAGCGATTTGTGTATGTCTTCTTCTAATCATTTGAAAGATGTTCTGCTAATAATGAATTTCAAAATGTGCAGGCTACACTTCAACACCGTCTTTTAGTAGGCAAGGAGGGGCAGAAGTAAGACATAAACATGTTGATCTGAGTGAGGTTGTGGGGGATACGCTTTATTTTACGGATGTAGAGGAAACCCTAGAGTAAATGTATTGTGGGGGAAGAACACATGGTGAGTGTTTTTCGATCTCCATCATCATACTTTCACATGATGAGACTACACTATTGATTCAATAAGCGTTATCATTGTTGGCTTGGAAGAAGGGGAGGGCGATGTCAATAAGGAACCAAAGAGCACCACTCCAAGAACTAAGTTGAGTGCAGGAGAGCTGTAACTTGTTGTGAGGCATGATGGAAGCTTTCCAGGTGGGCACAATGACACTGCAAGCCTAGAACTAGGGAAAGCATGTACTAATCATGTGACTCATTCTAGGATGCCAAAGAGAAAGCGTTATGATGATCAGGGTGAGCTAAATGTTCAACTATCATGTGTAAGGCAAGAATGAAGCTCTCCAAATGGGAAATCTTTGTACGAATCGTGTGACACATTCTAGGATGCCAAAAAGGAAGAGTTCTGATGAGATCAAGGTGAGCATTATTTATGAGTCATTTGAAAAGACCCTAATCACTATCCCTAGTGCTGGCCACTTATATTTTCTTGTTCTTGTAGTTGAAGAAACTTCATCGGATGTAACGTTGCACCAACTAGTGAAGAGAAAGAAGAAGAAGAGAAAGATTGATGTTCTGCTACCCTCAAGGGATGTGCAAGAGAAAGAAGATAGTGCGTCCGAGAAATATAACTGCAACATCTGGGTTTGTAGAGGGTGAGAACAAAGAATCCATAGTTAGAGATGAGCAAGCATCATGTGAGAATAAGAACAAAGGTACTACTGGGCTGGAAGAAGCGAACAATTTAGTTGGTCAAACCTCAAAACCTAAGAGGTGCAAGCTATACTTGTAGCCATCTGTAAAACAGAACACTCCTCTTTTTTTCTCCTTGATCTCTTGTGATTAATATATTTCAAGTTGCATTTTGCTAGTATCCCTCCACAATTCTCTTTTATTGTCCTCTCTACTCTTCTATGGTTCTATATGTGCATTGTTTCCTTCTTTGATCCATGTCTATGTGTGTATTATGTTGCTCATAAAATTTAGTGCTTGGGGACTTTGCATGCAGGGAAGTGTGCAAGTTGGGGTGAAGGTGGGCTTCCTATGGTTTTGATTGATGAGTTGTTTATGCACTGATATATGTTGTTTAGTTTGAGATTGTGAGCACACTTCCACAGGTGGTAGGTCTCTTGCCATGTTTTATGGCGTGCAGCTGCTGTAAGCACTTATAGCATTGTCCCTAATGGTCTTGTCCATGTGCTTGCTAGATAGCTTTACCTTACCTAGGTGCTTCAATAACTCTATATAAAGCATGCCTTTGTTGAGAAGTCATTAGGAGAAACTTGGACTCAATTTTGCGCCCTCTAAGAAGTGCCAACTTAGCTTAGAAAGAGATAATTGAAAAGGTCCAAAAATATCCAAAATTATATTTTGGCTCACTTTCATTCATTTTTTAATATTATAATAAATATTTTTCATACATTAAAATACATATAGAATATTGCACTACTTTAATTAGTTTCTTGATGTGGCCGCATTTATAATGTAAAAATGTAGCTTTGATGATTCAATTCTCTTGAATATTTGATTGCATGCATGTAAACCTTGTCAGAATGAAGATTTCATACATTTGAGGTAGTTATGTATATTCTGAGATAGATTTAAGGTAGTTATGTATGGAAGCTTGAATGATTCATCTATCAGGAAAGAATTTCATGCCCATGGGGGTTTGTTCAAAAAACGTCCTTACTGATCGAGATAATTCCCTTTTCAACTCGCTAATCTTAAAAATAGCGACAGAGAACACTAGCTTTGCAAATAAGAACATTAATCCTAATTTTTGAATTCCAATTAATCCAACGTTGACACATGGAGACACTCAAGTACTCAATAATAGTAGTAGAAATGGTGCACAAAAAAGAAGAAGAAGACTTGAAAGAATCTCAATACTTCGAGTCTAATTTGTACATTATACATCTGATTTTATTGTGTCATTGCTTGCACCATATACTGTATAATCATACACCATACTTTACAAAGAAATGCGGTTCATTGTCAATATAGTCAACTCAAGGCATGGAGAAGTCACATTACATGGCAAGAGCAGGTTACTTTAAGCACACTAGACATAGTGGAGGCAAGAATCGAGCCAATAGTCTTCTAGAGTTACATCAAATTATGGGCTTATAGGAAATTGATTCATAGAGCACAACAAAAAGACACATTGAAGTCCTCATCATTTTGACACGTGCAATACAATTGATTAATAACGAAAAGTGACAACGCACCTGAAATCAGTCATCTACAAAAGAGCGCCATGCGTTGTGGTGTTAGTCAAGACTCAAGGTTGGGAGGAGGTGGGCTTGATCTTATTTAATGGTCTTCCTTCTTCTTCGTCTTCTTCTTCAACTTCATATGTCAGGAGATCTATTCTTGGTAGTTACACCTCTAGAGGCAACAGTTCTGCAGAAACACACCAGCTCTTTCTTGTCCTTATCATTAGATATCTTTTCCCATAAGGAGACAATGTGTCTGCTTCATTAATTCCTATTGCAAGAGCCTGAGCTGTGTATGATAGGTAGTAGCGAAATCTTAGTGCTTTACATCTATGCCCTTGACCAAACACCTGCAATGCAAACTATTTCTCCACTAGCACCACTTTCTCTGCATTCAAAGGCACATCATATCCACCACAAAATCTGGAGAGTACTTTCACTGCGAATAAAAGAAATTTTACATTATCTTTTAAGAACTTTTTATGAAATATAATGATATGTGCATTAAAATTGTAATCATCATGATTCAAGTCAACTTACTGTCAATTATAATCAAGTGTCATAAATTGTATGTACCTTTTGATGATTAAAATTTCTTATATATTCAGGGAGACCAACATCCTTTCGATGACCTGTTGATTTTGAACTGCTAGCACCAGATGTTCTTGAGCCTCCCGCTCCCTTCAGGAGATCATCATCATATTCAGAAACCTGGTAACAATGTTTAATGGTCTTGAGCCTCCTGCTCCCTTTAGGAAATCATCACATCATATACAAAAACCTGGTAGCAATGTAATATGTTTAATTGAAAAATAACATGTAAATTTAATACTAATAGTTCAAATGTTTTTGGTATTGTAACCTATTGATTTTCATCACTCTCAAGAATGGATCTCATCCACAAAGGGATCGTAGACTTACAGTCTTCATGTATGATAGGTGCTATATATTTGCCCATATCAGCCAAACCAAGATGGTTTACAATTACTGTAGCCTCCTCCACCCATGGAAGGCAATTGGGTTTCATATGTCCTAGCTTCATTGAACATGTCCTTTAATATCTCCTTGTCAGGCAGATATGCGGAGTCCTGGACTGTAGAATCAACTAGGAGGTGTTTGTTAACTCCTTGCTCTACCCACCCCATTTTTGCTTCACTATAATTTAATAAAGCAACCAAGAAATAGTCTTCATGAATATTAAAATGATGCATAGTGTATTTTAATAATGCATTAATCAAATTGGTCTGCCATAGTAAAGCTGGGCAAAGAAGGAAGTGACAGGTCTGAAAAAATGAAGGGAGGAAGAGAACTTGAGCTCTTGCACAACAAGCGCACACACACACACACACAAACCCTAGAAGAGAACACACAAGATGAGAGGCTGAAAATTGTTGTTCTTCTTCTTCTCAACAAAAGGGCTCTACCAGAAGATAAGGGAAATACAACATAAGTACTAAAGTACTATGTACATACAGTCCATAATGTGAACATGCTAAGTGAGTGAGCATGCCATAGCTCAATGGTGGACTAGTAGTAGTTGGTGTAGCCCACCTATAGAATCATTGGCAAAGATCTATCATGTCAGCATACTACCAACATTGCAATGATGTAAGTGGCGGAAACGGTCACACATGCATAACATAAGTGTCAGCTCATGTTGCTTGACATCTCAACACTCCCCCTTAAGCTCAACTCCATCTCTAGGACTCCAAGCATAGTCCAAAATCTACACAGCTTCTCTGCTCCCATGGCTTTCGTGAAAATGTCAGCTACTTGCACCTCTTTGTGCTAACATACATGAGATCAATGTCTCCTACTAAGACCCTCTCTGTGATGAAGTGATAGTGGACCTCTATGTGTTTGGTCCATGCATGAAAAATCAGGTTCCTCGCCAATTGTATACTGCTAAGATTGTCACAATAGATGATGACAACTTGTCTGCCAACTTGTAGTAGCCCCAAATCACCAAGTAGGTTGCGCAACCAAGCTACCTTACATGCTGCCATTGCAACACCACTATATTCTACCTCCGTACTCGACAACAAGGCAATTATTGGATGCTTCTTGCTGTGCCATGTCACAACACCACTCTCAAAGGAAAACATAAATCCACTGGTAAATCTCCTATCACCTACAACTTTGTACCACCCCAATCTGCATCATTGTATCCAAACACCTACAACTCTCTACTAGCGTCATAAAAGAGACCATAGTCTACTGTAGACTTCACATAGCATAATGTGTGCCTCACACCATCCAAATGTGGCTTCCAAGGAACCTGCATAAATTGTCTCTGTAATCTAGCTGTATAATTAAAATTTGGCCTGGTGATCATCATGTAGATCAAGGTACCCACTAACTTCCTATACATAGTAGGGTGTCTAAAATCTCACCCACCACTGCACTCAACTTTCCATTTGAATCTAATGGCATAGAAATTGGCTTACAACCAGCCATACCATATTTGGAAAGCATGTCCAATGCATACTGCCTCTATGACAACCATATACCCTTGGCCATCCTAATAACCTCAATGCCAAGGAAGTACCTCAGCTCACCCTAATCCATCATGTCAAATTTCTGCTTGAAGAGACATTTCACACTCTTAACTTCCTCTCTATACTGTCACCCCTAACAATCAATTCATCAACATAGATGATTATGACCACCACAAGGCTCTTATCACTATTCTGCACATAGAGTGAATGATCAGCATCGGCCACATGAAAGCCAATGGTGATAAGATAATGTGCTATCTTATCATGCCATGCTCTCAGTGCCTCTTTCAAGCCATAAAAGCTTATGCAACTTGCATACAAAATCAGGGTGACCCACATCTTCATAACTTGGTGGTTGATCCATATACACTTCTTCTTTGCAAATCACCATGCAAGAATGCATTCTTAACATACTTCTTCTTGCCTTTCTTACACCAGGTGTTCTAATAGCTAGAATCCCAAGCTCATCATTAAGTCTCTGCTCCAAGCCACTAGACTCTCCATCAACATAAGAATGCCCAGCAAAAATGTCAGGCATACCAAGAGGGTCACCAATCTTCTCTTTTCCTTTTCGTGATGTACCAACTACATTCTCATGATTGCTATTTTGACACAGCCTGCCACTCCATGGTCTATTAATAGACCCACCATAAGAGGACTCTCTAGGTCCAGTCAATGACTGTGGTTGCTGAC
Organism: Cibotium barometz; assembly: GCF_041138505.1. NCBI lineage: Eukaryota > Viridiplantae > Streptophyta > Polypodiopsida > Cyatheales > Cibotiaceae > Cibotium > Cibotium barometz. The sequence goes on from NC_141069.1 coordinate 54,341,089, forward strand.
TTGCATTCTATGCAATCACATTTCTAGTTTCATCAACCCCAACGACATCTTTCTTAGCAGCATAACAGCTACCCTCAACTCACGTATAGTAGTTTTATATCATTTATATCCCTTTTTCTCAAGGGAATATCCAATAAACACATATTTTTCTGCCTTTGGATCCAGCTTCGTACACAACTCATCTAGCACATGCACATAGGCAATACATCAAAAAAATTTCAAGTGAGACAAATTAGGTTTCTTGCATCTTGCATTAAATAATGTATGGTTGCAGTAGGGGTCCCGTTCATGATATAAACTACTGTGGAAATATCTTTAGCACAATAGCTATGCAGCATATTCTTCTCTATTATCAATACTCATGCTATCTCTGCAATGTGCCTTTTTTTTGCTCAGCAACTCCATTTTGCTATGGAATGTATCTAGATGTAAACTGTCTCTAAATGCCATTGTTCCATAAGAAATCAGAGAACTCATTGGAGAAGTACTCCCCCCCTCTATCTCACCTTACGCACTTCACATGCTTTCCTATCTTCTTTTCAACCATCACTATGAAACTCTAAAAATAAGTGAAAACTTCAATCTTCTCCTTCATGAAATACACCCACACTTTCCTCGTGTGATTATCAATGAATGTTACATAATACCTAAAACCACCCATAGACAGTTTTTTTAGGACCCCATACATTTGAATGCACCATATCTAGTACATTCTTGGGTCACATTTCTATCATGTGGAAACACATGCTTTGTCTAGTTTCCAAACTAACATGCTTCACATACTTCTTGCATACCATCAACCTTAAACATAGGCATCCCTATCACAATTTCTTTAGTCTTCATAGACTTCATTCTTTGCACATTTACATGCCCGATTCTCTCATTCCAAATGTCTATGTCTGTAACAACTCCTAAACCCTATGCAAACTTTGCAGCTTTCACTTTAGGCATATTTACATCTAGTGTAAACATTTTGCCCACTCTATTTCCTTTTGCAACCAACCTGCACTTGTCTTTAAAGTCTTCAACATAACAACCATTAGGGTTAAAGCACACTTGCAAAACTTACTCAATCATCTGGCCAACAGAAACCAAATTCTTTGTAATATTTGGAACATGAATAGTATCATCCCTTGTTTCAACAAAACCTGGCTTTTCAAGATTTTTCAGATCCTTGAACCACTCGCCATGACTGGTCATGTGGTTTGAAGCACCTGCATCCACATATCATACATCATTATTGCATGGTAGATACATCATTTTCTGACATAGCATTAAGCACATGTCGCATAACAAACAACATGTCATTGTCCTCATTACTTCGGCTAGAGGGCGCATAATTATTTTGCTGAACTTTTCCACTTCTCATGTCATTTTGCTTCTTATAGCAATCTGCCTGCACATGCCCAAATTTGTCACAATAAAAATAGCCTCGTGTATCATTTTGTTGCTAATTTCCACAACCGCTTGTATATACTCTCTTATGTGTGTTAGTCACTTTATCTTCTTTGTAGACTCTTTTGTTGTGTGAAGAAGAAGAAGAATTTTCAGCCCCTCGCCGCATGTTCACATTATGAACCGCTTGTATATACTCTCTTATGTGTGTTAGTCACTTTATCTTCTTTGTAGACTCTTTTGTTGTATGAAGAAGAAGAAGAATTTTCAGTCTCTCACCGCGTGTGTGTTCTCTTCTAGGGTTTGTGTGAGTGTGTGTGTGCTTGCAAGAGCTCAAGCTCTCTTCTCCCCCCTGCATCTTTTGAACCCAAACTCTTTTCTTCAATGATCTTCATTGACACCAAATCTATAAAGTTGGGAATGTTCTCCCGAGCCTGAATAGAAATCTTGAATGCCTTGTATTGTGGCCTGAGACCATGTAGACATAATTCCACCTTTTTACCATCATCAACAAAAACACCAATAGATGCAAGGGATTTCACAATGCCCTTGATCTTCAAGGCATAATCATTCACATACATGTTTTTCTTCTCCACAATATGAAGCTCATTCTTCAACCAAATATTTTGTGCCTTGGTGTGAGTCTCATACAGCTTCACCAAGGTGTCCCATGCCTCCTTGGGTGACTTGGCATCCTGTATATGCATAATCATGGTGTCATGTATGCTAATAGAAACACAATACATGACTTTCCTTTCCTTGTTCCTTGAGTCTAATCCTTGTATTCTTTTACATTTGCAGCAATTGGATTAATCTGAGGTATCTTTGGTGACTCTTCATGTTCACCTTCAATGTAGTCCCAGTAGCCTTTTTTCATCAGGAAATTTGTTAATCTAAAACTCCAAGCATGAAAGTTGTTTTTGTCAAGCTTCTCTGCAACAATCTGGTCAATTCCATCATTTGACATCTTATCTACAACATAAACTAACCAAAAACAACAATCTTATTTGTCCTGCACAAACTCGTTGTATTCTCTGCAGAGCGGTACTATATTGCACCTAAACTGTCACAACCAGTGACCTCAATTTGTATACATACACACAATGTTTGTACAACCAATTTCCCTTCCTTCAGTTCCAAAAAATAGAATTTTGTAGAGAATCGAGACTTACCACAATGCATGTGAATGCCTATGAACTGAAAAATGGAGGTGAAGATGGGCCCGAAATGTGTTTCGACCACCAAAATATACCAAAAGGACCATATAGTTGCCCTAAAACTCTACTCCCGTGAAGATAGCTCCTCAATCAGAGTTCGTTTGCTGGTGCCTTCCGAAGAGCTCTCGACAAGGGTGTAGTAGTCAACACAAAGGGGAAGAATACGTGAAGCTCTTACCCTCGTACTGCTTCCTGTGCTTCTCTTGTTTGCTGCTTAGCCTCTGAGCATGAACCAAGCTATAATACTATGAAAAGATGTAGGAGGAAGAGAGCTTGAGCTCTCGCAAAGCACACACACACACACGCACACAAACCCTAGAAGAGAACACACAAGATGAGAGGCTAAAAATCGTTCTTCTTCAAAAGGGTTCTACCAAAAGATAAGGGAAATACAACATAAGTAGTAAAAGTACTATATACATACGGTTCATAATGTGAACACACTAAGTAAGTGAGCTGGCAAGATAAGGATGCGATAACTAAATGGTGGACTAGTTGGTGTAGTCCAGTTGTAGAATCACTGGCGAAGATCTATTATGTCAGCATCCTACCAACATGCCAGTGATATAAGTGGCGAAAACGGTCACCTAGGCATATCATAAGGGTCAGCTCGTGTTGAGCTTGACATCTTAGCAAAGCTCCCCTGCCCATTCTCATTAGGTGGACTAGCTTCCAATGGAATTATACTCATAGGTGCTGCATCGACTTCGACAAGGGATGTACTAACCGGAAATGTTTCCTTTTCGGCCTCTTCCCTCTCTTCTTGCCTAGATCGATAGTCATCTCTTCTTGCCTGGATCGATAGTCATCTCTTCCTCAACTCCATCATCCTTGATTGGCACTTGAATGCTTGGTAAATTCGCTGTCTAGGGCTCAGAGTAAGGAGATGCTGAAAAAAAAAAGAAATCCATAACTATATTGGAGAAGGCGAAACTTCTTTGAGTGTATTGGGCATTTCTCCTCTACTCTACTGTCGCAGTTGGGGATCTTTTTAAGAAAATAGTTAAGCCTTCTTTTCATGACTTTTGTCTGTTGCAAAATCATATGGATGAACATATTGTTCACCATCGGACGTCACAATATTTCCAGAAACAATCTCTTCGTTGTAATCCTACTCCCGATCACCAAGAACAATCCTAGAAGTCTTGATGATGTTCTCAAAAGGAAATTCTACATTGAACATTAAAGGCAATTTAGGAGCACAATGGTGGGCATGCATGATGTATAGGAACATATATAGATTTTCTATGCGCAAGACTCTTTCAACTCATCATGTGATTCTAAGAGAATGTCCAACTCATTCATCGACATGCCTAAAAAAACATTTCAGTCAGTTAGGACAAGCATACTTAATATACAAGGGGTCATTACCAATCGATAAGGGGCTTAGGCGATGCATGGGAGTCCCTTGTCTCTTAGTACTGTCCCCAAAAATAAAAGAAAACAAAAGGAGGTCAATATCAAGCGATTAGGGGCTTATGCGATGCCTGCTGTGCAAGCTCCCTACTGCTTGGTACTGACCCCTTGTGTATAGAATTAGAGAAAAGGGAATCAGTACCAAGTGATAAGGGGATTATGTAATGCTTGTGAGAGGAGCCCCTTGTCCCTTGGTACTGACCCTAAAAACAAAAGAAATCAAAAGAGGGTCAGTATCAAGCAATTAGGGGCTTAGCGATGCTTGTGAGTTCCCTATCGCTTTGGTACTAATTCCTTGTGTATAAAAGCATAGAAAAGGGGGTTAGTACCAAGTGATAAAGGGCTTACGCATTGTCAGCAGGTCCCTTGTCACTTGATACTGACCCTGAAAACAAAATTAAACAAAAGAGTGTTAGTATCAAGAGATTAAGGGCTTACGTGATGCCTACGAGTTCCCTACCACTTAGTACTGACCCCTTATGTATAAAAGGAGAGAAAAGGGGGTCAATACAAGGCCATATGGAACATGAGGTCAGTACCAGGCGGTAGGGGGCTTACGCAATGTCCGCGAGCCCCTTACCACTTGGTACTGACCCCAATAACAAAATGAAAGAAAAGGGGGTCAGTAACAACAAGCTATAAGGCACTATAAGAATACCTGTGTTGTTGATGGTGGCGAGGACAATGGCAGCAGGGGATCTCAACACCAAGGCAATGGCAAGTCAAAGGTTAGAAAATGGCCATGTAAAGCTGAAAAGATGCAGGGGAGAAGAGAGCTTGAGCTCTTGCAAGCACACACACACTCACAAAATCCTAAAAGAGAACACACAAGGTGAGAGGCTGAAAATCTTCTTCTCCTTCACTCAACACTCATATACACCATATACAAATATAAGAGTACACACATATGAAAAGGTACTCAACCAAATACATACTAGGGTTCTCTATAGTGTGAACCCAACTAAATGAGCTGGCACTCTATAACTATGCTAGTCTCTAGAATGGCTGTCACATAGCCTGTCATCCCACTGGCCGCATATCACCCATGATCTCACCAACCATGCTAGTGGTGTAAGTGTGAGGCCTGTCCCCCAGGCGGCGGGTCATCAGTGTCCACCGTCTCACTAGATGAGCTCGATATCTCAACACTCCCCCTCAAGCTCAAATTCATCTCATGTACAACAAGCGAAGCCCTGAATCTGTGGAGCTTCTCTGTACCCAATGATTTGGTGAAGATGTCAGCTACCTGATCCTGTGTGGTGCTGACATAAACAAGGTCAACGTCTCTTGCCAAGACCTTCTCTCTGACAAAATGGTAGTGGACCTCTATATGCTTTGTGCGAGCATGAAAAACTGGGTTCCTGGCCAACTGTATACTGCTAATGTAGTCACAGAAAATGACAACTTGTCTATCCCCACTGATAGACACAAATCTGCAAGTAGCTTTCTCAACCAAGCTACCTCACATGCTGCCATAGCAGCACCTCTGTACTCGACCTCTGTACTGGATAGAGAAACCGTAGGCTGCTTCTTGCTGCTCCAAGTCACAGCAGCACTCCCCAAAGAAAACATGAAGCCACTAGTAGATCTTCTATTTGAGATACTGCCAGCCCAATCAGCATCTTTGTACCCATGTACACATATCTCTGTCCCAGTTTCATAAAATATTCCACAATGCAAAGTAGACCTCACATATCTCAGTATGCGTCTCAATGCATCCAAATGCAGCTTCTGAGGAACCTGCATAAACTGACTCACCAACCCAACAGCATAGCTCAAATCTGGCTTAGTGATCATCATGTAGATCAAGCTTCCTACTATGCGCCTATACATAGTAGGATCCTCCAAAATCTCTCCTTAATCTGTACTCAACTTGCCATTATGATCTAATGGCACTGAGATAGGCTTACAGCCTGTCATACCATACTTGGACAACATGTCCAAGCCATACTGTCTCTGTAGTAATTCAATACCATGTGGTGACCTAATCACATCAATGCCAAAGAAATATCTGAGCTCTCCCAGATCCTTTATCTCAAACTTCTGTCTAAGCAAGATCTTTACATCAAATCTCTGCATCATGGTCCCCCGTAATGATCAGGTCATCTACATAGATGACAATAAGTACAACCCCTGAAAATTTTTGTGTCTCATATACAGGTAGAAATCTGCATTGGCTACATGAAAGCCAATAGTGATAAGATATTCAAAAATCTTGTCAGACCATGCTCTTGGTGCTTGTTTTAAGCCATACAAGGCTTTCTTCAACCTCCACACATGCTTGGGGTGACTCACATCCTCATAACCACGTGGCTGCAACATATACACCTCGTCCTGCAAATCCCCATGCAAGAATGCATTCTTTACATCCATCTGATGTAAAGACCATTGCTTTGACGCAGCCACTACTATCACAACTCTCACTGTTGCCATCTCAAGTGGCAACTGGGCTGAAAGTTTCCTCATAATAATCAATGCCATATGTCTGTGCATATCCTTTGGCTACCAATCTAGCCTTGTACCTGCTTATGCTTCCATCACTGTTATGTTTTACTTTGTACACCCACTTGCATCTGGTGACTCACATCCTCATAACCACGTGGCTGCAACATATACACCTCGTCCTGCAAATCCCCATGCAAGAATGCATTCTTTACATCCATCTGATGTAAAGACCATTGCTTTGACGTAGCCACTACTATCACAACTCTCACTGTTGCCATCTCAAGTGGCAACTGGGCTGAAAGTTTCCTCATAATAATCAATGCCATATGTCTGTGCATATCCTTTGGCTACCAATCTAGCCTTGTACCTGCTTATGCTTCCATCACTGTTATGTTTTACTTTGTACACCCACTTGCATCCACCAATGGCTTTCTTACCTTCAGGCAATTGCACTAAATCCCAAGTCTCATTTCCATATAGGCATCCATCTCCTCATCCATATCTTTCTCCCACAACACACATTTCCAATAGCCTCATCAATGCATGTGGGCTCTACAACCTGCACAACTTTTGCCATGTATGTATAGTGATGTGCCATATAACCATCATAGGTAAACCTCTGCACAGGATTCTTCACTCTCTCAGATCTTTGCAGCTTTGCATTCATGGCTTCCATAGCCTTCTTTACACCAAGTGTTCTCATAGATGGGATCCCAAGCACCTCATCAAGGCTCATCTCTGAGCCTTGATGAGGAGACTAGTGGCTCATCTCTGAGCCACTAGTCTCTCCATCAATATGAGAATGCCCTGCAGAAATGTCAGACATACTAAGGGACTCAACCACTTTCTCTTTGCCTTTATGTGATGTACTAATCACATTTGCAGGACTGGTATTATGATGCAGCCTGCCACTCCATGGTCTATCAATTGAACCACTAGATGAGGACTCTCCTGGTCCACTCAAAGACTGTGATCGCTAACTTGCATTTTGTGCAACCACATTTCCACTCACATCAGCCCCAACAGTTTCTTTTTCAGTAGCATACCAGCTGCTCATCTCATCCACAAACAACATCCCTGCTTACCCTCAACTCACGTGTAGCAGGGTTATAACACCTGTATCCCTTTTGCTCAAGGGAATATCTAATAAACACACATTTTTTAGCTTTTGTTCTCAGCTCATTTGGCACATGCACATATGCAATGCATCCAAAGACTTTCAGATGAGACAAATCAGGTTTTCTGCCAGTAAACCTCTCCTCTGGAGTTACATCATGTATGGCTGCAGTTGGAGTCCTGTTCATGATGTAAACTACTATAGAAACAACCTCAGCCCAATAGCTATGTGGAATATTCTTCTCTTCCATCAATGCTCGTGCAATCTCAGTAATGTGCCTGTTTTTCTGCTCAGCAACTCCATTTTGCTGCAAAGTGTATCTGCATGTAAACTATCTCCGAATACCATTCTTCTTTAAAAACTCAAAGAACTCATTGGAGAAGTACTCTCCCCCTCCATCTGACCTTAGTCACTTTACATATTTCCCTGTTTTTTACTTTTCAACCAAAGCTCTGAAATTCTGAAAATGAGTGAACACCTCACCCTTCTCCTTCATGAAGTATACCCACACTTTCCTTGTGTGGTCATTAATAAATGTCACATAATACCTGTAGCCTCCCATAGACATGGTCTTCGTAGGACCCCATACATATGAATGCACAACATCTAGTGCATTTCTGCTCACATTTCTGTTACGTGGAAATACATGCTTTGTTTGCTTTCCAAATTGGCATGCTTCACATATTTTCTGCATACCTTCAACTTTAAACTTTGGTAGCCCTGTCAAAATTCCTTAAGTCTGCATAGACTTCATTCTCTGCACATTCACAAGTCCAATTATTTTATGCCAAATGTATGTGTTATCTGCAACAATTCCTGAACCATTTACAAACATTGCAACACTCACTTCAGGCATGTTTACATTCAATGTAAACATTCTGCCCACTCTGTTGCCTTTTGCAACCAACCTGCATTTGTCTTTAAAGTCTTCAACATAACAACATCAGGATTAAACCAAACCTGCAAACCCTGCTCAATCATCTGGCCAACTGAAACCAGATTCTTTGTTATGTTTGGAACATGTATATCTGCAAGGTGCTTCACTTTGCCATCCTGCATAGACAATGACACATCTCCAACATGGGAAATTGGATGAGCAGTGTTATCCCCTGTTTCCATAAAACCTGGTCTTTCAAGGTTTTTCATCTCCTTGAACCACTCCCCATGACTTGTCATGTGGTTCGAAGCACCTGAATTAACGTACCATACATCATCTTTATGTGCTGCTTCAACATTTTCAGACATGGCATTAACGACATGCTCCATAACAAACAACCTTTCATTACTCTCATTGTTTCTGCTCGAGGATGCATAGTTGTTTTGCTGCAATTTCCCATTTTGCATGTCAGCCTGCTTCTTATAACAGTCTGTCTACACATGTCCAGGCTTACCACAATAAAAGCATCCACATGTATCATTATACTGCCTTTGCCAATTTCCACGACCTCTTTGACTCCCCTTGCCTCTTCCTCTGAGAATTGGCCTCTTCCACTTGCATGTTGTTGTTGTTGTTGTTGTGAATTCTGGGACTGTTGTTGTTGCTGCTGGCCATAATTCTGATTACGTGTTCAGCCACCTCCTTGACTGCGTCCATGGCCCCCTCTACCTCATCCTCTTCGTGAACTTGTGTAGAAGGCCTGTTGCTTTGAACTGTTTTTGTTTTGTGAAGACTGCTGGTCCTCACTCAAGTTCTTCTCTTCTATAATCAACATAGACACCAAATTTGTAAAATTGGGAATGTTTTCCCGAGTCTGAATAGACGTCTTGAACGCCTTGTATTGTGGCCCGAGACCACGTAGACAGACTTCCACCTTATCATCATCATCCACTGAAACACCAATAGATGCAAGGGATTCCACAATACCCTTTATCTTCAATGCATAGTCATTCACAGACATACTCTTTTTCTCCATAGTATGAAGTTCATTCTTCAACTGTATCTTTCGTGCCTTGGTATTTGTTTCATAGAGTTTTACCAAGGTGTCCCATGCCTCCTTAGGGGGACTTGGCATCCTGTATATGCCCAATCATAGTGTCCTATATGTGCCCAATCATGGTGTCCTGTATACTGATAGAGAGCCAATACATAACTTTTTTGGCTCCTTGGTTCCAATCCTTGAACTCTTTCACATCTGCAGCAGTCGAATTGATCTCCGGTATCTTCGGTGCCTCTTCATGCTCACCTTCTATGTAGTCCCAATAACCCTTTCCTATCAGAAAATTCATCAACCTGAACCTCCAAGCATGGAAGTTGTTCTTATCAAGCTTCTCAGCAACAATCTGGTTTATGCCATCATTTGACATCTTGCCAGACACATAAATTTACCAGAAACAGCACTCTAGTTTGTCCTGCACAAACTACTGTATTTTCTGCAGCGGTACTGTAGTACACTCAAATGTCACAACCAGTGACTAGTTTGTCCTGCACAAACTGTTGTATTTTTTGTAGCAGCAGTACTGTAGTGCGGTACTATAGTACACTGAAATGTCACAACCACAGTGACCTCAATGTGCATACATACACCCATGGCAACTGTTGATCTTCTTGCAGCACACACAATATCTGCACAACCAATTTGTCTTCCTGCAGTTCTTAAAACAAAATTCTGAAGAGGATCGATGACTTACCCGTAGTGCTCAAAATCGCCTGCTTTCTGAAAAACGGAGGTCGCAACGCACCTGAAATGCATTTTCAGCCAGAAAATCCATCCGATAAGCAAATATAGTTGCCCTATAGCTTTACTCCCGAAAAGAAAGCTCCTCAATCAGAGATCGTTTGCCGGTGCCTCCCGTAGAGCTCCCGACAAGGGTGTAATCGCCAACACAAATAGGGAAGAGTAGTTGAAGCTCTTACCCTCGTACCGCTTCCTGTGCTTCTCTTGCTTGCAGCTCAGCCCTTAGCATGAACCAGGCTCTGATACCATGAAAAGATGCAGGAGAGAAGAGAGCTTGAGCTCTTGCAAGCACACACACACTCACAAAACCCTAAAAGAGAACACACAAGGTGAGAGGCTGAAAATCTTATTCTCCTTCACTCAAAACTCAACACACCATATACAAAGATAAGAGTACACACATATGAAAAGGTACTCAACCAAATACATACTAGGGTTCTCTATAGTGTGAACCCAACTAAATGAGCTGGCACTATAACTATGCCAGTCTCTAGAATGGCTGTCACATAGCCTGTCGTCCCACTGGCCGCATATCACCCATGATCTCACCAACCATGCCAGTGGTGTAAGTGTGGGGCCTATCCCCCAGGTGGGTCATCAGTGTCCACCGCCTCACTAGATGAGCTCGATATCTCAACAAAAGCGACAATGGTGATGGTGATGCAGAGGGATGATGCGAAGGGCAGCGAGCTCGACATGAAGGGTAGAGAGATTGATGTGAATGAATGTCCCCAAGGAGATTCAGGCTGTTATAGACCCACGTGGTGGTCTTAGCACCATGCGTGTGGTGTGTCCTGATCATAAGTGACATTATAAGGTCTCACGCATTTATAAGCCATTTTACCCTTCATATAAGGCTACCCAAAAAATAGCCTTTCAAAAAGAAAGGTGAATTTTTCAAAATCCCCTTATTACATATAGGGAAAAAAGGGCATAATAGAATTAACCCTTCAAATAAAAGTTTGGGGCCACCCTTAAAAAATGAGCCCTATATCTTGTGTATACATCATAGTTTACAAGGCTATGGTTCATTAAAACATCATATAATGTTTTTCTTTCTGTAAGGTTGTTGGAGACAGAGGATAATTTTTGTCTTTCTGTAAGGTTGTAAGGTTGTGTGTATGTGTGTGTGTGTGTGTGTGTGTGTGTGTGTGTGTGTGTTTAGAATGAATTTTGTGAGTGTTTTTGTGTGTGTGCATTCGAGAGAGATATAGAGAGAAAATCATGCGTGCAAATTTTATTAAAAGCTTTCTTGTGGAGATAGAAGAATAAGAAGAAGGGGCAATAGCGATCACGATACAGAGGGACAATGCAAAGGGAAGATAAGGCGATGGTAGGAAACTCGATTCCCATACCATGTGGTCTTAGCGCCACTCATGTGGTGTGCACTGTGTACTGAGCATAAGTTGCATTTATAAGGTCTAACGCATGAATGACACAACGATCGTCGCATGATGCGGGAGATCCTGATGGTCCCGCCCCTCCCTCCTCGTTCAAGGCCAATTGAGAAAACCCATGCTGCTCACGATAGGGACACCTGCTCTTAAACAAGGAGAAGAGTAGAAGCACAAGACTTGCCCCTGCAACAAGATGCCGCACAACCAAAACCTAACGCACAACTAGAACCAGAGGCACAACCACAACTGGAGGCTGTTGTTGCCGCACAGCCCCATAACCCTCTCAGAGATGCTAGTGAAGGTGATAATTTTGATGAAGATCTAGAAGATGCTGATATAAGCCAAGAAGCCAATAGGATCCGGAGATAAATTAATGTCATTGAAGAAGTTATATTAAATAATTAAGGGATGTGGAAAGTTTTGTGCTTATTAGAGTGGCATTTACAATTGAGGGCAAGCTTGTTACCAGCTTCGATGCATTCATTTTACATGTTTTGCAGTGTTGCAGGGGGTAATGGAAGTTACAGACATAGTCGTCAATGTGGCACTATGGTATGATGCATGATTGTGCTATAAGTACCAGTGGACTAATTTTTCACAAATTCTAATTCTATTTTCTATTCATTGTTGCCTTTAGGCATTATTTATCACTTCTACCAGAAGAGGTACATAATTTTTCACAAATCCTAATTCTATTTTCTATTCATTGTTGCCTTCAAGCACATTAGTTATCACTTCAGAAGAGGTACAGAATTGTACATATGTTGTTGATCCCCTCATATCAAGCCAATTGCAAAATGACCAGGCATCATTTTTGGACCTCATGGCCTGGTTTCAAATGGTTAACCTCTACATAGCTATGAGGTTTCTGAAAAAACATGTCTCTTTGTGTACAAGAACTTAATTTTCACAAATATAATCCATTGCACGTAAAACAATTCAGGACCAAAGCTGTACAAAAGATTATTTTTGATGTCCATGATTGTGTAAAAGAAGTGATCAAAAGAGCAAGTGAATTCGCAAGGGAAGTCGAAGAGCTACTGCGTCAGCAAGAGGAACAGTACCAAAGGGATGTTGAAGCACACTAAGCTGCTCTATCAAATAATATGAAAGGTGCACAAGTGAGGTGGAGGAATGGATGGAATCTAGGAGGCAGGTTGAGATGGAGGCCCAAAGGTAAGCAAAGGAGGCCGAGAGGCAAGCACATGAAAGATTGTGGGAGGACATGGAAAGAGCGGAAGAGAGCCTCAATCCAAGGCCACCCCAATCACATTCACATTTTCAATCACAAACACCTCACCCCCATTCTCCACAATCTTCTTCTTGTTGTGGTGGAGGAGTTAGCTAAATATGTTTGAGGGGTTTTGAGGTGTCCAGTTGTGTCAGATAAAGGACTTAGGATATCAATTGAGTTGATTGGTGCTCTGGATTTGTGTTGTGGTGCTAGTTTATATTCAGTGTTTACATTCAGCCCTTGAAATTCTTTTCTGTATACATATAAAATAATCTCATGAATTGGCATTCCCCCATCCATACTTTATAGGTCTTGTGAGACGAAGAGCTCTTTCTCCTTTGTGCATTTCAAGATGTAGAAGTCCGCATATTTCCTTTTTTAGCTGTCACCCACCACCACCAAATTGTCTCCTACAAGAAAACATCACTAAGGGTATCATGGTGCCCTTCATAGGTGGCCTCCTCAATGTTTGTGATGTTAACATCAATGTCAACATTTTCTTCTTCAGTGCCATCTACCAATGGTTCAAGGGAAATTAGTCCCAACTATGAATATGAGACTAATTGCTACATCTATGCCATATGGGTTTCATACAATTACTACAATAACATGATAACCGACACACTCTCAATGATGTTGGATCATTTTCTGAGAGTATGCAGAGATTGAATGTAGGGATCTTGTGTTTGTTATAGCCTTGACATCCCAATGGCATGCCTCATCTCTATCTATCACCCAACTTTATCTCCCAAAATACTCTACTAACATACCGAGCTTATGATGCATATGTGGACTCAGGTCCAATGGTGGAGCATTTCTTGTAAAAACTTTACGACATCAGCTGAACATTGGATCTTAGCACCATTAGGCTTGAGTTGTTCATGAGTTAGTGCTCTCTTCACTACATCCCCTTCACCGTTGTACTCTCCCTTTCCACGAGTAGAGCTAAATAAATTCCATGTCATTGGGCAGTGTACTTGGAAACAAAGTAGAAAGATATTTTTGCTTTAAATTGAGACAAATCACCATTAGACCAAACCCAATGACGTTGTAGGGGAATGCTCTACTAAAATACCGAGCTTATGATATGTGGACTCAGCTCCAATGGTGAGCATTTCTTGTAAAAACTTTACGACATTAGCTGAACATTGGATCTTAGCACCATTAGGCTTGAGTTGTTCATGAGTTAGTGCTCTCTTCACTACATCCCCTTCACCGTTGTACTCTCCCTTTCCACAAGAGTAGAGCCAAAGAAATTCCATGTCATTGGCAATGTACCTAGAAACAAAGTAGAAAGACATTTTTGCTTTAAATTGAGACACCACCATTAGACCAAACCCAATGACGTTGTATGTTACTACAATAACATGATAACCAAAACACTCTCAATAATGTTGGATCGTTCAAAGAGTATGTAGAGATTGAATGTAGGGATCTTGTGTTTGTTATAGCCTTGACATCCCATCCCTCATATCTATCTATATCACCCAACTTTATCTCCCAAAATACTCTATTAACATACCGAGCTTATGATGCATATGTGGACTCAGCTCCAATGGTGAGCATTTCTTGTAAAAACTTTACGACATCAGCTGAACATTGGATCTTAACACCATTAGGCTTGAGTTGTTCATGAGTTAGTGCTCTCTTCACTACATCCCCTTCACCATTGTACTCTCCCTTTCCACGAGTAGAGCCAAAGAAATTCCATGTCATTGGGAGTGTATCTAGAAACAAAGTAGAAAGACATTTTGCTTTAAATTGAGACGAATCACCATTAGACCAAACCCAATGATGTTGTAGGGGAATGCCAAAAGGTAATACCCAATTATAATGTAGCATGAAACAATGTTGCACAAACTGGGTATCATGCTTCAGAGATATAGAAGTGTATCATTTTGTGGATGTCACCTGCAATGCAAAAGTATGTAATATGCACAAATATGGAAACTTGGATTGAATACCAATGCATTGACTGTATCTCATTTTTCTCCTTGAAAGAGTATTTTTCAGCAAAGTCTACAATAGATATTAGCACATCTTCAGGAAAATTGGACAAGCATTCTTTGTATTGCTCAGCTTGCCACATGTACACAAAATTATGTTTGATAAACTTTCCGAGCTGATCATTGAACATTCGATTGAGTGCCTTGCATGAAATTTTCTTGTGTATTAACTCTTTTCTCTTCTTTGTCTTGCCATCATCACTGGTTCCACATTCTATGTCCTGGAAGATCTTCATGGTGACAAGCCAATCAATATATGCAGATTCAGTTAGACAAATTGCTATGTTTCGAGGATCACAAACACAGAAAGTTATGGAACATAGTACCTTCAACTTTGGGACATAAGATTGACTCCCATGCACTTGTGATGCTCTTGTAGGACCTCTTTGCATCCTTGCACCCACATGGCTGAGAACCCACATTACAAATGACACAATCACATTGACATGCTTTGCCGTGCAACCCAAAAATAGATCTTCTAATATGCTTCAAGGCATCTTTTAAGAATGACATATGAACATGTGTTATGTACGAAAAAGTGTATTGATCCTTAAGCTTGCGCACAAAATATGGCTTTAATTTCTCGAAAGCTCGTTGATGAACTAGTGCCTATGGATGTATCTCCTTAAACAAAAAATATATTTCAACCTGCAATAGAAATCCATCATAGTAGTAGCAAGTTAAACATTTGGTTTGAAACTAGTTTATAGTCATAAGTTTATAGTCATAAGTTCTTAGGTGTATGCAACTGGTTTACCAACCAATATCTTATTGGTTTAACACCGGTACCATATTCTTTCAAAACTGGTATTGTCCCAGTATAAAACATTGGTATCATATGGCCACCCCAAGTTCTCCTTCTGATCTTTACTCGGTCTCATACCAGTGTTCAACTAGTATAATACCAGTTAGAAAATTTGCTAAATATCGAGTACATTAGAGGAGAACTTTCTCTTAATCTAGTATGATAGCAGTGTTTAACCAGCAGGTGCTAGTCTTTTCCCTACGGATAGTGTTAGTTGTATATATCTATCATTCCACAACCGGTATCATATTGGTTTGGGACCAGTATCATTTTGGTGGAAATCCTGTTAAGCTTGTTTTTGTTATAGCCTAAGTGTATACAGATTGTTTTCCATCAGGTATCTTATTAGTTTAACAGTAATCTCTTACTGGTTTTACACCGGTTTTCTTGGTTTTATTTATTTCTGCCCAAGCTGAAAACCATTTAGAACCATGCCTTGCCTTGTGAGGGAGGACGATTTCTTTTTATGTGCAAGATTTTCTAGTCCTAGAATTCCCTAAGTAGTCCAAGAGCTATAGGTTGACTTCTGCTAGATTCTTTGCAGCATGGTAGCAACTAGTTAGATCTAGAGAGAAAACGACACTCTTTTACAACATCATTTGACTAAACCAAATACACAGCTACAAAAGCTAGATCTAGAACACTTTCCCCTTTAATTTTGTAAATCTGACTGTTGCTGAGGACTAACTGAAAATATGACAATCATACATAATACACATAGACATGGATAAAAGAAGGAAGAAACAATGCACAAACAAGGATGATAGAATCATGGAAGAGTAGAGAATTTAGCATTTGTTTGTGTATCGGTTAGAAACATCTAATCTAGTACTTGGCATCATCACAAAGCATTTGAATCTATACTGAAGGAATATGTAATGCATAAAAGCAAACCTAATCAAAATAGGTGTTGGAGCATAGGTTGTTGCGGTTACTTGAGATTGAGTTAGTTACTACATTAGGGAAAAGTTATCCTGGTGCCCGTGCTTTCCGGGCAAAGAAAGTTTTTCCTGATTCGGTTTTGGAAAAACCGATGGATTAGTCTCTTGTCCGGATATCCGTGGGCGAGGTCCCGAGTGTGGGACCCTACTCCGTGCAAGAAGTGCTACTTCTGCTGCTAGCACCCCTGAATTTGTTGCGCGGTGGGGACAGGGATCTTATAAAACTCCCATTTGTCTATAAAAGCCTTGCACTGGTTCATTTGAAATATATGAGAGAATCACTTTTCCAACAACCATGAATGCCTCACACTTGTACTCACCTTAAATCTTGAGAGTTTGGGCCATTGGTGTGGCCACCTTGAAGAATCTTCTCAACCCAAACCTTGAGGGCATAGAAGTTGAACTTATGGCATGAACTTATGGCAGAAGATATATCTACAACAGGAGAACAAACACTGTTCCACAAAGGACCATGATTAAGACCACGAGAAGAATGAGACCAAGATGAAGTGTCACCATTGTGGTAAACCATCATGGTAAGATGGGACAATTAGCAAAGGACTATTGGGATCGACTCTGAGCCAAAGAAAACAGGATACTTGTGGGATTCATCATCACTTAAGGAGGAGTGTAATAAAAAAAGTGATGAGGGTACTTGGAAATAAGGGTAGTATGCACCTTTTAGAGATAAAATGTTACTAAGTTTATAAAAAACACATTGCAAATGTTAGGAAGCATTCTAAACCTACAAAGGTGAAGCCAGGCAGGGTAGATTTCCAAGAATAAGGTGCCTACTCCAAGTGTGCAAGTGGAGTGCATAAAAGCATTTAACCAGCATTGAATGAGCCCTAAATCAGGGAGATGGACCTAGAATCAAGAGAGATGATTTAGACATGATTAGGTAAATATTTAACTAAGCAATGATATCTAATGTAAATTACATTGTCATTATCTTGGCATAAGTGCTAATTATTTTTTATTCTTTAGATTATGCCAAACTGTTAAGCCTAATCCATTACTATCCACCCTAATCACTTCCAACTTACAAATTTCAAGTCTTCATGCCTATGAGATAGTGTTACTAAGCAATTAATATTCTAATAATTACAATATTGACCTTAGCGGGGATGTTGGTATGAGGCTATTCACTTGGGCTTCTTTAGGCCCTCTCACCATGTAATACTATGTCCCTAATTTTCTATAAGTTAAAGTACATAGGCACTTGCCTTAGATATTAAGGCCATATTAGATAAATTGGGCGAATGGAGACATTTTGGGAGTTTGAAATTGGATGAATTTCATTAAATTTGGGAAAATTTTTACAACTTTGGGAGATTGAATGATCAAACATCGGATGGGTTTCTTTCCACCATTTAGGGGTACAATAGATTTTAATACAAGTTGATAATCAAGGGTGGCACGAGTTAATGACGTGAATCGCTATGGCATGAATTATCATGACGTGAAACATATACACGAGAAACACTAGACGTGAAACAATGGGTCGTGAATGTGCCGCAGACATGAAACAACATGACGTGAAACATACACACGTGAAACAATGGGTCGTGAATGTGCGGACGTGACACAACATGATGTGAAACATATACACATGAAACACCAGACGTGAATTACTATGGCATGAATTAGCATGACGTAAAACATCATGACGTGAATGTGCAGATGTGAAACATAATGACGTGAATGTGCAGATGTGAATCTGCAGTCATGAATTTATAACAGTGCGTGCACGCGTTCAGGATGGAGTTTCACATATATTGAAAAATGACATGTATTGATTGTAAACACCTTTTTAATATATGTTCTCCCAAGGTTTTATAATGCTTTCCTGCACCATCAATAAAACCAATGAAAGACCTTTTTTGAAAGTATGTAGTACAAGAAATTATGTATAATTTGAGAAATGTAAATGTAAAAACATATTACCAGATAAGTAAGGAGATTTTAAGTCTCCACTGCTAAGCAAGCCTTCTTGTGCTTTTGTACACATATTCTATGGAATCTTAATCCTCTTAGTATTTGTGACTTTTGACGTCCATGACCATACAACTGCATCAACACATTCCCAAACTTGTGGACCCTTCTTATTCTCTACCCAAAACTTGCTCCCACAATCCTCATAGACTTCTACATCACTTAGTCTTTTTTTCTTAGCACAAGGTGCCCAATTTTGAATTAGTACCTTATTGAAATTAGGTGATGTTTCATCTATCTCGATTTCTAATTGGGCAACACCAAGCCATATAGGATAAATTGAATCAGATGGCCTCACCAAGATAAAGTTTCCTTTGTTAACATCTATCATTGGGCTAAACTCTTCCCTTGCCTTACCACTTAAAGAACCACAATAGTGATTATTCCATTCCTCATAGCCTATGAATTCATTATTTTGCCTATCGAAGTTATCCACATGATTTGAAAATTTTGTCTTTGGCCAAAAATCTGAGTACACTCTTGTCTTTGGCCAAAAATCTGGGTACACTCTTGTCTTTGATCAAATCGGATGCTCAAGTTCCTCTAGCATATTTTTCCAATAATCTATGACTGGTCTAATATAGGGTTCATATGATGTTGTCTCATCCCTTCTATCTGCACACTTCTCCCAGAACCTAATGTAATCCTTTATGCCTGCCATTACTTGAAAGTGACCCCTTACAAATTTAGCCATTGATAGCATGTCTGGAAACCCTTTTGGAAAAACAGAAGTGGCCGTTTATCAGAATCTTTCTTCCACAACTCAATGCCTTCTTACCCAACAATCATCTAATTAGGTGAATTGGGATGCACTTTGTATTGCCTTATCGGTTTTTCTTCAAGCATGAAGAAATGAAACTGCAATGGTTTAGAATGACCCACAAGCATATCTTGTCCATCATTAAGATAACCATCAACAAAACTCTTGAAGTTGGGAATCCTTTTAAGAAGAAATGATGCTGGTTTGGATTTGAAAGTTCATCTAAATGTATCCATTAGATGTGGAAAAGTGAATGTTTGACCCACTCTCAATTTCTCAGAAAACCTGCTAAACATTGCATCAATGTCCTCATGTATGTGCCCTACCATCAAGAAGCCTTATTGAACTATCTTGAAGAAACCTCTTGCAATAAGAAAAGAAAAGTATGCAAATAAGTACCAATTTTTGTTCTCTGATACACAATTATCTAGTTATAGCACTAAGTTCTCTAGCAATTTACGAAACGAGGAGGTAGTGCTTGTTGTAGTCTCTATAATAGAAGCCGTGTCATTTATATTCCCTAAGTTTGCATTAGTGACACTTTCCTGTAATAAATCTACAGATCCACCACTCTAGAGAGGTTCCTTACCTTCTAAAGCATAATGAAAATCCAAGGCACTTCTTGAGTTTAGAGCATTTAGTAATGGAACATTGTTGCTTTCTTGGACCCCATTAGTAACTAGGTCACCAATTGCATGCATGTCCATCCTCTCCAAGTTATGCAAACACAATGCAAGGGAGCCAACTATGACATTTAGATATGAGGGCCACAAACCATTTATAGTGAAGTGTCCATAAATGACCATGCCCATTCCCATGAGCAATCATTCCAATTAGAGACACTTGCGATTGCCAAGAAGAATCAATGTCCTTTGACTTCACACCCGAAGTTTTGGGATTATTGTTTTCTTTTGGTCTATCTTGTCATGAATTATGCATAAGTATTTACTAGGATCCATCTCAAAGGACCTATGCCATGCATAATGAAGGTTCCTACAACTCTATATCATATGCTTATTTCTTTCCTCCATCAGTCTCCTCTCAAAACTTTGTGGCTGCCAATTGTGCCTTTATCCCACTACACAAACTGCATTTGGAGAACTCGCTACTCTTGAGTGACCAAGGAAACATTCTTGAAGTCCTCATTCCATATCCTCCCAAAAGAAATTTTGGATGTATTTTCTAAACCCAAATATAGGCCCATTTTTATCTCACGTTGGATATCTACCTTTTTATATACTTCAGGTATTACTAATTGAATCTCTCTAGAACCATCCAACATGGTTCTACTTTTGTGAGGCATACGCTCTGAGGTATTTTCCACAAACTCTAGCATAGGAGCCCTTCCCATACATGCGTGCTCCCTAGTCCTCCTCACTATTTATGTATTTCCATGCACATATTGTTGTGCACCATTCTTAAACTGCTCTCTGTATCTATAAAATGATGTTTTTGGTACTCCATGTATCTCATACCATGTTTTGCAACATACCTCCACACCATTCACCATAAATTTGTAGCTTGACTTTCCATGAATGTCATGATGCAAAGCCATAGATAACATGTCATACACTGTGCGAGATTCTAGAGAGTTTCCCCGAAAATTCTTTCAAATTTTTATTAACATATCTCGATCAGCATCATGCTCACAACACTTGCATTGACAAACTTGTAGCGCTGATTCCATTGACATCATTCTGAACATTGATGTCAGTGGCTCTATTTGCTTGGGAAGGAGTCCTTGAGAATGGCAATGGTGACATTCTCCCCTTTAAGCTGATGGGAGGCCCTGAGAATGGCAGTGCTGGAATTCTTCCTGGAATGTAAGGGAGAATGGCAGTGGTGCCATTCTCCTGTTAAAGGTGATGGGATGCCTTGAGAATGGCACCATTACCATTCTTATTTAAATGTAAGGGAGAATGGCAGTGATGCCATTATAATAAAACATAGATCAAGTTGGTGGGAGAAATGCACTACTGTCATTCATTCTTGAATGTGATGGAAGACCTTGAGAATGGAACTACTTAAATACATGAATTTGATTATGAGGAGAATGACACTATTCTCAAGGTCTTCCATCACATTCATTCTTGAATGTGATGGAAGACCTTGAGAATGGAACTACTCAAATACATGAATTTGATTATGAGGAGAATGACACTATTACTGTAAGATTCCTCCCCAACCTTTCAAGATGTCCAGCATCTTCCCGTGTAATCAAATCCCTCTTCAGAAATATAAAAGATCTTGTTTCTACCAGTTTTGGCCTAGAGAGAGAAAATCTTCTAGAGAGTGGTAATTCAATTTTTAAATATTTTTGGATGGAAAAATATCTCATCTTATTAAAATAAGTTCCCCTAAAATAGAATTTCAAAAAGATTTTTAGAAGGTGCATTAGAAATTAAGTATAATCTGTTCAAGAGGCATTATCCTAGGGGTCAAGATTTTTTCAAAATTTTAAATTAAGGTTCCTATGGACCAATAAGATTCATCCAAGGTTGAAATGTAATAAGCCGAGCAAAACCACAATGAGGATGAATGGGACGAGTCCCTGTGATAATGTTCGTAGCTAGAATGATGTTAATGACTTCAGCAAATCACTATGAGATTAGTGGATTGTGCTGGCAGATTACTACTGTTAACTTTTGATCAGTAGATCAAGTTAAGGGTTGATAAATTAAAAATCTAAAAATTTGAAATCCCCATGGAGGATTGTTCAGATAGAAAAATTCAGTCTGATGGATCATTATTGTGTTAAAGATATGAATGAGATAATTCTGAATGAATTGTAACTAATAATACATTCTATATGAGTATCTTTATCCCTTGATTATGTGGGGAGCTGACCTATTTAGAGAATCCTAAAATCAGTTGAATCAAAAATCGGATTGAATCATAAATAAAGAGACTTAACAAGAATTTTCGTATTGATAGGAACATAGATCGAGGTCGTCATGGTAGAAATGTTAACCCCCAACTTGATGAAGAAGAGCTCGACCTGGATGTTCGTAAAACTCTTCATAGTTCACAGTAGCCTGGACCTTTCAAGGGAGAAGGGGAAAACTTGGGTGAGACTGTGGAGAAGTGGATCGAATCAATGGAAGAATACTTCGATGTCACCGGGTACAATGAGAAGAGCAAAATGGCTCTTGCAAGGCTAAAGATAGTGGAGACAGCTAGAGTGAAATGGAGAAACCACTGTGGGACAAATCGTCTCGACCGAAATACCCAAACCTAGACTGATCTCAAAATTTACCTAAGGACGAGGTTCTGCCCTCCCGGCTTTTTAGAAAAAACAAAGATGAACGAATTCTTAGAGTTAACCCAGGGGAGTAGAACTATTGAGGCATATCACCAAGCATTCGCCCTCCTCCTCAAGTACTCGCCTCCATTGCATGTAGAACAGCTGATGGCGAGGTTCATTCGGGAACTAAACGAACCTTTGAATATCCTGGTGAAGAATGCCAAGCCAGTTTCCATGGCTGAAGCAGTTCAGATGGCGAAGGATTTCGCCAAAACCTTTGATGTCAAAGTCCCGGCAAAGCCAGCACCATCACCTTTCAAAAGGTTTTTATTCCCAGAAGATGATTCCAGCCTTCCTTCGCATAAGAGACATCAGGGTCAAACCCAGGATATGGGAAGTTCTAGAATGGAATAAATGTCCTTTTCTCGAAACTCAATCCCCTGGATTTTAACTTCAGAAGTTCCACCCTTGAACAAGAGAGTGAAATGCTATAACTGTCAAGGAATTGGACATCACAGTATGGATTGCCCAACTCCTTTTGGATCAAGGTTTTCAGGGCAAGGAAATCAAGGATAAAGATTATAGACTCTAGGCCCTTCCTTGCAAAGTAATCAAAGTTCTATCCACCAAAATCACGGAAATCCAAGAGGTAAACCCTCTATCCAACCTGCAGTTTCAATCCAAAGTAATGTAAGACCTCCAACTCAGAATAGGGGAAGTCAAAGAGAGTTGTTCCCAAATCGGCCATCCACTTCTAAGACAATAAAGTTGGAAGTGATTGAAGAAGAAGAAGAAGATGAAAGAGATCATACTCCACCTGCGAGATGAGGACATCTCACGTTTTTTAAGTGGGGTAGAATGTAAGATTCCTCCCCAGCCTTTCAAGATGTCCAGCATCTTCCCCTGTAATCAAATCACTCTTTAGAAATATAAAAGATCTTGTTTCTACCAGTTTTGGCCTAGAGAGAGAAAATCTTCTAGAGAGTGGTAATTCAGTTTTTAAATATTTTTGGATGGAAAAATCTCATCTTATTAAAATAAGTTTCCCTAAAATAGAAGTTCAAAAAGATTTTCAGAAGGTGCATTAGAAATTAAGTATAATCTGTTCAAGAGGCATTATCCTAGGGGTCAAGATTTTTTCAAAATTTTAAATTAAGGTTCCTATGGACCAATAAGATTCATCCAAATGTAGGGAGGAGATAAATGGAGAAATAAAAGAAAAATCCCCCAGAAATGAGTAAATACTCACATAAGATGAAGAGTTGACTAAGGACAAGGTTAATAGTTTTAAAAAAGAGAGATATTTAGAAGAAATGATGCATTTTTGACACCTCAGTATGGGGGAATTCCCCTCATGAAGGAGGCGCCTATTTCACATGTGTGGGAGAGTTTTAAACTCCCAAATAATGAGATATTTTTATCTCTCCTCTCTCCTGTTTCAACTAAATGGTCAAAAATTGACCAAACTGATTTGGAAAATTCTAGAATCAGTTTGCTTGGTTAGAGGCTCACTTTTTCCTATAAATGGAAGCCTCCCCCTTTGTTGAAGCTTAATAGTGTTTTTTGCACTGTTACCGTGCTTCTCCCAAGAGCCAAAAACTGTGAATTTACTCATAATTCATTAGTTTTTGACCTTCCCTCTTCTAAAGATTGGTGGCCACTCTTGTTTCAAACAAGAGTAGATCCCTCAAACCATCAAGCCAAAGGAAAGCTCTCAAATTCTCCTTGTAAGTTGGAGATTCTTCTCTTTTCTATTTCATTTTATGGTTTTTTATGATTTTTGTCTTCTCTAAAATGATTATGATGTTATGCCTCATTGAAAAAAGGCATTCCCCTCTCTTCTTTTGTAAATCCAACCATTCTTTAACCTAGATGAATGATTAATGGATAAAATCAAGTTTTTTATAATGTTTCTCTTTGATAAAGTAGAAAATGTTTACATTAGAATGATTTAAATACTCTTGGTGAACTTCTAATTAATTTTAGAGAGTTAAAAAATTGAAAAATGGTCAGCCATACAAAGGAGGTTATGGTGAAATTTTTCTAAAATTGTGAAAAATAAGTTTTACTTTTTTTATTCCAAAGAGTAATTCCCATCGTATATGTATTGTTAAAGTGTTATTTTTCATCCTAGGAATAAGAAAATGAATTCTAAAAATATTTTATTAAAAAAGCGTTACTTTCTTTAGAATTAAATTCTATGCATAGAAGGAAGCATATTGAAATTGTTATTTTGATTATAAAAGTGTGATTTTCATCATAAATGATTTTTATGCATAAATGGATGCATAAAAGAATTTCTTTTATATTAAAAGAGTGATTTTTATCATAAATGATTTGTATGCATAAACATATGCATAAAAGATATATTTTTTATATTAAAAGTATGATTTTTATCATAAATGATTTTTATGCATAAATGGATGCATAAAAGAAATTCTTTTATATTAAAAGAGTGATTTTCATCATAAATGATTTGTATGCATAAACATATGCATAAAAGATTTTTTTTTAATATTAAAAGTATGATTTTTATTATAAATGATTTTTATGCATAAATGGATGCATAAAAGAAATTCTTCTATATTAAAAGACTGATTTTCATCATAAATGATTTGTATGCATAAACATATGCATAAAAAGATTTTTTTTTATATTAAAACTGTGATTCTCATCATAAATGGATTTTATGCATAAATTAGATGCATAAGAGAAATTCTTTTATTCTAAAAGTATAATTCCTACTAAATTGGATTTATGCATGGAAAGATGCATAAAGAATTTATTTTAATCCAAAAGTGTTATTCTCATCAACTTGATTTCTGCATAGAAAGATACATAAAGAAATCCATTTTTATTTCAGAAGAGTTATTTTCATCAATTTTGATTTTATGCATAAATAGATGCATAAAGAAATCCATTTTTATTTCAGAAGAGTTATTTTCATCAATTTTGATTTCATGCATAGAAAGATGCATAAATGAATCCATTTTTATTTCAGAAGAGTTATTTTCATCAATTTTGATTTTATGCATAAATAGATGCATAAAGAATTTTATTTTTATTTTAAAAGAGTTATTCTTACTAATTTTGTAATTTTTGCATAAAAAGATGCATAAAGAATTTTATTTTTAATTCAAAAGAGTTATTTTCATCAATTTTGATTTTATGCATAAATAGATGCATAAAGAATTTTATTTTTATTCCAAAAGAGTTATTCTTATCAATTTTGATTTTATGCATAGAAAGATGCATAAAGAATTTTATTTTTATTTTAAAAGAGTTATTCTTACTAATTTTGTAATTTTTGCATAAAAAGATGCATAAAGAATTTTATTTTTAATTCAAAAGAGTTATTTTCATCAATTTTGATTTTATGCATAAATAGATGCATAAAGAATTTTATTTTTATTCCAAAAGAGTTATTCTTATCAATTTTGATTTTATGCATAGAAAGATGCATAAAGAATTTTATTTTTAATTCAAAAGAGTTATTTTCATCAATTTTGATTTTATGCATGAATAGAAGCATAAAGAATTTTATTTTCATTCCAAAAGAGTTATTCTTATCAATTTTGATTTTATGAATAGAAAGATGCATAAAAGATTTATTTTTATTTTGAAAGTATTATTTTCATTGAAATTAAATTTATGCATAGATAGATGCATAAAAGATTTATTTTTATTTTGAAAGTGTTATTCTCATTAAAACGGAATTTATGCATAGTAAAATGCATAAAAGATTTATTTTTATTTTGAAAGTGTTATTCTCATTAAAACAGAATTTATGCATAGTAAAATACATAAAAGATTCTTTTTAATTCAAAAGTATTATTTTCCTTAAAATTGAAATTATGCAAAAATAGATGCATAAAAGGATTTTTATAAAAGTGTTATTCCTACTAAAGTCGTCTTTATGCCTAATTAGATGCGTAAAGAATCTTTATATCAAAAAATTAGAATTCTCTTACATTCTATAAATAGATGTGATGAGATGTGATAGGAATCAGATAGATGTAAATGGATGGATGGAAGTGATATGAATTAGATAAATGTAAATGGATGTATGGATGTGAAAATGGATATGGATGTGGATGTATGAATGTGGATGTGGATGTGGATGTGGATGTATGGATGTGGATATAGATGTGTATGTATGAATGCGGATGTGGAAGTGGATGTATGAATGTGGATATGAAAATGGATGTGTGGATGTATGAATGTAGATGTGGATGTGGATGTGGATGTATGAATGTGGATATGGATGTGTATGTATGTATGAATGCGGATGTGGAAGTGGATGTATGAATGTGGACATGGAAATGGATGTGTGGATGTATGAATATAGATGTGGATGTGGATGTGGATGTGGATGTATGAATGTGGATGTGGATATGGATGTATGAATGTAGATGTGGATGTGGATGTATGAATGTAGATGTGGTTGTGGATGTATGAATGTGGATGTGGATGTGGATGTGGATGTGGATATGGATATGGATGTGGATGTATGAATGTGGATGTGGATATGGATGTATGAATATGGATGTGAAAATGGATGTATGGACATGGATGTGGATGTGGAAGTGGATGTATGGATGTGGATGTACGAATGTGGATGTGTGTATGTGGAATAATGAATGCGAATGTGTATGTGAAATGATGTGACGTCGATATGAGTGAATGGATGAGATGTGATGACATGTGAATTGGGATGTGAATAAATGATATGTGATGTGAATGAATCTAATGTGATGAGATGGAAAATGATGTGATTGGATGAGAATGAGTACACATATGAATGGAATGTGGAATAAGTAATGTGGACTGATGAGTGATAATGTGGAAAGACGAGAGTTCATTATAGAAACTGTAATTGTGACCTGTTTGTAAATGACTGTTTTATGTCAAGAATGTTGGGGAAGCATTTTGACCGTCTTGTGATTAAGGTCATGGAGACCTAACTGATAAAGTTACAACAGCTGACGGAGAGTCAACGGAGGACGTCGCGCGTAGCATGGTCGGTCGAGGTCTTGACCAGCCTCGGTTCGATTTAAATGGTGAGCTTCCGGTATGGTGGATGAGGGACCAAGGAAGCGGCCTATGAGTGAAGCGCTAGGTGACGGGTGCTCACCATACGGTGCTCAGGCTCTGGGGGGTCGCCGAAGATACCCACACGTGCATCGTGGAAGATATTGGAACAAGGAGTAAAAGTTGTTTTCTGAAACCGAGTATGGATCTGGTTGATTGACCTTGTTGGTCCTCAACTGATGAGTCCATAGCTCTCTTATATGGATCTGTTGATTGATCTTGCTGATCTTCAACGAGGATTTCATCTTGATTTTTATAAGTGAATATTGCTGGGTACTATGAGCTAGGAACTATTAAAAAGGCCCCTCAGTGAACAGGTGGTGAGTGTTCTGGTTGCCAATGATGCCATAGATACTCTGATAAAGGAATGATTGGAAATTAAGATTCAACTGGATACTTGGAAGTTTATGATCAGTAACACTATGATTTCATTAAATGACTGATTTAAATACATTTGAATCTCGAAAAAAGGCAATTTCATATTGGGTGTGTAAGTGGTGTGACTAGAGTTAAATTTGCTTGAAAATCCGGCTAGGGGGCCTGGGAACTCTTTTTCCCGGTACCCGGGACAAAACCTAACCAAATTCTAAATTAGATCCCATCACTACAGTGGTTGGGCGGTTGGCTAACCCATGGGAATGGATGGGGTTAGGCTGGACTGATGGATCCCTAAATTGAGACTCAATTTCTGTATACTACGATAGATGAAATAAATTCCGAAAAAAAATTATTCTATAGAAAAGAATCAATGGCTGTGCCTCTCGATGAGGAAAAAAGCGTTGGTCTCTATGATCCAAGTACATCTGTCCCTTGATCTAACTATGGAACTTACGAGTTCGGTTAGATCAGTTCAGTTAGTTAAGGTTTTTGACTACGATAGGGAAAAGTTATCCTGGTGGAATCGCCCGTGCTTTCCGGGCAAAGGAAGTTTTTTCGGGTTCAGTTTTGGAAAAACCGATGGAGTAGTCTCTTGTCCGGATATCCGTGGGCGAGGCCCCGAGTGTGGGACCCTGGCCCGTGCAAGAAGTGCTACTTCCGCTACTAGCACCCCTGAAATTCGTTGTGCGGTGGGGACAGGGACCTTACAATTACTATTCTACCCTCCAAACAGTGTAAGCAAGGCGAATGGTAGCAGTGCCATTCTTCCAGAGTAGAAAGACTAATAAGGGGGGAGAATGGTAGTGGTGTAATTCTTCTTATATTACTTGAAAGGAACTAGCATTCTCCCTTGATTTCATTATAATATATTAGGGAGAATGGCACAACTTCCATTCTCCCTCTCAAATTTGAGGAAGAATGGTAGTGGTGCCATTGTGCTTTTCATAGATCAAGCTTGTGCGAGAACGGCACCAGTGCCATTCTTGCTCGAATGTAAGGGAGAATAGAAGTGGTGCCATTCTCCCCTTCATTCAAAGTTATGGGAGGCCTTGAGAATGGCACCACTACCATTCTTTCTCGAATGTAAGGGAAAATGGCAGTGGTACCATTCTTCCCTTCAATAAATGTGATGGGAGGCCTTGAGAATGACACCACTGCCATTCTTCCTTGAATGTAAGAGAGAATGGTAGTGGTGCCATTATCCCCTTCAATCAAGGTGATGGAAGGCCTGAGAATGGCACCCACTGCTATTCTTCCTTAAATGAAAGGGAGAATGACAGTGGTACCATTCTTCCGCAAATGAAAGGGAGAATGACAGTGGTACCATTCCCTCCTTCAATGAAGGTGATGGGAGGCCTTGAGAATTGTACCACTGCCATTCTTCCTCAAATGCAAGGGAGAATGGTAGTGATGCCATTCCCCCCTTGAATGAAGGTGATGGGATGCCTTAAGAATGGCACCACTGCCATTCTTCCTTGAATGCAAGGGAGAATGGAAATGGTACCAATATCCCCTTTAAACAAGGTGATGGGAGGCCTTGAGAATGGCACCACTGCCATTCTTCCTTTAATGTAAGGGAGAATGGCAGTGGTGCCATCTCCCCTTAAATCAAGGTGATGAGAGGCCTTGAGAATGACACCAATGCCATTCTTCCTTGAATGTAAGGGAGAATGGTTGTGGTGCCATTCCCCTCCTTAAAGGTGATAGGATGCCTTAAGAATGGCACCACTGCTTAATCCCAAGATAATCTTTGTTGGTGGGAAACATGTAAATATTAAATTAAGGCACTAGCTAGCCCAACTTGATCAGGATCTTGTCGATTAGGTGTAGGAGGTCGTGTACTTCCAGTCTCTGCATCATATATGTGATTTATTAGACCATTGAAGGTGGCCGATGGCTAGTCTCAAATATTTTCAAAAAACACCATATTAGGGAATATGGGAATTTCCCATAAGTTTGGGACATGTGGTCAAATCTTTGGATTAATCATAACTTGAACACCGTTACTCCAAATTGAGCACTCTATAGCTCACTAGATTCCATTTTCCAAGCGCTTTCCAACAATAGGTCACATGATATGGTTTTGAAAAACTTATAGGCATGTTATCCAGGTCCCACCTTTTTAGTATTCAAAAAATGGGAGTTGGGAAATTCCCAAACTCACGAATATAGTGTTAAAAGAAGCCCAATTTGATCAGGACCCTGTCGATCAGGTGTAAGAGGTCGTGTACTTCTAGTCGGTATTATATATGTGATTTATTAGTCCATTGAAGCTGGCCGATGGGGTAGCCACTTAGCTAGGATGCCAAGAGCCTCATTGTTTGATATCTCCCCCCAAGTGGGACAACTCTAGATCTAGATATTATGTTTCATTTTTGGGAAGGCCAAAGGCCACATAATGGTGTACCTTATCTCTTGCTCTATTATGAGTCTATCCTAATTTTTCTTGCATTGAGAGTTCCTACCAGTGCTTAGGGCTGAAAGAAGACTACCTAGAGGTTCCGCATGTTACACCCATGAAGGCTCCCCTCTTGCTCTCAAAATATCATGAGTCTATCCTAGGTTTATCTTTGTAAGGGGCGAGCTAATCTCCCTAAGCCCCAAGTCTACATCGCCATAACTCCAAAAGCAAGAGTGTCCTAGATCTCTACTATGATCTGTGTGCCAAATCTTAGTATCTTGGACCAAGATCTTTAGGGTGTAGAGACTATTGTGTCCTCCTTGTAGACCACCACTTGAGTCCTCTAAATAAAGGAGGATGGGGGTGGTTTGATAATGTGGTACCTATAATGATACCAAACATGCTCCCAAACCAAGATGCTATGGAGGAGGCCCACCAACCTAAGATCCTATGGATGGATCTTGTATTCCACATAAGTGACTAAGTCGGTTGAAAAAGTTTTTTAAGGTCGGTAGATGCGTTTGAAATGGTTGACTCACTCTTGACTCATTAACTCCTCGTTGATAGACTTTAAATAGCCTTGACCATATAATATTGGTTGACCTTGATTGTATATAAAGAAAGCAACACTTGTGTTAGTGAATAAGACTTGGAAAGAAATTTTTAGGTCAATCTTTCAAGTTGGTATGCCATCTTGAAATTGCATTATTAAAGTTTATTGAGGTTACAAGAGTTTGAAATTTGGTGATAGATTTTATATTATTGTTTGAAACACACTACATTCCAACTTGGCCTAGTAATAATATTTGTGACACTAGCAAACAAGGTAAATGCAAGAGATTAAATATATGATCCTAGAAATAAATATGTGATGCTACCAAATAAATTAAATGTAGACGATTAAATATGTGAGCCTAGAATAATGTCAGCAAACAAGGTAAATGTAACAAAAAGCTGATGTGGCTGGCTAAGATTAGGGCTAAGCTTGGCCACTGGCCTCACAATGCGAGTTTCTACAAATTTGGCAAGCACAGCACAACATTTTTCAGTGGAATTAGGAGTGGGTCATCCGAGAAGATGGTAGCTATGTGGTAACGACGCACTACGCTGACGTCTGTTCAAAACATACATCTTCTCACCCTCAAGAGCATCTAATGGTCGTATATTAGCAACAATTAGCTCCTTCTGCACCACCATCTTCGATAGCTCCTGCATCTCTATCTTACTGCAATGCTCGCAAATTGTAAGCTGGCTCTCTGTGCGTGCTAGTGAATGAAAGAGAGGATGACCTATTTTCGTAGAAGAAATATAGAAAAGCCACACAAGGAAGAGAGAGAGAGAGAGAGAGAGAGAGAGAGGGGGATGGAGGGCTTCTACATGGTGGACAGCCAGAAAGGCTTCGTGCTCTTTTGAACCTTCAGCGCGCCAGGTTTCCATCATCTGTTGTCAGGCTGGCATCGCGATGAGCAGGCACTCATTTACACAGGGAAATGTGTATGCCTCTTTTTTCAAATAGCAACTACATTCAAATAGTTGCTATCAAACTGCATTCAAATAGCGCCTACCTCATACAAGAAAACAGGGAAGGACAAGGGCACCATCATCAAGCTCTACAGAGAGGTCTCAAGTTGAATCTAGCCCAGCCAAGAATCCCTCACTCCAGGCCAGCTCTCTCTCTCTCTCTTTCTCTCTTTCTCTCTTGCCTGCTCACACCCAAGATTTCTCTCTCTCTCTCTCTCTCTCTCTCTCTCTCTCTCTCTAACTCTAGCACCTCTCTCTCTCTCTCTCTCACTCTGACACCCACCCTCTCTCTCTCTCTCTCACTCTGACACCCACCCTCTCTCTCTCTCTCTCTCTCTCTCTCTCACTCACACACACACACATACAAACCATTCTCTCTCTCTCTCTCTCTCTCTCTCTAATTACTTCAATTAGTTTTAAATCTAATTAGTGTTTAGATTTTAGTTTGTGTTTAATTATTATTTACAATCTAATTAGTGTTTGATTAGTTTAGTTTAATTTGTAGTTAATTAGTTTAGTTTAGAGTTATCTAGTTTAAAATTAGTATATGGATATGAATTAATCCTAATTTTATGGACTAGGCAAAGCGATGGACCCGCACATACATACATAAAAAAAACAAATGACAACCTATAATTGTGGTTTCACTAATGTCGATTGTGCGTGCACACTCGTCTTTACACGTCCAAAATGATGAAAATACGGGAAGAGAATTGTTTGGGATATTAGATAGGCAATGTTTGAATTTGGGAGGGAAATTTTGAAACTATGGTTTTGGAGTCCAAGGAGGGAAATTCAAAATTCAATGGATAGACATTGTTGCCATACTCATATTCAAAACAAGGAGGGAGATTGGGGATAGTGGGGGTTAAAAATCAAATTTAAATTCACATTCAAAGACCTTGCATTCTTTGAAGAATGACAGTGGTGCCATTCTCAAGGCCTCCCATTACCTTGAAGAGGAGAATGGCATCACTACCATTCTCCCTTACATTCAAGGAAGAATGGCAGTGATGCCATTCTCAAGGCCTCCCATCCTTCATGGGGTGCCACTACCATTCACCCCATGAAGGTGATGGGAGGCCTTGAGAATGGCACCACTGCCATTCTTCCTTGAATGTAAGGGAGAATGGTAGTGATAGTATTCTCCCCTTCGAGGCGATGGGAGGCCTCGAGAATGGCACTACTGCTATACTTCAAAAAATGCAAGGAAGAATGGTAGTGGTGCCATTCTCCCCTTCAAGGTGATGGGATAGGGGGCCTTGAGAATGGCAGTGGTGCCATTTTCTTCTTTAAGGTGATGGAAGGCCCTAAGAATGGCAGTGGTTCCATTCCCCCCTTCAATCAAAATGATGGGATGCCTTGAGAATGACACCACTGCCATTCGTCCCTGAATGTAAGGGAGAATGACAGTGGTGATGTTCCCCCCTTTAAGGTGATAGGGGTATTGTTTTTGGTGAGAAAAGTCAGGTGAGAAACTTCCCAAATATGGCGAGCAGTACATCATTTTATCTCTCTCTATCTTTTTCTATCTCTCTCTCTCTCTCTCTCTCTTATTCTCTCTCTCTCTCTCTCTCTCTCTCTCTCTCTCTCTCTCTCTCTCTCTCTATTTATGTCTCTCTTATCTATATTTCTCAAAAGAAAAAGAAAATTACTCCAATAAAATGATACATCCCACTAAAATGATACAAGCTCAAATAAAATTACTCCATGGAATTTATTCCAATTAAATGATACCCCATAACATTTTTGCACATCCCATACATCTCTAAAGTGTATTTTCCTATGCCGTCCAGTATAATTCCTATCTCTCACATGTACATTGTACTCAATTCTATGACTAGCATCATCATCCACATCAATTACATTACATTGTCATCTCTTGTGTTGGGCTGATTCCCGATCATCTACCAAAGGAGTTGGGGCCTCGTACATGGATGCACATGAAGTGGTACTCTTTATTGTCCTTACAACTTGTGTTGGGCTTGGATTATGCACATTTCCACTCTCAATTAGCTTTTCAAGACTTGGACCTACTCCGATATGCTTGCCCATCATGTATTAACTTTTCTTTGCACTCTCGCAAGTATCAATAGTTAGAAGCTCCTGCAGGCTACAACTAAAATTCAATATGCTGAAAGAGGTAATAACAAAGAACTACTTTTTTCAAAAGTCGTTATTACTAGCGGCAAGCCATTGTTACTACCTTGGATCATAAATGTGACAAGCCATTGTTACCCAATCCATGATGCATCTAGTGTGGTCAAATTGGATCCAAGCTCTTCTTAGATCACCATTCCCTGAACGCCTCATTGTATCGGACGAGTTCAACACCTGAGGCTTGTTCTTTAGTGGACATCTTGAAAACAAAATAACGTTGAGTTTCATTGGCTGGTCCTTTATGATCCATGCCTGCTCCAGAACCCATGGTGGTAGGAAACTCAAATATTACATTCCCATCGTAGAATCTAGGAAGCTCATTCACCTGAAACACCCGTGGTATCACTAGCTTTGTCAAAGTGTTCTCCTTCCACACACACACACACACACACACACACACACACACACACACACACACAGAGAAGAACCCTGTTTTTAAACCACAAAATGTCAATTTTTAAACTTTTGAATCCTTTGATTTCTTAACTCCATTATTGTGTATTATAGCATGTCCATTAAAGAAGATAAAAATATATATTTAGCACAGACCTGGGCACGTACCCCCCCCCCCCCCTCTCTCTCTCTCTCTCTCTCTCTCTCTACTTGCTTTAATTAGTTTTAAATCTAATTAGTGTTCAGAATCTATTTCGTGTTTAATTAGATTTACAATCTAATTAGTGTTTGATTAGTTTAGTTTAATTTATGCTTAATTAGTTTAGTTTAGAGTCATCTAGTTTAAAATTAGTATATAGATACGAATTAATCTTAATCTTATGGAACTTTATTTATGTTTGTATATGTATGTGCGTACGTACGTACGTACATACATATATGTGCGTATGTATGTGTATATATTTATTTGTATATGTATGTACATACATACATAAAAAAATAATCCACAAGGAAGTGTATCTATGATTGTAGTTTCACTAGTGTCGATTGTGTACACACACTCGCCTTATGCCCAAAACAATGAAAACACCATTTGGGATATTGGATAGGAAATGTTTGAATTTGGGAGGAAAATTTTGAAACTAGGGTTTTTGAATCTAATGAGGAAAATTCAAATTAATGGATAGACATTGGTGCCATACTCATATTCAAAACAGGGAGGGAGAGTGGAGATAATGGGGATTAAAATTCACATTTAAAATTGGGAATAAAAAATGGGGGAGAATGGCACTACTACCATTCTCCATAATACCGTGGTGGGGGAGAATGGCAGTGGTGCCATTATCCCCATGAAGGTAATGGGAGGCCTTTAGAATGGCACCACTGCCATTCTTCCTTGATTGTAAGGAAGAATGGTAGTCTTGCAATTCTCCCCTCCTTCAAGGTATTGGGAGGTCTTGCGAGTCGTAACATTGCTATTCTTCCTTGAGAATGGCAGTGGTGCCATTCTCCCATTCAAGGTGATGGGAGGTCTTAAGAATAGCAACACTCCCATTTTTCCTTGAATGTAAGGGAGATGGAAAGTGGTGCGATTCTCCCCTTTAAGGTGGTGGAAAGTGGTGCGATTCTCCCCTTGAAGTATGGCACCACTGCTATTCTTCCTTTAATGTAAGGGAGAACGACAGTGGTCCCATTCTCCCCATCAAGGTGATGGGAGGCCTTGAGAATGGTACCACTTTCATTATTTCTTCTTGAATGTAAGGGACAATGCCAGTGGTGCCATTCTCCTCTTCAAGGTGATGGGAGGTCTTGAGAATCACACCACTGCATAAATCAGGCATAAACTCATCCACCCAACCACCCCCGAGAGCCCAAGGGATGCACACATGAATTATAAGTACCTCATAAATTCTCGAGAAAAAAGAATTATCATGATTTTTTCCATTTTTCCTAATTTTATAGGGCCTCAAAATATGCCAATTTTGAATTCCACCAAACCTATCTTATGGCATTCCAACCTATATTTTTCAAGAATTTTTTCAGCAATTAGATTTGCCAAATAACCATTAACATTTTAAAAATATCAATTTTTAGGATTTCTATAAAAATAATTTCTAGAATATTCTTAATTTCTCCTGAGAATCCCATCGTTCATGAAATTTTCAATTTCGCCCGACAATTCTCAAATCCAATGAAAATTTATAATTTTAATGGATTTTCTAATTTTATGGGTAAAAAATAGATTTTTAAAGGAATTTAAATGGTCACAAGCGCTCGAATGGACACACCACATGCCGATCACCAATCTCACATTTTCAAGAAATTTAAAATAACCTCTGTCTAATTTTCCACTAATTTTAATTTACCTCGAACGCATTAGAATATGAACAGTTAAAAATTTCACAATCCCAATGGCCTTCCCAGAATACGGAAAGCCAAGAGTTTGGGGAAAATGAAAAGACCAAAAAAATTCAAAATGTGAAAGGTCAAAAGATTTCCTGGAATTTGGAAAGCCAAAAGACTCCAAGAAAATAAAATTTCAGAGAAACATTTTTTTCTCAAATCTCTTTTTTTTTCCAAGATTTTTTGAAAATCTTTAAAAATCTTTTTTTAATAATAAAAAAACTCTTTTTTTAAAAGGTTAATAGGCTTTTAAAAGCTTATAAATTGAATTTTTTAGGGGGGTGGCATTTTTTCCGCCCACCTGCACAGCAGCAAAATCCTCCCCCCCCTGGGCGTGTTTCAAAAACAGAGATGGAGAGGGAGGAGCCCTCTCCTCTCTCCTCTCTTCTTTACCATTTCATAATTCCTTCTCTCTCCACCCCTTTCTTAACTGTTAATTGAGAGGAAGATGATTAAAAACTTAATTAAACCTTTTCTAATCATAATTATAATTTTATTATGATTAAGGCACCATACCTTTACCTTGATGTCCCATACCATCAAGAGGTATAACTCCAATCCAGCAACATGTAGCTATAGTGTGAAATGGTAGGTGAGTAGATATAATCCTATTTACAAGAGAACATCATATCATAACCTAGCCCCTCAAGATAACATAGCCTTAGCCTCAAGATAACATCAAGAGACCATCCCTTGAGTGTGTCCCATGCCCCTATTCAATAGGAGGACCCTCAAAGTGACTCGTGGCTCTCCATTTCCCATGTGTGACCCTTAGATGCCTGACCCTAACCTTAACCCTTAAGGTTAGTCCTAACCCATGCTCTACTAGAGCTTGTTCCCATGCTCCCATGCTCCCATGCTCACAAGCCTAATGTGGGTTAGCCTCCTAGTATATGCACACATAATGTGCATATAACATACTTCCCCTCTCTCAAAACATTGCACTCTTACAATGAAAAGAAGGAGAACTGCACTGAACAATATCAACCAAGTCCCAAGTCGAATCCTCTATTTTCCTATCTTTTCATCTAATTTTAAACTCAGGGATTAGTCAACTATAAAATTTCCTTTCCCTAAATTCAAGTACCTTATCAGGTTCATGTGGAACATAGGATAATTCTTCGACTGCAATGAGTTCTTGACGAGTAATTGTGTTATACTTACCTCCCAGTTTCCCTTTTAATCTATCGATATGAAAGACTAGATGAACTCTGACAATTGGAGGTAGTATTAGTTCATATGCAATCGTGCCAATCCGATGTATACCTTGAAAATGGACCCCAATATCTAGGAGATAAATTTGAGAATTTCCCTATTAACAAAGTTTGAGAATCTTTAGAAACATTAACATAAACCAATGCTCCTGGTTCAAAAGACCAAGTTGAGCGTCCTCTATCAGCATAGAACCGTGCCCTATCCTTAGCACTCCTGATAGAATCCCGAGCTTCGGTCAGAATTTCCTGCATATCACGCAAGAAATCTCTCAATACATCAAGCTCGATGTCCTTAAGACCGACATCAATAGGTACCCTGGGTTGATACCCATACATAAGCATGAACGGACTAAAACCAATAGTCGTATATTTAAAACTGTTATAGGCAAATTCCATCATTAGAAGATATTTTTTCCAATTTGATGCTTTTCCAGAGATATATGTACGAAGCATATCCTCAATAATCTGATTCATGCACTCTGTTTGCCCATCAGACTATCCTCGCTGTAAACCATTCAAAATAAAGTAGGAAAACATGGCATTATAACAGCAGCAACCAGGTATCCATCGGTGGCCCGATGTACCCCATATCTTCTCATGGAATTATCGGCGTCCCGAGTTACCCATATCAACATAGAGAGTCATCAAGGTCTCGATGAGTCACATATGTCCATCCGTAAACCATCAGGTTAAATGTATAAATCAGCTAAAGTACCAAACTAGAGAAAGAAATGCCAACAAGGGAAAATTTCAAAGTTCCTTAATCCGAATACAACAAGATAAACTAGTTGAACTCTAAAGAAAGAGATTTCAACAATTGAAAATGTCGACGAGATTACACTTATCAATACATGCAGGCTATAGATAAAAGAGGTTTATCTAGAGAATGCCCACACAATAACTTAAATGAATTCAGAAAATGAGATTGTCTTTGAATGTTGAGGTCAACATGCTAAGTGATGTAAGCAAAGCAACAATCTTGAGCCCAAATTATCCCATAAGATAATATATATGAGGGATCGCTAGCGTCCCATACCACCATGATACCACCCATACATACCTTATTAATTTGAAACTCCCTAGTATGCCATCTAGGAAATATGAATAAAATCCTATATAAAAGTAATAAGATGGTCTTATCCCAGACTTTCACATACTAAAACCTGTCTCTATATACTTGAGACTACATCAAGGAATAACTCTTTCCGAGTACATCATTAGAAAAGAATTTTGAATTATTGGCACCTTTCTAATGATAACTATCGAATAAACACACTAAAGCTAGGGTAGAAAAATAACTCACCTAGATACATAAGCAACTAGGTATCCAAATTGGAATATGTACAAGAGTACAAGGAATATACTCCAAAATTAAGTGCAAAAAACGAAGGCAAATGCTACCTTCAAAGCACATGATATTATCCAAAAGATCCTTATATAAAACCATGGATAAAAGCATAGAAGCTTCTCGAATCCATGAAAACCATAGTTGATCATAACAATCAATGCATGCCATCTAATGGTCATTAATCATGCCAAAAGAAGCATTACAATTGGTGGCCAACTCATCAATCCAGAGTATATGAACATGGTGGTGTTCAAGCAAAACTCCAAAGTAAGCAAGTGAAACACATGTGTGTAACACTCATTAAAAAACCCCTAGATACAAGTGATCTAGGCAAAACCTGATGAGTCCATATAAAACTTGGAAAACATCCAATAAAATCCACCAAAACAAACCGATCAACTAACCCATGATAGAATTTGTCTTAGGCTTAAGAAATTAAGCATAGACCACGCTTAAAAAAGTGTAAAATAGGTTATCATAAAAAAGTGTCAAAGGTGAGACACACTTTGAACACAGATTCATTGAAAAACTCAAGGAACATGTCCAAAAAGAATGGCTAAACAAAGAAAATATCGTTCAAAATTAATCTAAACAGAAATATCTACTAATACGAGGTATAATCGTATTAATAATAGCAAATAACTCACATCTATCTAATGTCAACGCACGAGAAAATGTTCTTCAACATTAAATAACCCTCGAAAATATTAAATTCTCAAGATAAAGAATTATCATGATTTTTTTCTAATTTTTCCTAATTTAAAAAGGGCCTCAAAATATGATAATTTTGAATTCCACCAAACCTATCTTATGGCATTCCAAACTATATTTTTTCAAAAAAAAATAGCAAATAAATTTGCTAAAATACCATTGATATTTTAAAAATACCAATTTCTAGGATTTCTAGGAATAATTTCTAGAATATTCCTAATTTTTCTTGAGAATCCCATCGTTCACGAAATTTCCAATTCCACCGGACAATTCTCAAATCCCATGAAAATTTCCAATTTAAATGGATTTTTTAATTTTTTGGGTCAAAAAATGTATTTTAAAGGAATTTGAATGGTCACGGGGCGCTCGAATGGACACACCACATGCCAATCACCAACTCCACATTTTTTTGAAATTTAAAATAACCTGTCTAATTTTTCACTAATTTAAAAAAAAAATTAAATTTTTTAATTAACCCCGAACACATTTAGAATACGAATGGTCAAAAAATTTTGGAATTCCAACGGTTTCCCCGGAATACGGAAAGTCAACAGTTTCAGGAAAATGAAAAGACAAAAAAATCGGAATGTGAAAGGTCAAAAGTTTCCGTAATCCGAAAGGTCAAAAGATTTTTTGGAATGCGGAAAGCCAAAAGGTTTCAAGAAGATAATTCAAAAATTTTCAGAGAAATGTTTTTTCTCCAAAATCATATTTTCCTCTCTTTTTTTTTTGCTTTTTTCCAAGCTTTGAAAAGCTTTATTTTTTAAATATATTAAAAATTTTTAATAAAAGATTTTTTTAAAGATTTTATTATAAAGCTTTGAATTTTTTTTAATGTGGGAGGGGGGTGGGTTCATTGCCGGCCTGCAATGAACCCCCCTCCCTCGTCGGCGAGCGCTGCGCATCAAGAGTTGGAGAGGAAGGAGTAGGCTCCCCTCTCCTCTCACCTCTCTTCTCCCCTTCTTCTCCAACTAAAACACTTTCTCTCACCTCTCTTCTCCAACTAAAAAGCTTTCTCTCTCCACCCCCTCCTTCTCTGTAATCAGAGAGGAGGATTAACAATTTAATTAATATTTTTTTATAAACTATAATTAAAAGTTAATTATGATTAAAAATTAATCAAATTATGCTAACTAAGAGGCGTTCACACACGCGGGAGAGGAAAAAAGAAGGAAAATTCAGAATTGAGAGGCGAAGAGGGTCCCACGTGCACGGGAGAGCATTCCATGCATCAACATGCTGCCCCCTACTGCATTTCAGCAGAAAATTGGCAGAAATTTTATGGCATACCCGCGTGAAAAAACCCATGAAAATGTATAAAAAATATATTTTTAAACATAAAAATGTTCTAAAAATTTCTAAAAAATTAAGAAAAATTATAGAAATTTAGGGAAACCATTCTATCAAAAATATCCATAATAAAATATATGGAATCTTGGTAAAAATTTCCATTAATGCTTA
Organism: Cibotium barometz; assembly: GCF_041138505.1. Lineage (NCBI taxonomy): Eukaryota > Viridiplantae > Streptophyta > Polypodiopsida > Cyatheales > Cibotiaceae > Cibotium > Cibotium barometz. The sequence continues at coordinate 54,382,316 of NC_141069.1, forward strand.
TTTTAAACCATAAAAAATAAGAAAAAATAGCATTAAACTCACAGAATTTCAATTCATCCATTGAATAGAAGAAACACGCATTCCAATGCCATATCGACGATCCACATGCAAAATCATCAAAACAAATCAATAAAATGATATTTTTATTTAGTAAATATTAAAATTTACTTCAAAAAATGCCAAAATTTACAATAAGAAAGAAAAATCAACAACAATTAACTAGAGATTGCTCTGATACCACTGTTAAAACCCTAAGATCTCTCTAGATAATTGTTATGCATAAACATGCATAAATCAGGCATAAATTTATCCACCTGACCACCCCCGAACCCAAGGGATGCACACATGAATTATAGTGAAGTACATCATAACTTTACCTTGATGTCCCATACCATCAAGAGGTATAACTCCAATCCAACAGCATGTAGCTATAGTGTGAAATGGTAGGTGAGTAGATATAATCCTCTTTACAAGATAACATCAAGAGACCATCCCTTGAGTGTACCCCATGACCCTATTATATAGGAGGGCCCTCAAGTGACTCTTGACTCTCCATTTCCCATGTGTGACCCTTGGATGCCTGACCCTATCCTTAACTCTTAAGGTTAGTCCAACCACTAGAGCTTGTTTCCATGCTCCCATGCTTAAAAGCCTAATGTGGGTTAGCCTCCTAGTATATGCACACATAATGTGTATATAACAGCATCCCTTGGGCCATAATGTGTATATAACAGCATCCCTTGGGCTCGGGGGTGGTTGGGTGGATACGTTTATGCCTGATTTATGCATGTTTATGCATAACAATTATCTAGAGAGATCTTAGGGTTTTAACATAAGGGCTGAGTGGCAAGCAAGAGAAGCATAGGAAGTGGTACGAGGGTAAAAGCTTCATCTACTCTTCCCCCTTTGTGTTGGTGGCTACTACACCCTTATCTAGGGAGCTCTTCATCCGCAAACGAACTCTGATTGAGGAGATTTCTTCGCTCACGAGAGCAAAGCTACAAGGCAAGTATACTGTCCGTTGGACATAATTTTTTGGGCCTAAAATTTTTATGGACCTCCGTTTTTTAGTTCGCAAGCGTTCACAGGCACTGCCTGGCGGGTAAGTTTCGATTCTCTGCAGAACTCTATGTTTGGAATTACAGGAAGGGTGATTGGTTGTGCATACACAGTTTGAATACAATAGTTTGTCCAAGTAAAACAAGAGTGTTGTTTTTGGTAGACGGGTAAGTTTCGATTCTCTGCAGAACTCTATGTTTGGAATTACAGGAAGGGTGATTGGTTGTGCATACACAGTTTGAATACAATAGTTTGTCCAAGTAAAACAAGAGTGTTGTTTTTGGTAGATTTATGTTGCAAAAAAGATGTCGAATGATGGAATAAACCAAATTGTTGCAGAGAAGCTTCACAAGAACAACTTCCATGCTTGGAGGTTTAGATTGACAAATTTCCTGCTGATGGTGGGGAAAAGGTTACTGGGACTACATTGAAGGTGAACATGAGGAGGCACTGGAGATTAATCCAACTGTTGCTACAAATGTAAAAGAGTTCAAGGATTGGAATCAAGAAGCAAGGAAAGTTATGTATTGGATTTCTATTAGTATACAGAACACCATGATTGGGCATACACAGGATGCCAAGTCACCTAAGGAGGCATGAGACACCTTGGTGTAGCTATATGAAACTAACATCAAGGCACAAAAGATTCACTTGAAGAATGAACTTCATATTATGGAGAAGAAGAATATGTTGGTGAATGATTATGTCTTGAAGATCAATGGCATTGTGGAATCCCTTGCATATCAATTGGTGTTTCTATTGACGATGATGAGATAAGGTGGAAGTGTGTCTGTGTGGTCTCATGCCACAATACAAGGCATCCAGGACATCTATTCAGACTCGAGAGAACATTTCCAACTTCATAGATTTGGTGTCAATGCTGATCATTGAAGAGAAGAACTTGGGTGAAGATCAGCAGTCTTCACAAAACAAAAACAGTTCAGGAAGAGAAGACATCTATTCAGACTCGAGAGAACATTTCCAACTTCATAGATTTATCTATTCAGACTCGAGAGAACATTTTCAACTTCATAGATTTGGTGTCAATGATGCTGATCATTGAAGAGAAGAACTTGGGTGAAGATCAGCAGTCTTCACAAAACAAAAACAGTCTTCATAGATTTGGTGTCAATGCTGATCATTGAAGAGAAGAACTTGGGTGAAGATCAGCAGTCTTCACAAAACAAAAACAGTTCAGGAACAGCAGGCCTTCTACTACACAAGTGCAGGTAGAGGACAAGGTAAAGGTCATGGAAATGGCCAAGGTGATGGTCGAATAGGTAATTAAAATTATGGTCAGTAGTAGGCAGCAACAATCCCATGATTCACAACAACAACACACAGGTGGAAGAGGCCAGGTTAGAGGCAAGGGGGAGTCAAAGAGGTTGTGGTAATTGGAAAAAAGCAGCATAAAGATACACGAGGGTGTTTTTACTGTGGTAAGCCTGGACATACATGCATATTGCTACTATAAGAAGAAGAGTGACATGAGAAATGCAAAAGTGCAGCAAAACAACTATGCATCCTCTAGTAGAAATAATGAGGATGATAAATGAGAGGTTGTTTGTTATGCAACATGTAGTTAATGCTATGTCTGGAAATGATGTAGCAGCATGTAAGGATGATTGTATGGTATGTTGATTCAGGTGCTTTGAACCACATGACAAATCATGGAGAGTGGTTCAAGGAAATGAAGAGTCTTGAAAGACCAGGTTTTATTAAAACAGGGGGGGATGACACTGCTCATCTGATTGCCCATGTTGGGGATGTGCCATTGTCCATACAAAATGGTAAGGTGAAGTACCTTGCAGATGTACTTCATGTTCCAAACATTACAAAGAATCTGGTTTCTATTGACCAAATGATTGAGCAGGGTTTGCAGGTCTAGTTTAACCTTGATGGTGGCTGCTATGTAGAAGACTTTAAAGATCATTAAGGAGAATTTGAGCATAAAAAGAGACTTGTAGGGATCCCTAATTTTAAGGAATTAAGACTAATTTTATTGAGTCTTAAGGATACAAAGCTCATAATAATGACGCCTACTTTTGGGCCTAAAAGTAGGAGATCTCTTTAATTTTCAAACTAGGATTCGCTTTCTAGCTATTAAAACACCTACTAGGATCACTGATATCTATGCTTTCAATCTTATTTAATCCACTTTAATAGTCGTATTTGAAATCCCCCCCCCCCACATTTTGTTTCTTTCACTCATTACTATTATTCATCAAGTTTCTTGCCAACAACCTCTGCAATAAGATTCTCTCTCTCTCTCTCTCCGTTTTTCCCAAGCTCTCTTCTCCTATTGTAAATACACTAGATCTATCTCCCTCTCTCTCTCTCTCTTTCTCTCTCTCTCTCTCTCTCTCTCTCTCTCCCTCTCCCTCTTCCCCAAGCTCCCATTGTGATACAATAGCCCTGTTGTGAATATAATAGGATAGTCCTCTGTTACTTCAGAATAGTCTCTTCCATTTTTCGAATGGCAAAAATTTTAGATTCAACAAGAGTGCGGAAGGTGGACTTACATATTTGCATATTGAATGAATATGCACCAGTTAAGAAAGAACGTCTAAATGCATAGGAGAAGCATGCAAGAAGACAACAGGGTTGGAATAATGTGGATCTTTGGGTTGATGGATATTTATATCCTAATGATCCTTCTTCGCATTGTCCTCCACCCTTCACTGATCTCCCTTCACTTATTCAGTTTGTTGGAGAGGGTGAGAATGGGCTTCTTGTGTACTGCCAGAAGGTTAAGCATGAGTGATGCATGGAGAGTCTAATTCCTCCACTCACAAACACAAAGCTTACAAAGCACTTTGAGTAGTGCGCAACATGCACTACTGAAAGCACAAAATAATATTATAGAGCTAGAGAAAAGAGACAAAGAGAAAGAGGCTTGCATTATGAAGCTACAAGACATAATCTCTTACATGAAGACTACCCTCGTGGGAGCAAGAGAGCGAAAGAGAACAATCAATAACATTCAAAAACTCGTAGTTGGTGGTGGTGCTCGAAGCAAAGAATCCATGCAGCAAGGTTTGTTTTTTGTTCTTTGTCTATTATTGTTTTGCAAGTAATTTTGATCAAGGTATTTTTGGTTGTTATGGTTGTTATATGCAATAGACTAAGGTGTTTTTGGTAATCTTTATTGGTTTGTGACATGAACTTTTTGAAAAAAGCATGTGGTGATAATGGTCCTAAAGATTTTGGAGAAATATTACATAGGTGTGTAAGTAGGTGTGATGTTCTTTCCATCATTTGAGACCTATGCCACAAGAAGATATATTAGGTACTTGCAAATGAGATAATGGATGGCATTACCAATCTTCTAAGCATTGAGGAGGTTCAAAATGCATGCGATGAGGTGGGCATTAGCACAAAAGGATATCAAGCCCTCCATCAATTGCTAAAAGATACACTCTGCAAACAAGGCATCACAAGGAATATTTTTCATGTCCCCAGAAATACAAGATTAGCAAAGAGGACATGCAATGATGATGTGCAATGCGAAATTGGAGAATACTATTGTATCAATGATACATTAACCATTGGAGCTTGGGGGAAAAAGAGAGGCACAAATGGTAAGATCATGTATCCCTATAATGAGTTCAACAATATATCTACAGTGTGTTCAGAGAGCTATGATCTTATTCTATGGACTGCCTAAACAATGTAAGTAATTTTTTACATTATTTGTGAGCTAATAGAAAATTCTTTTAAGTACTAAAACTTATCTCCTTTTGTTTTTCATGCAAGGTGACAAGGTAAGTTTTGTGCTGAAAGTGGATGAGTCTCAAATTGTGAAAGTTAAGAGGTTAGAATGAATGAGTATCACACTTATGAATGAGGCAATGACATATGCAAAGAGTGAGATCAACATGACTAAGGAGACTAAGTTACCTTTGGAAGGTTCTAATGAAAACCCAGAAAATCAGATGAGCAATAAGGAGAGGGTTTGCAGGTCAAGTTTTCCCTCTTTTAGTGTCCAATGTGACAGAGAGATATGGTGTATTGGGGTGTTTGAAGTACTGAAGGAGACACATGAAGTGCTGGCTTGGATGTTTGATAGGATACCATGGATTACCAGTGTCATTAAATCACAAATTTAGGGGGAAAAATTAGAAGTGGAGGGTAAGGGCACTTATACAGTAGACTGGCATTTAGGAGGTGACTTGAAGACACAATAAAGTGCCTTCTTCGGTGTCCACAAGGTGCTAACACCCCAAATCCTTGTTCATGGTACGAAGGTGGTGGTTCTTTGAGTGTGTGGCTAGAGAGGCCACCAGAGAGAGTAGGGGACATGACTGCAGTGGAGAGGTCCTACAAGTCAGCTATCTTTGTTTGAAGTTTATAGGCTAGAGTTCCTATAGTAATTTTCAAGATTGCAGTGTGAAGACCATTGCAGTGTTGTGAAAGAAATTGATTGTGTCAGATTAGAGGGAGTGCTAGAGATCAGAGATTTGGCTAGGAGGTGTGTCCCCTAGGATCTCTAAGGAGTATCTCTGTTAGAGATTTGACCCAGTTCACTGCTCAACTGTAGCTGTTATCTGTCTATGGAGTGTGGGCTGGTTTGTGTATGAGAAAGACCTTCTATTCATGGTAGTGGATTCAAAGTTTTAAGTTATGTTGTTGAGGTCTATCTGTGGAGGATCCAAAAGTTTTTTTGATGTTTTCTTGTGATATGTGTGTGCCCATGTCTTAAGGTTATTGAGACATTGAAGTGCTTTTATCTATCTAATGAAGTCAGAGATTTTGGTTTGTGTCAGTAGCTATGAATGGTTGCAAAGTGTTTATGTTTTGATGTTTTAGATGTGAAGTATGGGTTGTTTTGATAGAGTTTGTTGAGATGAAATATTTGTGTTTGTGACTCTGATGTCTAAGGAACTAATACTAAGTCACTGGATGACTCAGTCAACATCAGATGAGAGGGTACAAAGGTAGATCAGAGTCAACTGTGTGCAGCTAGTGTCAGTTAAGTGTCTATAGTGGTGGATCCTTGTGAGATTCAAGTTTTTTGAGGATCTAAGAGTGTCAGCAGGCATAGAGAAGAAGAAGAAGTATGTTTCATCTGAGTCGACTGAGTCAATTTGGTCAAAATAGTCAAATTGGAGTCAACTGTGTGTCAGTTACAGTCAATAGAGAGTCTATAGTGTGATATCTTGTTCATATTAGATCATCTCAAGAGTTAGGGAAAGTCAACTAGCACATGAGATAAAGTTTCTTATTTAGTTGAGGTAATTGAATGAGTCGGATATGTTTCAAACGAGCCGAGTCACTTTTAGTGAGATATAAACACTTAGTTGAGGTAATTGAATCAGCCAGATATGTTTCAAATGAGCTGAGTCACTTTCAGTCACATATAATCAGGTAGGTGCCAAGAGAATTTTAGTAGAGGGCCAGCAAAGAGTTCAGTGTAGTCCTGGGGTTGAAAGTCTCAATGTAGCTAATGTTAGAGGATAATAGGAGAGCCTAGAGAACTCCTTTTGTATCGGGATCAGTATCAACTATCTAATTTGGTTTACAATCAGTTGTGTTAGCTGAGAGTTGTTTTGGTCTTGACCGAGGCTTATAAGTGGAAGATGAGAGGTGTTGGAGGTTAGTGCTAACTTGGGAGGATAGCTAAAGGAGTTAGCTGGCTCAAGTTGAAGAGTGTTGAGGTGTGTATAGGTGTTTGGCGGTGTCAGCTAGAGGGGTGAGGATAGCAACAAGGTTGATTGGTGCCCTTGGAGCTAGGACCTTAGTGCCCCCTAGTTATGATCCATTTTAATTTTATTTTTATGTGTCTATTGGTGGTGTTATAAAGGTAGTGTAAGCTAGAGGGCTGAGGATAGCAGCAAGGTTGTTGGTGCCCTTCGAGCTGGGACCTTAGTGTCCCCTAGTTCTAATCTATTTTAATTTTCTTCTTGTGTGTCTATTGGTGGTGTTATAGATGCCATCACCTAGTAACCTCACATGCTTTGGTGCCCCCACTGAGGATCATAAGGTTCTTATTTAGGGCCTTGAATTCCAGGTAGGAAACCACTTGGTAGTCAGCTCAATCCTTTTGGATGTGATCATGTCCAAAGTTAAGGGGAGTTGATGAAGAGTATCTAGCTAGATTTTTGAGACAGGTGTAGCTATTTTGTCGCTTCAAGAATAAATATTGTGAAGTGGAATAGTTAAAGGCATTTCCTTTGTTTCTTGAGAGGACCACGCATGCATGTGGTATGATGATTTGTAGGATGATGTGAGAGAGAGTTGGGCATTGTTGGAAGAAAAGTTTCTCCAGAGGTTTGCAAGAACATTGACTCCAGTTGAACCTTGAAGGAAGGTAGTGTGTAGTTGATTTCTAGCCAAAGATTTGAAAATGCATGGCATTCATGGAATAAAGCAATTATGCATATGCTAAAGAGATATCTGAGTTGTATGGTGCTTATATGAAGATGATCAAGTTACAAACATTGATCAATCAATTGAGCCTTGTCTTGATGGAGAAGTTGGAGTATAAGAGACCTAAAAGCTTGAAAGAAGCTCTTGAAATTGCAGCAAGGAGAAGAACCTAAAGTTCTATGCAATTTTGAGTCGCCCCCACCAGCTATTCTATCAAGATAAAGAGTTTGTAGAGTGATCTTATGATAGAATATTGGAGTCAAAAGGTTTTCAGGTACACGAAGAAGTTATAATGTCAAAATCAGTGGTTGATCATGATATATCTCATGTTTCTGTGAGTCTAGATGTAGTGTCATGTGATCTAGAGTTTGATGATAGAGAGATTGCTGCTAGCATAGTGCTTGAGTGGAAAGAAAATGAAGGCTTGGTTGAGATTGATGGTGATCCAGGTGCTTAGCTAATGTGGGAGGAGACGATGTGTGTGTCAATGTGGAGCCAGGTAGCACCAATGATGTCATTGTTGATGCCGTGTGTGAAGATTAGGTGAAAGTGGTCAAATGGAGAAGTCTTTCACTATGTGTCATGAGGATCCATGTGTTTTGCTTGGTCAAGAGAGCTTGGACGAGGTTGAGTATGCTTTGCAAGGTGTGGAGAAATTCGAAGAGATGCCTAAGGTCTTGAAGTTGAAGATACAAGAAAGCAGTAATGTGAGGAGACAGAAGTGTTTGACGTTGTGGAAAGCGATAAGAGTGATGTGAGTGTGAATATGGCTGACAGGTGCTATTTGCATTTTCCTTCTTTGTGTGATGTTGACGATTTGCCTTCATTGGATAGTTTGGGAGATGATTTCTTTAAGATAGAGAATATGAAGGGTGTCTTCTTTGAGTTTACTAAGCATGAGGATGTGTGTGGCATAATGGTTGATTCATGTGGCGATCATGCTGGGGATGATGCAGGAGGTGATGTGGTTTGTCAAAGTGAAGAGTTTGTAGGTGTGTCTCATGGTGGGTTGTTAGGGTTTGATGCAATAGAAAGCATAAAGGATTTTGTTTTGTTTAATAATGGTAATATATATAGTGGTGTTGGTAGTGTGAGAACTTATGAGGATTTGGAGATACAAAAACAGTAGGTGATTGGCCATGATGAAGAGGAATATTTAGGTGTTTTTTCACAAGGATTTGTGCCTCTGGTTGGAAAGATGATACCATTTAACCCTGAAGGATGGGTTACAACCAAGTTTCTTTATGGATGGTTGGTAGTTTGTTTAATGGAAAATTTTTGGCAAAAAAATGTAGGTCTCAACAAGAAGGAGAGTTGCATAAGCTTAGGTGATCCAGGAAATAAAGTATGAAAACATGAATGTTTTCATCCTAGGGGGTTAGGCTATATGTGAGGAGAATCCCGAGCCCATTCTAAACATGATGTACACGTGGAGGAAATGTACGTATGATGGTGTATAGAGGGTCCATGGTGATAAAAAAATGTGTGGCATCCAAGTGGATTTGCGTAGGTGAAAAATAAAAAAGTAAAGTGCATGGGTGATTGTAGGAAATGGGTGGTGCAACATTCTAGAAGAAAGCAAGGTGCGACGACGAGTAGAAGAGGGTGAATTGGGAAGTTTTTTAAGGACTCTTGGAGAGAGGTGGTTAGTGTGACCACACCGGAGACTCTCCAAGGTGGTGGCTCTTTGAGTGTGTGGCTAGAGAGACCACCAGATAGTAGGGGCGACTATAATGGAGAGGTCCTACAAGTAAGCTATCTTTGGGTGTGTGGCTAGAGAGACCACCAGAGTGTAGGGGAGACTACAGTGGAGAGGTCCTGCAGGTTAGCTATCTTTGGGTGTGTGGTTAGAGAGACCACCAGAGAGTAGGGGTGACTGGAGTAGAGAGACCACCAGAGAGTAGGGGTGACTGGAGTAGAGAGGTCCTCTAGGTCAGCTATCTTTGATTGAAGTTTTTTTAGGCTAGAGTTCTTGAAGTAATTTTCAAGATTGCAATGAGAAGACCATTACAGTGTGAGAAAAATTGATTGTGTCAAAGTAGAGTGTATGATGCACACTGTGTGAGGGAGTGCTAGAGAGACCAGAGAGTTGGCTAGGAGGTGTGTCCCCTAGGATCTCTAAGGAGCATCTCTGGTTAGAGACTTGACTCAGTTCAGTTCTTGGTCAGTTAGAGACCAGAGAGTTGGCTAGGAGGTGTGTCCCCTAGGATCTCTAAGGAGCATCTTTGGTTAGAGACTTGACTCAGTTCAGTTCTTGGTCAGTTGTAGCTTTTATTTATCAATAGAGTGCACGCTAGTTTGTGTATGAGAAAGACTTGCTGTTCGTGGTACTGGATTTAGAGTTTGAAGTTGTGTTGTTGAGGTTTGTCTGTGGAGGACCCAAAAGTTTCTTTGATGTTTTCTTCTGATATGTGTGTGCCCACATCTCAAGGTTATTGAAACATTGAAGTGTTTTTATCTATCTGATGAAGTTAGAGATTTTGGTTTATGTCAACTATGAAAGGTTGCAAAGTGTTTATGTTTTCATGTTTTAGATGTGAAGTATGTGTTGTTTTGATAGAGTTTGTGGAGATGAAATATCTATGTGTGTGAGTCTGATGTTTGAGGAAGAGATACTAAGTCAGTGGGTGGTGACGGTAAGATTCCTCCCCAGCCCCTCAAGATGTGCAGTTTCTTCCCTTGTAATCAATCCCCTTTTTTGAATAATAAAAGATCTTATTTTTACCTGTTTTGGTCTAGAGAGAGAAAATATTCTAGAGAGAGGTAACTCAGTTTTTAGATATCTTTGGATGGAAAAAAATCCTTTCTTATTAAACTAAATTCTCCTGAAATAGAAATTCAAAAAGAACTTTCCAACGTGCAATTGGAATTAACTGAAAATAGGTAAAAGGACCTTATCTTGACGGTCCAGATTTTCTAAAAATTTTGGATTAAGGTTCCTATGGACCAATAAGATTAATCCAAATTTAGGGAGGAGATAAATTGAAGAATAAAAGAAAATCCCCCAAAAATGAGTAAATACTCACATAAGATAAAGAGTTGACTAAGGACAAGGTTTATTAGTTAAAAAAGAAGAGATATTTAGAGGAAATGATGCATTTTTGACACCTCAGCGTGGGGAATTCCCTCATGAAGGAGGCACCTATTTCACATGTGTGGATGAGTTTTAAACTCACAAATAATGAGATATTTTCATCTCTCCTCTCTCCTGTTTCAACTAGATCCAAAAAGTAAGCTAAACTGACCTAAAAATGGTTAAAAAGTGACCAAATCGATCTAGAAAATTCTAGAATCAATTTGCATGGTTTGAGGCTCACTTGTTCCTATAAATAGAAGCCTCCCCCTTTGTAAAAGCTTAATAGTGTTTTATGCACTGTTACTCAACTCCTCCCCAGAGCCAAAAACATTGAATTCTTTGATAATTCACTTGTTTTGACTAATTCCTCTACAAAGAATTGGTGGCCATTCTTGATCCAAGCAACAATAGAACCCTCAATCCCTCAAGCCACAGGAAAGCTCACAAAACTCCATGTAAGTTAGAAATTCTACTTTTTTTAAATTCTATTCTATGGTTTTTTGATTTCTTGTTTTCTTTTAATGTGAAATTGGATGTTATGCCTTGATGGAAAGGCTTCCCCCTTCTCTTCATTAAGAATTTCAGCCTTTCTTTATCCTAAAATGAGAAACAAACAAAATAAGTAAAACTTTTCCTATTAATTGCTCTTTAGAAGTGAAAATTGATTAGATTAGAGTGTTTCAATTCATCTTGGGGTAAATTCTAAGTAGATTTAGAATGTAAAAATTGAGAAATGGTCAGCCATACAAAGGAGGTTATGGCAAAATTTTCTTAAATTTTGTGGAAATAAGTTTTATCTTTATGTTATTCAAAAAGAGTAATCCCCTCCGTTTGTGTATTCTAAAAGTGTTATTTTCATTCTATGCATAGAAAGATGCATATTGGAAATATTTTTATTATAAAAGCGTTATTTTCATTAGAATTAATTTCTATGCATAGAAAGATGCATATTGGAAATATTTTTATTATAAAAGCGTTATTTTCATTAGAACTAATTTCTATGCATAGAAAGATGCATATTGGATATTTTTTTATTATAAAAGCGTTATTTTCATTAGAATCAATTTCTATGCATAGAAAGATGCTGAGAACATTTTTTTGTGGTAAGAAAATAACAAGGAAGAAAATCCTTTACAGGAAAGAGAGTACAAAAAGATGTTTTTGATAACAGTCCAGTCATAGCATTAAGGGATTGAATCAATCCTTCTCGCAAGGTGATCCATAGTCCTAAATCCTACACTTGTTAATTCCAATATTATTGATGAGTTTTCATGGCCTTCTTTTCATTTATCATTTACTGCATCTAAGATGTCATTCGACAAATCCACATTGTTGAAATCTGTCTCAAAAAAGTGATGTTTTATTCTTGAAAAATACATAAATACATGATGCATACATGTATATATATATATATATATATATATATATATATATATATATATGTATGTATGTATGTATATGTATATAATTCTTAGAAAATACATACATACATGTATATGTATATATATATATATATATATTCTATAGTCTATTCCATATTACACCACAATGTGTTAGTTTAAAATTGCTTTACATTAAAAAGCATTAGACAAAGATATTGCTATTTTATTTTTGTACACAAAAATAACTATCATAGCAAATATGCCTAAAAACGTTCAATAAGCACCAAGATTTATAAAAAAATTTAACGTAGCTAAGAACTTTGCAACATCTTGGACTTTAATTTCTCTTCTACATATATGAGGATATTTTTTCTAGCCTCCTCAAAGATATCTTTTAAATCTTCAATTACTTGGGCTTATTCATTCTCCTTTACATTTTCTACCTCCTTTTCCACATATTTAACATTGTCCTGTAGAATTAATCTATGCCCAATCCCACATGTATTCATTGTTTTCTACGAATTCCAAACATATACTTTCTACAACTCTAAGGTCATCCAATGTTGGCACCATATCAACCACTCTTCTTTTCAAGCCCAAAGCTAATGTATGCAATGCCCTTTGTGAAGATGTCAAAAATATATTTATCTTCTCTATAATATGCTTCAATGAATTTGTTGATAACAATTATTTGTTTTAATAGTACCTCTTTATCTTTATCATCTTTTTCAAAATCCATATCCTCAACTAACATATCTATTATGGCTTGGATTTGTTTTGAAAGTACTTGTACACATTATCAAACAACTTATCTGTTCACACCAATGTAGTGACTTACAAAATTGGCAATTACACCAAATACCCAAGTACTTGAAAAGATGCAGGGGGGAAGAGAGCTTGAGCTCTTGCAAGCACACACACACACTCACAAAACCCTAATAGAGAACACACAAGGTGAGAGGCTGAAAATCTTCTTCTTCTCTACTCACCACTCAACACACCATATACAAGAATAAGAGTACACACAATATGAAAGGTACTCAACCAATACATACACGGGTTCTCTATAGTGTGAACCCGACTAAATGAACTGGCGCTATAACTATGCCAGTCTCTAGAATGGCTGTCACACAGCCTGTCATCCCACTGGCCGCATATCTCCCATGATCTCACCAACCATGCCAGTGGTGTAAATGTGGGGCCTATCCCCCAGGCGGGTCATCAATGGCCACCGCCTCACTAGACGAGCTCGATATCTCAACACTCCCCCTCGAGCTCAACTCCATCTCATGTACACCAAGCGAAGCCCTGAATCTGGGGAGCTTCTCTGTACCCAATGCTTTGGTGAAGATATCAGCTACTTGATCCTCTGTGCTGACATAAACAAGATCAAGGTCTCCTGCCAAGACCTTCTCTCTGACGAAGTGGTAGTGAACCTCTATGTGCTTCGTACGAGCATGAAAGACTGGGTTCCTGGCCAACTGTATACTGCTAATGTTGTCACAGAAAATGACAACTTGTCTATCCACTGATAGACCCAAATCTGCAAGTAGCTTTCTCAACCAAGCTACCTCACATGCTGCCATAGCAGCTCCTCTGTACTCGGCCTCCGTACTCGATAGAGCAACCGTAGGCTGCTTCTTGCTGCTCCAAGTCACAGCAGCACTCCCCAAAGAAAACATGAATCCACCGGTAGATCTTCTGTCTGAGATACTACCAGCCCAATTAGCATCTGTGTACCCATGTACACATATCTCTGTCCCAGTCTCATAGAATAGTCCACAATGTAAAGTAGACTTCACATACCTCAGTATGCGTCTCACTACATCCAAATGCGGTTTCCATGGAACCTGCATAAACTGACTCACCAACCCAACAGCATAGCTCAAATCTGGTCTGGTGATCGTCATGTAGATCAAACTTCCTACTATGCTCCTGTACATAGTAGGATCCTCCAAGATCTCTCCTGAATCTGCACTCAATTTGCCATTCTGATCCAATGGCACAGAAATAGGCTTACAGCCTGTCATACCATACTTGGACAACATGTCCAAGCCATACTGTCTCTGCAGTAATCCAATACCATGTGGTGACCTAATCACCTCAATGCCCAAGAAATATCTGAGCTCCCCTAGATCCTTCATCTCGAACTTCTGTCTAAGCAAGATCTTTACATCAAAGATCTCTGCATCATGGTCCCCCGTAATGATCAAGTCATCTACATAGATGACAACAAGCACAACCCCTCTATCACCATGTCTCACATACAATGAGAAATCTGCATTGGCTACATGAAAGACAATAGTGACAAGATATTCAGAAATCTTGTCAGACCATGCTCTTGGTGCTTGCTTTAAGCCATACAAGGCTTTCTTCAACCAGCAAACATGCTCGGGGTGACTCACATCCTCATAACCAGGTGGCTGCAACATATACACCTCTTCTTACAAATCCCCATGCAAGAATGCATTCTTTACATCCATCTGATGTAAAGACCATTGTTTGACGCAGCCACTGCTATCACAACTCTCACCGTTGCCATCTTGGCAATTGGGCTGAAAGTTTCCTCATAATCAATCCCATATGTCTGCGCATATCCTTTGGCTACCAATCTAGCCTTGTACCTGTTTATGCTTCCATCACTGTTATGTTTAACTTTGTACACCCACTTGCATCCAATGGCTTTCTTGCCTTCAGGCAACTGCACTAAATCCCAAGTTTCATTTCCATATAGTGCATCCATCTCCTCATCCATAGCTTTCTCCCAACACACATTTCCAACAGCCTCATCAATGCATGTGGGCTCAACAACCTGCACAACCTTTGCCATATATGCATAGTGATGTGCCACATAACCATCATAAGTAAACCTCTGCACAGGGTTCTTCACTCTCCCAGATCTTCGCAGCTTTTCATTCATGGCTTCCATAGCCTTCTTTACACCAGGTGTTCTCATAGCTGGGATCCCAAGCTCCTCATCAAGGCTCATATCTGAACCACTAGACTCTCCATCAACATGAGAATGCCCTGCAGAAATGTTAGGCATACCAAGGGGCTCAACCACTTTCTCTTTTTCTTTACGTGATGTAGTAATCACATTTGCAGGACTGGTATTATGACGCAGCCTGCCACTCCATGGTCTATCAACAGACCCACTAGATGAGGACTCTCCTGGTCCACTCAAAGACTGTGATTGCTGACCTGCATTCTGTGCAACCACACTTCCACTCACATCAGCCCCAACAGATTCTTTTTCAGCAGCATACCAGCTGCTCATCTCATCAAAGACAACATCCCTGCTTACCCTCAACTCACGTGTAGCAGGGTTATAACACTTGTATCCCTTTTGCTCAAGGGAATATCCAATAAACACACATTTTTCAGCTTTCAGATCCAGCTTAGTTCTCAGCTCATCTGGCACATGCACATATGCAATGCATCCAAAAACTTTCAGATGAGACAAATCTGGTTTTCTGCCAGTAAACCTCTCCTCTGGAGTTACATCATGTATGGCTGCAGTTGGAGTCCTGTTCATGATGTATACTGCTGTAGAAACAGCCTCAGCCCAATAGCAATGCGGCATATTCTTCTCTTCCATCAATGCTTGCGCAATCTCAGCAATGTGCCTGTTTTTTCGCTCAGCAACTCCATTTTGCTGCGGAGTGTATCTGCATGTAAATTGTCTCTGAATACCATTCTTCTTCAAAAATTCAGAGAACTCATTGGAGAAGTACTCTCCCCCTCCATCTGACCTTAGGCACTTTACATATTTCCCTGTTTGCTTTTCAACTAAAACTCTGAAATTTTGAAAGTGAGTGAACACCTCACTCTTCTCCTTCATGAAATATACCCACACTTTCCTTGTGTGGTCATCAATGAAAGTCACATAATACCTGCAGCCTCCCATAGATATGGTCTTCGTAGGACCCCATACATCTGAATGCACAACATCTAGTGCATTTCTGCTCACATATCTGTTACGTGGAAACACATGCTTTGTTTGCTTCCCAAATTGGCATGCTTCACATATTTTTTGCATACCTTCCACTTTAAATTTTGGCAGCCCTGTCACAATTCCTTTTGTCTGCATAGACTTTAATCTCTGCACATTTACATGTCCAATTCTTTTATGCCAAATGTCTGTGTCTGCAACTATTCCTGAACCATTTGCAAACATCGCAACACTCATTTCAGGCATGTCTACATTCAACGTAAACATTCTGCCCACTCTGTTGCCTTTTGCAACCAACCTGCACTTGTCTTTGAAGTCTTCAACATAACAACCATCGGGGTTAAACCGAACCTACAACCCCTGCTCAATCATCTGGCCAACTGAAACCAGATTCTTTGTTATGTTCGGTACATGAAGTACATCTGCAAGGTACTTCACTTTGCCATCCTGCATAGACAATGGCACATCTCCAACGTGGGCAATTGGATGAGCAGTGTCATCCCCTGTTTCCACAAAACCTGGTCTTTCCGGGTTTTTCATCTCCTTGAACCACTCCCCATGACTCGTCATGTGGTTCAAAGCGCCTGAATCCACATACCATACATTATCTTTTTGTGCTGCATCAACATTTTTAGACATGGCATTCACAACATGCTGCATAACAAATAACCTTTCATTATCCTCATTATTTCTGCTTGAGGATGCATAGTTGTTTTGCTGCACTTTCCCATTTTGCATGTCAGCCTGCTTCTTATAACATTCTGCCTGCACATGTCCAGGCTTACCACAATAATAGCATTCACGTGCATCATTATATTGCCTTTGCCAATTTCCACGGCCTCTTTGACTCCCCCTGCCTCTGAATTTGCCTCTTCCACCTGCGTGTTGTTGTTGTTGTTGATTCTGGGACTGTTGTTGTTGCTGCTGCTGCTGGCCATAATTCTGATTACCTGTTCGGCCACCTCCTTGACCGCGTCCACGGCCTCCTCTACCTCGTCCTCTTCCTGAACTCGTGTAGAACGCCTGTTGCTCTGAACTGTTTTTGCTTTGTGAAGACTGTTGGTCTTCACCCAAGTTCTTCTCTTCGATAATCAGCATAGACACCAAATCTGTAAAGTTGGGAATGTTTTCCCGAGTCTGAATAGATGTCTTAAACGCCTTGTATTGTGGCCCGAGACCACGTAGATAGACTTCCACCTTGTCATCATCATCTACTGACACACCAATAGATGCAAGGGATTCCACAATACCCTTTATCTTCAGCGCATAGTCATTCACAGACATGCTCTTTTTCTCCACAGTATGAAGTTCATTCTTCAACTGTATCTTGCATGCCTTGGTATTTGTTTCATAAAGCTTTACCAAGGTGTCCCATGCCTCCTTGGGGGACTTGGCATCCTGAATGTGCCCAATCATGGTGTCCTGTATACTAATGGATAGCCAATACATAACCTTCCTGGCACCTTGGTTCCAGTCTTTAAACTCTTTCACATCTGCAGGCAGTCGGATTTCCGGTATCTCCGGTGTCTCTTCATGCTCACCTTCTATGTAGTCCCAATAGCCTTTTCCCATCAGGAAATTCGTCAACCTGAACCTCCAAGCATGGAAGTTATTCTTGTCAAGCTTCTCAGCCACAATCTGAGTTATCCCATCATTTGACATCTTGCCAAACACACAATGTTACCAGAAACTGCACTCTGGTTTTTCTGCACAAACTGCTGTATTTTCTGCACAGCGGTACTGTAGTACTCTCAAATGTCACCAACAGTGACTTCAATGTGCATACATACACCCAATGGCAACTGTAGACCTCTTTGCAGCACCCATAGTGTCTGCACAGTCAATCTGTCTTCCTGCAGTTCTTAAAACAGAGTTCTGTAGAGAATCGATGACTTACCCGCAGTGCTCGAAATCGCCTGCTTTCTGAAAAACGGAGGTCCAGATGCGCCCGAAACGCGTTTTCGGCCCGAAAACTGTAGTCCGATAGGACTGTATAGTTGCCCTATAGCTTTACTCCCGCGAAGAAAGCTCCTCAATCAGAGACCGTTTGCCGGTGCCTCCCGTAGAGCTCCCGACAAGGGTGTAGTCACCAACACAATAGGGAAGAGTAGTTGAAGCTCTTACCCTCGTACCGCTTCCTGTGGTTCTCTTGCTTGCAGCTCAGCCCTTAGCACGAACCAGGCTCTGATACCATGAAAAGATGCAGGGGGGAAGAGAGCTTGAGCTCTTGCAAGCACACACACACACTCACAAAACCCTAATAGAGAACACACAAGGTGAGAGGCTGAAAATCTTCTTCTTCTCTACTCAACACTCAACACACCATATACAAGAATAAGAGTACACACAATATGAAAGGTACTCAACCAATACATACATGGGTTCTCTATAGTGTGAACCCGACTAAATGAACTGGCGCTATAACTATGCCAGTCTCTAGAATGGCTGTCACACAGCCTGTCATCCCACTGGCCGCATATCTCCCATGATCTCACCAACCATGCCAGTGGTGTAAATGTGGGCCTATCCCCCAGGCGGGTCATCAGTGGTGGCCACCGCCTCACTAGACGAGCTCGATATCTTAACAGTACTGTCATCAAACTTGAAACCAATGCTACCAATTTCCATTCAAAATATCCATATTTCTTATTGCAAGGCATTCTATAACACTTACTTTTGTGAATGTTGACAAAAGCCACCAAAAAAATGGAGATGGGCTGAAGCTATCTCTTGCAAGAACTTCAACAACCTAAACAATTCAAAATCCTCGACACATGATCCCTGTTGATGATTTATGGTATTGAGAACCACTAATTTAAGAGCCATTGGTGCATGATATTTGTTGTGTAGGAAGCCTATCCCTTCCAAGTTCACGCCTACATTCTAGACATTCCATGGGTAAACTGAAACTTCTTTACATCATAGACTCTCCTTGTTATCAATAATCCATTGGAAATATCCCTTTTTGTCTTCTGGAAGTGGTGGAATATCCTTTCCACCACGATGAATTTGACTCCTCCACCATGAATCATAGCAACCAACAACTTTGTTTTACATGTCATTTGTGATATTAAGATTCTCAACCCACTCATTCCAAGATTTTTTGAAGCTTGCATAAAAACAATTCATATATTATTCTTGAAGAACTTTGTTTTTCTTGACCTCCATTTCCCTATCATACATATCAACGCAGCTACTATCTTTCATTTTTGCCAACAAAATTTCCCTTTGAAGGATTTCATCTTCAAACTTATGGACACTTGCATCATCCAATCATTGTGCATGCATCTAAACATTCTAAAGGATAATAGTTTCAAGTTCTTTTCCTTTTTCACTTTCCCTTTGGTTTTCTAAGTATAGAAGTCTTATAATCACCCTTCCATGTTATGTACTTTTCCCTTTGCATACTTAAAGCTGGTATATCATGTCCTCTGGTGCAGCTGCCCCTGGCCCGTATCTGGTTGTCTCCACCCTCCACTGATGGGGGTTCTCTAAATAGGTTGGTTTCCAACAGAATCAAGGGATAAAGATACTCATATAGAACACATTATCAGTTAACAATTCATTCAGAATATCTCATTCATATCTTTAACACAATAATGGTCCATCAGACTAATTTTTTCAATCTGAACAGTCCTCCATGGGGATTTCAAATTTTTAGATTTTTAATTTATCATCCCTTAACTTGATCCACTGGACAAAAGCTAACAGTAGCAATCTGCCACCCAGCACAATCTACTAATCTCATAGTGACTAGCTGAAGTCATCATTAACGTCATTCTAGTTAAGAACATCATCACATGGACTCGTCCCATTCATCCTCATTGCGGTTTCGCTTAGCTTTTACATTTCAACCAAATTTCAAGGATCATCATTTTTCAATCAGAATCCAAAACAACTCATCAGTTCTCAACCAGAATTTAAAAATCATATCAACCACATTCGAATTCATCATCTGGATAGCATTAATGCTTATAATTTCAAGTCTTAGATTTACTCGTATATACTGCCAGTAAAGAGCTGCAGTTATACCCTCAGTGTATACGGTTAGTCATGGTTCTTGGAACTATAAGGTAAATACCATCATGTCTGGGCCTCAAGCAAGTCAGGGATTCCATACAATTGCGGTAATATCATCTGAAAATCCAATTACTAATTTATGAATTTTAGTTTGAATATCAATTTGTATGAATTTTATCACACAATTACAACCTTTTACTGCTTCTTCATAAATTTTTGACATTCTTGGCTTCTCGGTTGATCCTCATTAGCCAATTTGCTCTGATACCGACTGTAAGATCCCTGTCCCCACTGCGCAACAATTTCAGGGGTGCTAGCAACGGAACTCGCACTTTTTGCGTGGGGACAGGGTCCCACACTCGGGGCCTCGCCCACCCACGGATATCCGGACAAGAGACTAATCCATCGGTTTTTCCAAAACCAAACCCGGAAAAAACTTCCTTTTCCCGGAAAGCACGGGCAATTCCACCAAGTTAACTTTTTCCTAACGTAGTCAAAAGCCTTAACTAGCTGAGCTTATCTAACCGAACCCATAAATCCCATAGTTAGATCATGGAAAAAGATTGTACTTGGATCATAGAGACCAATGCTTTTTTTCTCATTGAGAGGCACAGCCGTTGATTCTTTTCCATAGAACAAATTTTGTCCGGAATTTACTTCATCTATCGAACTAAACAAAAATTGAGTCTCGATTTACGGATCCATCAGTCCAGCCTAATAAGTCCCATGGGCTAGCCAACCGCCCAACCACTGTAGTGATGGGATCCAATTAGGAATTTGGTTAGGTTTTGTCCCGGGTGTACCAGGGAAAAGAGTTCCCAGGCTCCCTAGCCAGATGTTCATGCAAACATAAAACTAGTCACACCACTTACACACCCAATATGAAATTGCCTTTTTTCTCAGCATCAGCTATCTTTAAAATAATCCTTTAATGAAACCATTATGTCACTAATCACAATCCTCAAAATCTTTGGTTGAATCCTTATTTCCAATCATTCCTTCATCGGTGTACTTAAGGCATCATTGGCAACTAGAACGCTCACCACCTGTTCACTCAGGGGCCTTTTCGATAGTTTCTAGCTCATAGTAACCGGCAATATATTCACATAACAAAATGGAATCTCCGTGGAAGATTAGCAAGATCAACCAACAGATCCATATAAAAGAGCCATGGACTCATCCATTGAGGACCAGCAAGGTCAATCAACCAGATCCATGCCCGGTTTCAGAAAACAACTCTTACTCCTTGATTCAATATCTTTCACGATGCACGTGTGGGTATCTTTGGCGCCGAGCACCGTATGGTCAGCACCCTCTAGGATCCTTCGCAGGTCATCTAGCGCTTCACTCATAGGCCGCTTCCTTGGTCCCTCATCCACCATACCGGAAGCTCACCATTTAAATCGACGAACTGAGGCTGGTCGGCCGACCATGCTACGCGAGACGTCATCCGTTGACTCTCCGTCAGTTGTTGCAACTTTATCAGTTAGGTCTCCACGACCTTAATCACAAGATGGTCAAAATGCTTCCCCAGTATTCTTGACATAAACAGTCATTTACAAATAGGTCACAAATACAGTTTCTATAATGAACTCTCGTCTTTCCACATTATCCCTCATCAGTCCACATTACTTATTCCACATTCCATTCATATGTGTACTCATTCTCATCCAATCACATCATTTTCCATCTCATCACATCAGATCCTTTCACATCACATATCATATATTCACATCCCGATTCACATGTCATCACATCTCATCCATTCATTCATATCGACATCACATCATTTCACATACACATTCGCATTCATTATTCCACATACACATCCACATTCGTACATCCACATCCATACATCCACTTCCACATCTGCATTCATACATACATATCCATATCCACATCCATACATTCACATCCACATTCATACATCCACATCCACATCCATGTTGGAATTAGGGTTGCAGGAATGCACACACAACTTCAAGAAGATGAGGAAGCTTGAGCACAACACAGTAGTGTATTATGAGTGCCAAAAATGAAAGATAACAAGCCCTAGAAGATAATGGGCGTATATACAATGCACGGGGGAAAAAACCTCCTAGTGAGGGAAAAAGTGCCCCGGCGGTCCTAAGTGTGTTCACACACATCACTACTATAATATGGTAACAATCCACATCCACTTCCACATCGATACATCCATTTTCACATCCACATCCACATCCACATCCACATCCACATCCATGCATCCACAGCCACCACATATGTTGTCGCCTCCTCTCACCCGCACGTCATGGGCATAGACAAACCAACAACAGCCGCTAACTTCTATCCCATGGTATGTACTCCGCGAGTGGAAGAACTTGTGTTTCAACATCATATCGGAACACACGTGTTGCAGTTACTACCAAGCACAATGTCTCAACATCATATTGGAACATGTGTCTTATGGTTGTCAAGAAGATCAACTTCGACAAAAAGTGTATCGACATCATCACAAAACAAAACATATCATTATAATTTCATTTAATACTCATGATGCAAAGATATATAGCATTACACATGAATTCATAATGCATACATCACTATACACATCACATCTCCTCATTCACCCTCATGCGGACATTCGCATTAAGAGGGAGTGTTGGAATTAATGCTCGTGTCCACTATACAAGTGTGAACGCCCATCACCAAGCGATGCAAATGAACAGGTGCTTATACTCATTATAAATGTAACCAACGTCAAATGATAAGATCAGAACGTTTCATCTACAATTGCGTGCGTCTCTGCGCCTCTCCACCTCCCTCTAGATTTCAATTTGCATTACTGGAGGGCGGGATTTTCCAATTTGATGGGCATGTAAGGCGCCATGAATGTGCATGGGGATGAAAAGAAGCTAGAATTGGTGTCAAATGAGGTGCTTCTTTCAAACTGCGTGAGGAGAAGTAGGTGGTCATGCATCAAATCTCAACGTTGTCCACAGAGCAGCGCGGTGGAGTAGAAGTGCAGACTATATCATTGAATTTCAGAGAAGATCTTTGAAGCAAGAAATCGGTGCACTTATCCACAGCAAACCACCAAAAATAAAAAATTAATAAATATATACATTATCTTTAAAAAAACCTTATCATCTTTTAAGAGGTAGTTCACATACAATGCATTAAGGAGGGAAATAGCAAACACTATCCTGCATTTCCAACATGTTTTTGTATTGGCATAGTATCCATCAACTTGGGCCTTGAAATCTCTATCAATATTAGGAACTCCATTAACAATGTCATCATTATCAAAATATTTCACCAAAAATTTTTAAGATGCCAATACGAGGAAGCATCCATGAGTTTTTTTATGTGTGATGAAGAAAGAGTGCATTTCTCTAAATGATGGGTACCCTGCCTTGACTAACGAGTCGAAAATAGAATGTAAAAGCGGCAAAATGAGCATGCAAAAATATGTGTTAAGTGGCAAAAAATACGGGATCCACCAAAGGCACAATGAAGAAGACATTGCCAAAGGGTGGACACAAAGATCATCTAGATAGTATTAATGCTTACAATTTCAAGTCTTAGATTTACTCGTATATACTGCCAGTAATAAGAGTTGCAGTTATACCCTCAGTATATACGGGTAGTCAAGGTCTTTGGAACTATAAGGTAAATACCATCATGTCTAGGCCTCAAGCAAGTCAAGGATTCCATACAATTGCGGTACTTCCATCTGAAGACCCAATTACCAATTTACGAATTTCAGTTTGAATATTAATTTGTATGAATTTTATCACACAATTACAACCTTTTACTGCTTCTTCATAAATTTTTGACATTTTTGGCTTCTCAGTTGATCCTCATTAGCCAATTTGCTCTGATACCAGCTATAGGATCCTTGACCCCACTGCATAATGAATTTGGAGATGCTAGCAGCGGAAGTAGCACTTCTTGCATGAGGCAGGGTCCCACACTCGAGGCCTTGCCTACGGATATCCAGACAAGAGACTAATCCATTGGTTCTTCCAAAACCGAACTCGAAAAAACTTCCCTTGCCCGAAAAGCACGGGCGATTCCTCCAGGATAACTTTTCTCTAACGTAGTCAAAAGCCTGAACTAACTGAACTGATATGACCGAACCCGTAAGTCCTATATAATTAGATCAGGGAAAAGATTGTAGTTGGATCATAGAGACCAATGCTTTTTTCATCATTGAGAGACACAGCCGTTCATTCTTTTTCATAGAATAATTTTTATCCAGGATTTACCTCATCTATCGTACTATACAGAAATTGAGTCTCGATTTACAGATCATCAGCCTAACCCCATCCAGTCCCATGGGTTAGCTAGCCGCCCAGCCACTGTAGTGATGGGATCCAATTAGAAATTTGGTTAGGTTTTGTCCCGGGTACCAAGAAAAAGAGTTCCCAGACCCGCTAGCCTGATATTCATGCAAACATAAAACTAGTCACACTACTTACACACCCAATATGAACTTGCCTTTTTCACAGATTCAACAATCTTTAAAACAATCATTTAACAAAACCATTGTGTTACTAATCATAATCCTCTAATTATCCAGTTGAATCCTAATTTCCAATTCCTTCCTTCATCGGTGTACCTATGGCATCCTTGTCAACCAGAACGCTCACCACCTGTTCACTCAAGGGCCTTTTCAATAGTTCCTAGCTCATAATACCCGACAATATAATCACATAAGAATATCCAGATTGAATCTCCGTTGAAGATCAGCAAGATTAACCAACAGATCTATATAGAAGAGCCATGGACTCATCCGTTGAGGACCAACAAGGTCAATCAACCAGATCCATGCCCAAATTCAGAAAACAACTCTTACTCCTTGTTCCAATATCTTCCCTGACATACTTGTGGGTATCTTTGGCGACCCAGCGCCCGAGCACCATATGGTCAGCACCCTCTAGGATCCTTTTGCAGGTCACCTAGCGCTTTACTCATAGGCCGCTTCCTTGGTCACTCATCCACTGTACCGGAAGCTCACCATTTAATCAAACCGAGGTTGGTCAAGACCTCGGCCGACCTTGCTACGCGAGACGTCCTCCGATGACTCTCCGTTAGCACTTACAACTTTAACAGATAGGTCTCCACGACCTCATTCACAAGAGGGTCAAAATGCTTCCCCAGCATTCTTGATATAAAACAGTCATTTAAAAAACAGATTTCACAAACATTTACAGTTCTAACAATATTTCTATGTTTTCTCATTACTCTGCATCCTTTCACATTAGACCCCATCTTTTTTTCATCTCACCACAATTTTATTTTTTTCATCAATCCCTATCACATCACATCATTCCTACATCAAATCACATCCAATCGCATCATCCACACATCAATCCACATCATCCATACTTCCATCCACATCAATCCACATGTCAATCCACATCATTCAAGCATCCATGCACATCAATCCACATTATCCATACATCCATCCACATCATTCACTCATCATATACACACCAATCCACATCATCCACATCAATCTACATTATCCACACATCCATCTATATCTTCCATACATCCATCCACATCAATCCACATCATTCAAACATCCATGCACATCAATCCACCTCATTTCATAAGCATTCCCATTCTCATCTAATCACATCTTTTTCTATCTCATCACTTATTTCCTCATTTTTCTTCATCAGATCTCACCCACTTGCATCTACTCATAAATCTCATCACTTCACATACATTAACATCTATCCAGTTTACATCGCATCTTATCACATTCATGTCACATCACATCTCATTCATTCACATCCTGATTCACATGCTAACACATTCATTCATGTGCCTTATCGTTCATTCACATCTCATTCATTCACATCCTGATTCACATGCTAACACATTCATTCATGTGCCTTATCGTTCATTCACATTCCGATTCACATCACATCACATCCATTCATATCCCGATTCACATGACATCCATTCACATCCCGATTCACATCACATCACATCCATTCACATCCCTTATCATTCATTCACATCCTATATCATTCATATCTATCCAATTTACTTAACATCTCATTTCTTCAATTCTTGTTCATATCCATCACATTTACATCCACATATATTCTCCCACATACATCCACATCCATACTGATCACATACACATCCACATCTATCCTTCCACATACATCCACATCCATACTTATCACATACACATCCACATCTATCCTTTCACATACATCCACATCCATATTTATCACATACATATCCACATCTATCCTTTCACATACACTCATCCACATCCATTCTTTAACATACATCCACTTCTATTCTTCACATACATCCACATTCATACTTATCACATACACATCCACATCTATCCTTTCACATACACCCATCCCCATCCATTCTTTAACATACATCCACTTCTATTCTTCACATACATCCACATCCATACTTATCACATACACATCCACATCTATCATTTCACATACATCCACATCCATACTTATCACATACACATCCACATCTATCCTTTCACATACACCCATCCACATCCATTCTTTAACATACATCCACTTCTATCCTTTCACATACACCCATCCACAATGTCCATTCTTTAACATACATCCACTTCTATTCTTCACATACATCCACATCCATCCATCCATCCATCCATTCATTCCCATCTATCTGATTCGCATCCCATCTCATCACATCTATTTACCTCTCATTCTCATCACATCTATCCATCCATTCATTCTCATCTATTTGATTCATATCACATATCATCACATCTATTTACCTCTCATTCTCATTAATTCAATTTTCATCACATCTATTTGCCTCTCATTACTTCAATTTTCCTCACATCTATTCTCTATTCATTCTCATCTATCTGATTCACATTCCATCTTATCCCATCCATTCTTAGAATATAAGAGAATCCTTATTCTTTTATATAAAGATTCTTTACACATCTATTTATGCATAATTTCAATTTTAAGGAGAATAACACTTTTGAAATAAAAATAAATCTTTTATGCATCTTTCTATGCATAAATTCAATTTTAATGAGAATAACCCTTTTGAGATAAAAATAAATTTCTTTATGCATCCTTCTATGCATAAAATGAAAATTGATGAGAATAACTCTTTTGAAATAAAAATAAATTTCTTTATGCATCTTCCTATGCATAAAATGAAAATT
The DNA here is from genome assembly GCF_041138505.1 of Cibotium barometz. Lineage (NCBI taxonomy): Eukaryota > Viridiplantae > Streptophyta > Polypodiopsida > Cyatheales > Cibotiaceae > Cibotium > Cibotium barometz. The sequence continues at coordinate 54,409,363 of NC_141069.1, forward strand.
GATGAAAATAACTCTTTTGAAATAAAAATAAACTTCTTTATGCATCTTCCTATGCATAAAATAAAAATTGATGAAAATAACTCTTTTGAAACAAAAATAAATTTCTTTATGCATCTTCTTATGCATAAAATCAAAATTACACTTTTAGAATACACAATTGGTGGGGATTACTTTTTTGGGATAATAAAAGATAAAACTTATTTCACCAATTTTTAGAAACTTTTGCCATAACCTCCTTTGTATGGCTGACCATTTTTCAATTTTTCCTAACTTAAAATTACTTAAAAATTATCCCCAATTGATTTTAAGCACTCTAAACTAATCAAATTTCACTTTTCAAAAGAGAAACAATATGAAAAGTTTAATTCTAATAATTAGATTACTTAACTAGGATAAAGAAGGGCTGAATTTAAGAATGAGAGAGGGGGAAAGCCTTTCCAGCAAGGCATAGCATCTGTTTATCATTTTAAGATAACAAACAATTTAGAAAACCATTAAAAGAATAAGAAAAAGTAAGATTTCTTACTTACATGAAATTTTGGGAGCTTTCCTTTGGCTTGATGGTTTGAGGGATCTACTCTTGTTTGCAACAAGAGTGGCCACCAATTCTTTAGAAGAGCGAGTGAAATATTAAGAAATTCATAGTTCTTGGCTCTTGGGAGGAGCAGAGTAACAGTGTATAAAACACTATTAAGCTTCAACAAAGGGGGAGGCTTCTATTTAAAGGAAAAAGTGACCTTCTAACCAAGCAAACTGGTTCTAGAATTTTCGAGATCAGTTTTGAGAGATCTACTCTTGTTTGCAACAAGAGTGGCCACCAATTCTTTGGAAGAGGGAATGGTCAAAAACTAGTGAATTATTAAGAAATTCACAATTCTTGGCTCTTGGGAGGAGCAGAGTAACAGTGTATAAAACACTATTAAGCTTCAACAAAGGGGGAGGCTTCTATTTAAAGGAAAAAGTGAGCTTCTAACCAAGCAAACTGGTTCTAGAATTTTCCAGATCAGTTTGGTCAATTTGGACCTTACATGAAATTCTGGGAGCTTTCCTTTGGCTTGATGGTTTGAGGGATCTACTCTTGTTTGCAACAAGAGTGGCCACCAATTCTTTAGAAGAGGGAATGGTCAAAAACTAGTGAATTATTAAGAAATTCACAGTTCTTGGCTCTTGGGAGGAGTAGAGTAAACAGTGTATAAAACACTATTAAGCTTCAACAAAGAGGAAGGCTTCTATTTAAAGGAAAAAGTGAGCTTCTAACCAAGCAAACTGGTTCTAGAATTTTCCAGATTAGTTTGGTCAATTTTTAACCTTTTTTAGGTCAGTTTAGCTTACTTTTTGGAACTAGACTTGAATTAGGAGAGAGGAGAGATGAAATATCTCAATTTTTGATAATTTCAAACTCCACCACACATGTGAAGTAGGTGCCTCCTTCATGAGGGGGGGAATTCCCATTGTGAGGTGTCAAAAATCCATTTTGTTAGTAATTCCTTTGGTCCTTAGTCCACTCTTCATCTTATGTGAGTATTTACTCATTTTTGGGAGGATTTTCTTTATTTCTTCTATTTATCTTCTGCACACATTTGGACGAATCTGATTGGCCCCTCAAAACCTTAATTTAAAATTTTTCAAAAATCGGGACCCCTAGGATAAGGCCTCTTGAATAGATTATACTTGATTTCTAATGAACCTTCTGAAAATCTTTTTGAACTTCTGATTGGGGGAACGTATTTTAATAAGAAGAGATATTTTTCTATCCAAAAATATTCAAAATCTGAATAATATCTCTCTAGAATATTTTCTCTCTCTAGGCCAAAACAGGAAGAAACAAGATCTTTTATATTTTTGAAGAGAGGATTGATTATAGGGGAAGATACTGGACATCCTGAGAGGCTACTAGGGAGGAATCTTACATCTCATGTGATGCTGACTAAGTCAGTGTAAGATCCCTGTCCCCATCGTGCAATGAATTCAGGGGTGCTAGCAGCGGAAGTAGCACTTCTTGCGCGAGGCAAGGTCCCACACTCAGGGCCTCGCCCACGGATATCTAGACAAGAGACTAATCCATCGGTTCTTCCAAAACTGAACCTAGAAAAACTTCCCTTTCCCGTAAAGCTCGGGCAATTCCTCCAGGATAAATTTTTCTCTAACGTAGTCAAAAGCCTTAACTAACTGAACTGATCTGACTAAACTCGTAAGTCCCATAGTCAGATTAGGGAAAGATTGCACTTGGATCAAAGAGACCAACGCTTTTTTCCTCATTGAGAGGCACAACCGTTGATTCTTTTCCATAGAACAATTTTTGTCTGAGATTTACTTCATCTAGCGTAGCATAACAGAATTGAGTCTCAATTTAGGGATCCATTAGTCCACCAGCAAGTCCCATGGATTAGCCGACCACCGAACCATTGTAGTGATGGGATCCAATTAGGAATTTGGTTAGGTTTTGTCCTGGGTACCAGGGAAAAGAGTTCCCAGCCCCCCTAATCGGATATTCATGCAAACTTAAAACTAGTCACACCACTTACACACCCAATATGAAATTGTCTTTTTCACAGATTCAGTTGTCTTTAAAACAATCATTTAATGAAATCATAGTCACTGATCATAATCCTCCAAAATTTTTTGGTTAAATTTTAATTTTCAATCATTCCTTCCTCAATGTACCTATGGCATCATTGGCAACCAGAACGCACAGCACTTGTCCAATCAAGGGTCTTTTCGATGGTTCCTAGCTCACAGTACTCAGCAATATTCACATATCAAAATGGAATCTTCGTTGAAGATCAGCAAGATCAACCAACAGGTCCATATAAAAGAACCATGGACTCATCCGTTAAGGACCAGCAAGGTCAATCAACCAGATCCATGCCCGAATTCACAAAACAACTTTTACTCCTTGTTCTAATATCTTCCACGACACACGTGTGGGTATCTTCGGTAACCCAGAGCCTGAGCACCGTATGGTCAGCACCCTCTAGGATCCTTTGCAACAGGTGACCTAGCGCTTCACTCATAGGCCGCTTTCTTGGTCTGTCATCCACCGTACCGGAAGCTCACCATTTTAATCCAACCGAGGCTGGTCAAGACCTCGGTCGACCTTGCTATGCAAGACGTCCTCCATTGACTCTCTGTCAGCTGTTGCAACTTTATCAGATTAGGTCTCCACGACCTCAATCACAAGATGGTCAATATGCTTCCCCAGCATTCTTGACATAAAATAGTCATTTAAAGACATGTCATAAATACAGTTTCTATAACGAACTCACGTCTTTCCACATTGTTCCATTATCAATCCATATTATTTAATTCCACAACCATTTCATAAGTATTCCTATTCCCATCCGCAATTCACATGACACCACATCAATTCTCGTCCACCATCACATTCAATTACACCACATCCATTTACACTCATCACATCTCATTCATTCATATCCATCACATTCGTTCATTCATACCACAACATACATTCTCATAACCATCCCATCACATACATTCTATCCACATTATATCACATCACTTCTATCCACACACAATATCTCATTCATACACATCCATCCATCGTTCACCTATACGACTACCCACATCTATTCATACATTCCTATCTATCACTTCACATCCACATATATTCATGTCACATCACTTCATTTTTCATCACATCAAATTCCTTCGCATACACATCCACATCACAGTCTTTTACATACATTCACATCCATTCTTTCACATACATCCACTCACATCCCATATCATTCATTTACATCCTGATTCACATGACATAATTTTCATCACATCTATTTACCTCACATCTCTTCACCCCTATTCACATCACATCCATCCATCCATTCATGCACATCTATCTGATTCACATCACACATCTCATCACATCTATTCACCTCACATCTCATCACCTCTATTCTCATCACATCTATCCATCCCTTCATTCACATCAATCTGATTCACATCACACATCTCATCACATTTATTTACCTCACATCTCATCACCTCTATTCACATCACATCTATTCATCCCTTCATTCACATCTATTTGATTCACATCACACATCTCATCACATCTATTTACCACACATCTCATCACATCTATTCATCCCTTCATTCACATCTATCTGATTCTCATCACACACATCTCTTCACATCTCATCACCTCTATTCACATCACATCTATTCATTCCTTCGTTCACATCTATCTGATTCTCATCACACATCTCTTCACATCTTTTTACCTCACATCTCATCACCTCTATTCACATCTATGTGATTCACATCACACATCTCATCACTTCTATTTACCTCACATCTCTTTTTCTTCCTAAATTATCTTTCTCAAAAAGGGGGTGATATTTTAATTATTAATTTACTGAATTTCAGTAATTGAATATTCACTTAACTGATTTCTAAAATTAATCACGAATTTCGATGAGGAATAAATTAATCATTTATCTGAATATTTTGACTTCGATAGATTTCGTGAATTTTCTCTTTAGAAAATCGAGTGAATATGAAACAATAGAATTTTCCCTCTCAGAGTATTTACTTATTCATTTATCAAATATTCATGGAAATTAAACATAGAATTAAAGAGAATCTAATTCTGATATAAAAGTTCTTTATGCATCTATTTATGCATAAAATCAATTTAATAGGAATAACACTTTTAAAATAACAAGATTTTCAATACACATCTTTCTATGCATAGAATTTAAATCTAATGAAAATAACACTTTTACAATAAAAAAATTTCCAATATGCATCTTTCTATGCATAGAAATTGATTCTAATGAAAATAACACTTTTATAATAAAAATATTTCCAATATGCATCTTTCTATGCATAGAAATTGAATCTAATGAAAATAACACTTTTATAATAAAAAAATATCCAATATGCATCTTTCTATGCATAGAAATTGAATCTAATGAAAATAACACTTTTATAATAAAAAAATATCCAATATGCATCTTTCTATGCATAGAAATTAATTCTAATGAGAATAACACTTTTATAATTGGAATGAAGGGATGTAATGCATGAAAATATGAGTAATCACCATGTAAACATGATGCCTAAGTGTGTTTAGTCTCTCACCAAGAGAATGGAAATAGCCTTCCACAAGCCAAGAGAGAAGCCATGAGCTCCAAGAAACATGAGTTTCAATTTCTAAAAATGATCATCAAAAGTTACATCCATGGGCCAAGCCCCCTCTTTTATACCTGGACTTGCCCCCATTATTAACCCTATTTAATAAAGTTCCTACTTTATTACAAACCATCCCTTCCCAAAGATTTTGTCCTCAAAATCTATAATGTGTACAATCTCAAAGTATGAGACTCTAATGTAATCAATGGGAAGTGGTTGAGAGTCCTCAAGTACATCCAAAACACATATACAATGGAAGTCCGGATGTACACAAGTCCACAAAGCTCCAAGTCCACAAAGTATGAGTGAGACTGTTATGACAGCCCTTCTAGTCGATGAAGTCCCTTGAAAATTCTTCATGTAAACTCCATAAAATGGGCTGGAAATGATATGTACACTCAACCATATATGTCCCACATCATAGTCTTCCATTTTGATACCGAATGAAGCTTGTTGGAGTAGAATGGTAGGCCCAATAGTAGACCTTCCCAAAGCTATCTAGAAATTACAGCATGTACCCTTCTTCGCATATTACCCAATTTGCTCAAGTAAACCATACCACTTGGCCAAGAAAATCATCCACAAGTAAGCCATATTGTTGGGCATAGTCCAATGATTGCCAAGTAGCCATATTCATGGGTAATAGCCTCCATTTGGCAAGGTAGTTTCAGCACTCTAGGCCCCACCAACCTTGTGTGCTTGGGTCCTTGCAACCCATCAATAACTCTTGTGAGATAGAGCATATGCAAGCTGAAATTTCTGCATTGGTAGGCATGTCTCCATCCACAAGATTTTCCTTAACTCAACCTCCCGGGTCAAAAGGAAACTCACCATCCTCATGCACTTCATCATTGCAATCCTCCCATTCCACAATGTCATGAGAGTCATCCTTGTTCTCTTCCTTGTCCATGAGGATCATAGTGATCACCATCTTTTTTGATTTGCAAGCATGCCCGGGTGACCACCTCTCTTTGCACTTAAAGCATAGCCCTTTGCTTCTCAACTCCTCAATGTTTTGATCATCCATTCTTTGAATCTCCTTGAGATGTTGAAAGGGCTTCTTCGTAGGATCACTACCCTTTTTGGCATCAATATGCACTCCATCCTTTGGCTGTCCACTCCCACATGATGTAGGAAACCTCGGAGTAGAGGATGGTAATGTGGAGGTAGGATCCTTCCCAAGGTTACAAGTAGTAGTGGTTGGTTTGGGTGTGTCTATGGCGAAGGTCATGGGCTGAGACCTCTTGTACTTTGGCTCATAAAGTTCGGCTAACCTCATAGCTTCTTTGAGAGAGCTAGGCCTTTGAGCCGACACATCCGCCTTGATGAAATGTTCAAGCCCATGCACAAACTTTCTCATCTTCATGTCTTCACTCAAACCTTCCACATACATTGAAAGCTTCAAAAACCTCTTGATGTAATCTCTCACCATCATCCCCTTTTGAGAAAGCTCATACCATTCTTCATGGTATCGGTCAAGCACTAAGGGTGAAATGAAGGCCAAGTTCATCTCCCGCTTCAATCCTTCCCAAGTTGATGGCGTGTTCCCTTGTTTGACCAAGTGCCTCCACCATTGATGTGCATAATCTTCAAGGTGTAAGGAAGCAAATTGTACCATATCACGCTCACTTTTTGGGTAAAGTTGGAAATAAGTGTCAAGCTTAGTAGCCCACTCCTCCAACTCTTGCGGAGATGATCCATCACCTTTGAACTTTGATAGTGAGACTTTGTCTTTGACATCCTTAGAAGCTGTGTAGGATGGGTTGTCATGTTGGGTAGAGGGTTTGAACCTTTGCATCTTCATATACGATTCCATGAATTGCGCAAAGTCTTTGTAGTCCCTCTTGATGTCATTTGGTAACTCCATCCACTTCTCATGAGCATCCCTTTGTCTTTGGGCAAAGGACAATTGGTTCCAATCGAGTACCACCTCTTCATCAATCATGTGCATATTGGAATTAGATGGACCCGAGTGAAAAGAAGAATGAAACATGTCCTTGACAAGGGGCCTCCGTGCATCCGCCATGAATCCAAAAGTAGCATTCTTGGTGGCATGCTCATGCATTACTTTGGGAGAAACCTCTTGTGCCATAGGTAGCTTGCCTTCCCTACGGCCTTCAAAAGCTGTCCCATATTGCTTGCCTGCATGTGAAACACCATGACCACTATCAAATGAAGGTTGGCTCATTGGCCGAGCCACCCTCTCTTCCAAGACTTCCATCCTTGTGGCCATAGTATCAAGTCTATCATTGACCTCCACCCTTGTAGCCATCGTGTCCATCTTCGCATTCATTTGCATCAGCATTTGCATGATCGAATCGATGGGGATGGTATGTGACGCTTGTGGGGTGGGCTTGTGGGCACTTCCAACATTCACTTCTTCATGCACTTCCCTTGAAGTATGCCCACAAGTATCTTCCGGAGCATCTAAGATTCCTTGCTCCATAATTGCTTCTTCTCCCTCTACCTCGTCGGGAGTCAAGGTGTTATGCTTTGGTCGCCCTCTTGTCCTCGTTCCCATGGAAAGTATCGGTTTCAAAGATTTGGCTCTAACTTGAGGTAGGGATGTCCGATTGAAAAGGTCTAGAGCTTGTTGGAGAGCTAATGAGGTGTACTAGACCACTATACAAAGACCCTTAAGAGGTGAGAAGTGCTACTATTCTCTGTTTTAGGGTTTACAGGGTTATAGGCTGAAATAGTATTTTGAGCATAACTTGAGCTAGAAATATCCGAATGCAAAACTTCTTAGCTCAAATCGAAGCCCTCGATGAGTACTACGAGCCTATGTGATTAGATCTTGAAGACCTTAAAACCCCTATGATTGAATTAGGGTTTACTGTTTCTGCAAAAACCCTAATTTCTACCCCAAAGAGATATCGAAACGGAAAGGTTAAGGGCTCGTTGGGTAGCTCTAAGGAAGCACTAAGAGCTCGTATGATCACCTTTAATTCAGTCCAAAAGGTTTGGGACTGAATTAGGGTTTTGTAAATCTGCAATTTTCTTGCCCAAGTGACCCTTTTGTGCCCCCAATGATCCTTGCTTGTTCCCGCACCTTTGTTAGCACCTTTTGCACTTCCTTTGCATCCCAAGGTCTGCAATTAATGTTTCACCAACCTCAATTGCTATGCATAGTCAAGATTTTGGAAGAATTTCGCCATAGTCTCCTTTGTAAATGGAGCCAAATCTCAACTGAAAATGCAATTTCTGAAATCAAAATACAATGCTCTTTGCATCCCACAATGCCATGAAAGCTCTTATGCAATCTTTGTCCATCAAGGCATTAGCAACATCCACACAATATGATGGAATAGGGGGCCCCATTGCCCAAATGCATCCATAAAGTCGATGTGAGGATTGTTGAGGACGCGCGTTGAAGCTTGCCGATCTCCCGGCCAAGCCCTTCTCACCCCTTCACCAAGTTTTCCTCCAAGGTGAAGGTTGAGGCCATGTCTTCACCACCATGTACCTAATCCTCCACCGTATCGCTTTCCCAAAGCAATCACGACACGGTAGATTCAAAACATGCTCCCCTTGGCCTCTCCAACCAACGCCAAGGTACCCTCACACATTGCTAGATTCACTAGGAAATGAAAGTGAATGCAATGGTGAGTGTATGTGTTTGGAATTTACAAATGGGATGAAGGTAAAATCACTTACATGTGTGTGGCATGACTCATGCCATTTACAATATTCTCATGAATCATTATGCATGAATTCATGCTCATTCTCATAACTCCATTCATCAAAACAATCCAACATCAACCATCAAATCACAATGCCCTCACCATGGCATTTGGCATTTGCATAAGCATTTGTAAGACCAAAGTCAAGGCATATGTAATTGCATTCCTAGTGTCCATATGGCATCAAAATGAGCATGTTTCCATGGCATGGTATGAGCTTGTCAAATGGCAATCCATAGCATGGATATGGCATATGAATGGTGTATATGATATGTGAATGATGCTTCAATTCCAACCAATGCTACATAGATTTGCCATTAAATGCTTCATTTCTGAAATTTAGGGTTTCTCAATGTAATGAACCCCAATCAACTCCCAAAGCCCCAATGAATGCTTCAAAATTGCTAGAAATTGATGAAGGCACTCACCAATGGCATCCCTTAAGCTTCAATGACTGAAATTTGTTGAAGGAGGCTTCATATTGATGAAAAACGTGGCCACTTTAGCACTGACTTGCAGCCATGTAGAAGGTAACCAATGCTCATGAAAATGGCATGAAAAGTCTACCAAAACATGAGATAAAACTTGCATATGATCCATGGTAGGCATAGCAAGCAAAGAAGCTCCATTTCCACCATGAAAACGGCGCCGTTTAGCCGTCAGGCTGCCGCTACAAATCGCGAAAACGCCTTGCCTTTGAAGCACCAAAGCTCCCATACAATACTCATACCTTGCTTATGATTGTTTCCCCCATGTTTGCTTGCCATTTGGTGAAGGTTTGGTTGAGGAAAACCATGGCTAGGGTTGCAGGAAACTCCACAGAAGCAAAAACGTTTTTGGATTAAGTTTCCTAATCACGATTAACCATTTTCCCCAAATTTGGTCCAAACTTTTCAAAAAATTTGGTCCATACCCCCAGATTTGGTCCAGAAAGGGCAAAAATGGCCAAAATCACTCAAAATCTAAGCAATCTACATGAAATGCTCACCATCCCCATGAGATTAATCAAGATTAGAGAAGATTTGTCAAGAATCACTCAAGGATTACAAGAAAATGAGAAAAAAAATTAAAAGAAACTCAAATTTTCAAGCAAATTTTCCCAACAACCCATGCATGCCCATGATCAAAATCAAGAGCTCTGATACCAATTGGAATGAAGGGATGTAATGCATGAAAATATGAGTAATCACCATGTAAACATGATGCCTAAGTGTGTTTAGTCTCTCACCAAGAGAATGGAAATAGCCTTCCACAAGCCAAGAGAGAAGCCATGAGCTCCAAGAAACATGAGTTTCAATTTCTAAAAATGATCATCAAAAGTTACATCCATGGGCCAAGCCCCCTCTTTTATACCTGGACTTGCCCCCATTATTAACCCTATTTAATAAAGTTCCTACTTTATTACAATAATAAAAATAGTTCCAATATGCATCTTTCTATGCATAGAAAGGGAATCTAATGAAAATAATATTTTTATAATTAAAAAAATATTCAATATGCATCTTTCTATGCATAGAAATTGATTCTAATAAAAATAACACTTTTATAATAAAAAAATATCCAATATGCATCTTTCTATCCATAGAAATCGATTCTAATGAAAATAACGCTTTTATAATTAAAAAATATCCAATATGCATCTTTCTATGCATAGAAATTATTTCTAATGAAAATAACGCTTTTATAATAAAAATATTTCCAATATGCATCTTTCTATTCATAGAAATTGATTCTAATGAAAATAACACTTTTATAATAAAAAAATATCCAATATGCATCTTTCTATGCATAGAAATCAATTCTAATGAAAATAACACTTTTATAATAAAAATATTTCCAATATGCATCTTTCTGTGCATAGAATGAAAATAACACTTTTAGAATACACAAACGGAGGGGATTACTCTTTTTGAATAACATAAAGATAAAACTTATTTCCATAAAATTTAAGAAAATTTTGCCATAACCTCCTTTGTATGGCTGACCATTTTCCAATTTTTACATTCTAAATCTACTTAGAATTTATCCCAAGTTGAATTTAAACACTCTAATCTAATCAATTTTCACTTCTAAAGAGAAATCAATAGAAAAAGTTTTACTTATTTTGTTTGTTTCTCATTTTAGGATAAAGAAAGGCTGAAATTCTTAATGAAGAGAAGGGGGAAGCCTTTCCATCAAGGCATAACATCCAATTTCACATTTAAAAAAAATAAGAAATAAAAAAACCATAGAATAGAATTAAAACAAAGTAGAATTTCTAACTTACATGGAGTTTTGTGAGCTTTCATTTGGCTTGAGAGATTGAGGGTTCTACTCTTGCTTGGATCAAGAGTGGCCACCAATTCTTTGTAGAGAAATTAGTTAAAAACAAGTGAATTATCAAAGAATTCAATGTTTTTGGCTCTGGGGAGGAGTAGAGTAACAGTGCATAAAACACTATTAAGCTTTTCCAAAGGGGGAGGCTTCTACTTATAGGAACAAGTGAGCCTCAAACCAAGCAAACTGATTCTAGAATTTTCCAGATCAGTTTGGTCACTTTTTAACCATTTTTAGGTCAGTTTAGCTTACCTTTTGGATCTAGTTAAAACAGGAGAGAGGAGAGATGAAAATATCTCATTATTTGTGAGTTTAAAACTCATCCACACATGTGAAATAGGCACCTCCTTCATGAGGGAATTTCCCACACTGAGGTGTCAAAAATGCATCATTTCCTCTAAATATCTCTTCTTTTTTAACTAATAAACTTTGTCCTTAGTCAACTATTCATCTTATGTGAGTATTTACTCATTTTTGGGGGATTTTCTTTTATTCTTCAATTTATCTCCTCCCTACATTTGGATTAATCTTATTGGTACATAGGAACCTTAATCTAAAATTTTCAAAAAATCTGGACCCTTAAGATAAGGTTCTTTTTACCTATTTTCATTTAATTCCAATTGCACATTGGAAAGTTCTTTTTGAATTTCTGTTTCAGGAAAATTTAGTTTAATAAGAAAGGATATTTTTCCATCCAAAGATATCTAAAAATTGAGTTATCTCTCTCTAGAATATTTTCTCTCTCTAGACCAAAACAGGTAGAAATAAGATCTTTTATTATTCAGAAAAGGGGATTGAATACAGGGGAAGAAACTAGACATCTTGAGGGGCTGGGGAGGAATCTTACATTCTCTCCCACTTGAAAAAACGCGAGATGTCCTCATCTCGTAGGTGGAGTATGATCTCTTTCATCTTCTTCTTCTTCTTTAATTACTTCCAGCGTTACTGCACGGACGATTTGGAAATATCTCTCTTTGCCTTTCCCTATTCTGAGGCAGAGGTCTTGCATTACTTTGGATTGAGAAAACGGGTTGGTTAGAGGGTCTACCTCTGGGATTTTCTTAATTTTGGCGAAAAGAAACCCGATTACTCTGGAAGGAAGGAGCTGGAGTCTGGAATCTTGATCCCTAATTTCCCTGTCCCAAAAACCTTGATCCAAAAGGAGTTGGAAAATCCATACTGTGATGTCCAAATCCTTGATAGTTATAGCATTTCACTCCCTTGTTCAAGGGTGGAACTCCTGAAGTTGAATTCCAAGGGATTGAGTTTTGGGAAAAGGACATTTCTTCCATTTTGGAACTTCCCATGTCCTAGGCTTGACCCTGATATCTTTTAGGCAGCGGAAGGTTAGAATCACCTTCTGGAATTAAAAACCTTTTGAAAGGTGATGGTGTTGTCTTTGGCGGGACTTTGACATCAAAGGCCTTGGTGAAATCCTTTGCCATCCGCACTGCTTCAGCCATGGAAACTGGCTTGGCATTCTTCACTAGGATATTCAAAGGTTCGTTTAGTCCCCGAATGCACTTGGCCATCAGCTGTTCTTCATCCAGCAGTGGCAAGAATTTGAGGAGGAGAGCGAAAGCTTAGTGATATAATTCAATAGTTCTGCTCCCCTGGGTTAACTCTAAGAATTCATTCATCTTTGTTTCTAAAAAGCCGAGAGGACAGAACCTCGTCCTTAGGTAATTTTTGAGATCATTCCATGTCTGGATATTCCGATCCAGATGGTTTGTCTCGTAGTGGTTTCTCCATGCCATGCTGGAATTAGGGTTGCAGGAAAGCACACAAAGCTTGGAGAAGAAGAAGCAAGAATGCACACAACACACAATGTATTAGATTGTCACAATGTACAAAAGATAAGTTAGCCCTAGAAGGATGGGCGTATATACAAGCCGGGGGGAAAAACCTCCTAAAGAGGGAAAAAGTGCCCCGGCGGTCCTAAGTGTGTTCACACACATCACTGTCTATATATATATATGGCAACAAATCCCCCCTAGGAGTGATGGTGTGAACGAGAGCTGGCACTCATGTATAGGGGAGTGCCATGCCTGAAGTAGATCAGTCCACAAAGGGGAGCAAGCCCAAAGCTTTGCGGAAAGCTTCGAACTTCTCACGAGGAAGCGTCTTTGTGAAAAGATCAACAAGGTTGTCCTGTGTTGGCACATAGGCCAAGCTGATCTCTCCTACTGAGAGTCTCTCCCTGACATAGTGATAATGCACCTCAATGTGCTTTGTGCGAGCATGAAAAACTAGGTTTCTCGCAACTGCCAATGCGCTCTGACTGTCAATGAAGATAGAGGTGGTAGACTTCTGTCCAACACCCAAGTCAGCTAAGCTGTCTGAGCCACACACACTCAACCGTAGCTATGAAAGATGCCCTGTACTCAGCTTCACAACTAGAAGTGGCCACAAAGGGTTGCTTCTTGCTCAACCAAGATATGCATGAGCTATGGAGCATGAAACAAAAACCACTTATGGACACTCTTGTGTCATAGCAACTAGCCCAATCTGAGTCTGAAAAAGCATGTAAATCTAGCGGCAACGATTCCCCCTTGGGATAAAACAACCCAAGATGTATGGTGCCACTCAAGTAGTAAAAGATGCGTTTAACTGCCTTCCAATGCTGAGACCCTGGGCTATGCATAAACCTGCTCACCTGTGAGACTGCAAACTGAATGTCCGGCCTCGTAATGCATACATAAATGAGGCAACCAACAGCTGTCTGATAGAGTGTGACATCAAAGTGATCTCCAGCATCATGAAGACTCAACTTCAAACCTGTCTCCATTGGAGTAGCAATAGGCTTGCAGTCTTCAAGGCCAAATCTCTGCAACAATGTCTCAATATACTTTGTCTGACACAAAGCAATACCTCCATCACATTGCTTAAATTGTATCCCCAAATAATGATGCAAATGCCCCAAATATGACATCTCAAAAGAGGCATTCAAATCAGCCTTAAAATCAGCAATATGACTCTCATTTGGTCCTATGAGCAGCATGTCATCGACATAGAGAGCAATGATTAGATGTACACCATCCACACGTTTAACATACAAAGTGCTTTCTGTTGGACTATTCTGAAACCCATGTGCAATTAAATATGCATGTATCTTTTCATACCAAGCTCGTGGAGCTTGCTTTAAACCATATAAAGCCTTTTCAACCTGCACACTTTGTTTTCCTGCCCTCTTTGAACAAAACCACGAGGTTGCGATACATACACCTCCTCATGCAAATCTCCATTCAAGAATGCAGTCTTTATGTCCATCTGATGTACATTCCAACCATTATGAGCTGCCAATGCACAAATGCTACGAATGGTAGTCATATGACAAGTGGGAGCAAAGGTCTCATCAAAATCAATGCCCTTTTCTTGAGCATAACCCTTTGCAACAAGTCTAGCCTTATAGCGATCAACACTGCCATCTGGCTTTCGTTTCAACTTAAAAACCCACTTACATCCAATGGCCTTTTTACCAATAGGCAAATCACACAAAGACCATGTACCATTCTTCATTATAGCATCATATTCACTTTGCATTGCAGCCAACCAATTTTTTGATTTTTGTGCCTCATCAAATGAAAGAGGTTCTTCCTCTTCACACATACTAGACACAGCCAAAGCATAACAATCTGATGCATAAGAGGCATGTTGAAAACTTGAACGAGTACGACTAGATATAGGTGCATCAATTTTACTATCACGTAAAGTTTGCACCAACCATTTAGGCATACCTCTAGCCTACTCATTTTCAGCCCTATCCTCAGAAATTACCTGTAAATCTGCATCAAAAATAGGCTAATCTATGATGTCGTTTGAAATCTGCATAGGCTGAATATTTGCCTCATTAGGTACATTTGAATTCCCACCTGTAAACAGAGGCAACAATGTATCAAATACATCCCGTGAGCTCACACCTGTCTCTTTGGTACATGATAACAAAGGCTGCACAGCATCTTCCACAAAAACAACATCTCGACTAATCAAGATACACTTAGACTGCGGATGATACAATCTGTAACCCTTGCTCTCAGCACTGTAGCCAACAAAAATGCATTTGACAGTCTTATCATCAATTTTCTGTGTTGTTGCACAGGCACTAAAGCATTTTGAAATATACAAGTGAATAGGGTGTGTGTGGGAACAAGCTCTTGGATAGAGGCTATAAAAGAGAAGATGTAATTGTGAAAGAACTTGTGAAAAGGTGAGAAGAATCTACTGGGAGAGAATAAAGGGTAGCATGAGAGAATTTAGGAGTGTGGAGTTATTCTGGGAGATATTCAGGGAAAAGAGAAGAGGTGGAGAGAATCAAGCAAGAGGTTGAGATATTCTGGGAGTGAATCATGGAGAAATCAATGGGATTTGATTCTTGATGTAAACTCTATAAATTGAGGCATAGCCCTAATGAGAATTTGCGGGTTTTTGAGTATCCATGCCTACATTAATCTATTTGCTAATTACTCACTAATTACATCTTAATCATTTACTAATCACTTTGATTAATGATGTTGATTCTAGTGTTTGATCCACCATAGCTCATCATTATGCTCAAATTTCAACATGGTATCAGAGCCACGCCTAGAATCCATCAGATTTATGAGCCCATTAGTTAATTAATTAGGATTAGTAGAAAATTAGCAAATAATCAAAATTTTAGTGAGTTTTCACTTCTCCCCTTCACCTCTAGCCAGTGGAGGATCTCTAGCACCTTGCACACATAGAATTAGGGCACAAGCTTCTAGCACATGGTAGCTAACATCTTTGGCTACAAGCCCATCAAGAAAACGCAGCAAACCGCCGACGCTATAAGGAGAATTCGATGTTTTTTCCAGCGCGTTTTTTTCTGAGTAAACTGCAGATTTCTCCTTGCTCAAATCAAATTGCTTCAGTTTCTCCTAGCCCAAGGTGTAATCAAGCATGCTCTACAAGCTAGTGAAGATAGAATTCAGTTTCATCAAGTCTACAGTGAGATCCAAGCTCTTCATCAAATCTGCAGGTGACTTTGGTAAAACAGAGATTAAGCTTTCAATATTTGGTCAAATCTTGTGTTTCTTGGCTTAATCCTCTACTAGACTCATTGCTATTGATTCCTTTGAAAGCATTTGAGCTCATTTGAAGTGGAAGGCACCAGATCTGGACTCCCCGCATACTCTATTTTCTGCACACAAAACAAAGCATTAATTTACTAATCAGTGATTAATCAGTGCTAATCACTATATTTTGGTGCAATTGAGGGTTCAAATTAACCATTAGGTATCTGATACAGATCCCTATAGCTTCAGATTGCAATTCAGAGTTGGTTTGATACTCCAACCATCCCGTACAAAATTGGTTACCCTTGATTTAATGTAATTTCTGGAAAAATTGTGTTGATAAATTTGTGATAATCATCATTTTGCATTTAACCCTTGGTTAATGCATGTAAATCTCACTCAAAATCAAGATTATTCACAACCAGAGTTGCATTTGGAATGTGCATGAGAATGAATGCTATACGCATTATGTATTGGGCGCACTGCATCAGTGTAAAAATGGGAACAGACACTGCCCTTGTCCGGAATAAGGCAAGAGGTAAGACCTCCCGCATAAATTTGGGTTTTCATTGCATAATGATACAAAATAAACATAAAAATCCCAAAGGAACTATCAGCAAAACATTGAAACATGTTGCTCACATGGAGCAAAATGACATGACGGACAAGCTCATGGCCCCAGCCATGGAAGAAGAAGAATATCTCTTCCCAAGAAGAGGATCCACACCAAGAAGAAAAGCTGAAGGAAGACATGGACATGAGAAGAGAAGCTGCCACAAGAAGAGAAGCTGCCCCAAGAAGACTGAAAGAAGAGACGGACGCGTGAAGAGAAGCTGCCCCAAGAAGACTGAAAGAAGAGACGGACGCGTGGAGAGAAGCTGCCACGACAAGAAGACTGAAGACAAGAGAAGATGTGAGGCTCCAAAGAGTGAGGAGCCATGTGAAAATCTCTGAGAGAGAGAGAGAGAGAGACCCCACAACCCAATGTAACCTGCCCCAACAAAGTAAAACTACCTCTGAGCCACCGATGATGTAGGCCAAGTGGTAGATGTATGTGTGAGCACTTTAGTCAAGGTCGCGGGCGGGCACTTATAGTAGCCTTGGACACATAGAGAGAGAGAGAGAGTGTCAAGGACTATGGAGTTTAGGGACTTGAGGCACTGGTCGCGGGCTATCAAGTAAGAGGAAAACTTGATACAAGGTCTAGGTGTGCTAGGATTATTCACTTGAGGGGAGGTGTTGAAATATACAAGTGAATAGGGTGTGTGTGGGAACAAGCTCTTGGATAGAGGCTGTAAAAGAGAAGATGTAATTGTGAAAGAACCTGTGAAAAGGTGAGAAGAATCTACTGGGAGAGAATAAAGGGTAGCATGAGAGAATTTAGGAGTGTCGAGTTATTATGGGAGATATTCAGGGAAAAGAGAAGAGGTGGAGAGAATCAGGTAAGAGGTGGAGATATTCTGGGAGAAGAGAAGAGGTGGAGAGAATCAGGCAAGAGGTGGAGATATTCTGGGAGTGAATCATGGAGAAATCAATGGGATTTGATGCTTGATGTAAACTCTATAAATTGAGGCATAGCCCTAATGAGAATTTGCTAGTTTTTGAGTATCCATGCCTACATTAATCTATACGTCTTAATCATTTGCTAATCACTTTGATTAATGATGTTGATTCTAGTGTTTGATCCACCATAGCTCATCATTATGCTCAAATTTCAACAAAGCATAGGCCAAGCAACCAAAGACACGCAAGTGACCAATAGAAGGCTTCCTGCCATGCCAAGCTTCATATGGAGTAATAGACTGCAAGGCCTTAGTGGGACACCTGTTGAGTGTGAGGTGAAAAAAAGAAAGAAAACCCTGCCTCTATAGCCCTTCCACCTCGCAAACTTGGAAACACTACCACGAACGGGGCACCACCAGCCACCGGCTGGAACACTCTCTCACCATTCACCACCCACCCACACCATTCACCACCCACCCACACCATAAAGACAGCTCAAAACCACGAAGGACAGATGATCATTCAGCAAAAAACATATACAGCATCAACCATGTACAACTCAGCAAATACACCAAAGACCAGGACTCTGGCCAGGATTTACTGCCAAGAGAATTCACCCTTGCGTCTGACAACCAAGCTTCTGTCTCCCGGTCCCTGTAATCTCCAGAGGGCGCCCACACCAGCTAACCCTTCTTCACTTTCTTTGTAGCTCGGCTACTCTCTGTCTCCAGCTGCTACCTACCAAGTGTTGTAGGCGAGCCCCACTGTCTCCAGCCCACACATCAGCACCTCTTCTATCAACACACACAAAACACCAAGGTTCTCTCTCTGTCTCCAGCCCACACATCAGCACCTCTTCTATCAACACACACAAAACACCAAGGCTCTCTCTCTGGTCAGCATCCACGCACTGCCTGCAATCATCGCCCACACAAGACCAGCTACTATCTCCAGAAGGCGCCCACACCAGCTAACCTTCAACTCAGCAGCTCCCACTCTATGTATGTCGTGACCAGCAGCTTCACCAACCACCAAAGCCTTGCACAATCCTCTGTATGTCGTGACCAACAGCTTCACCAACCACCAAAGCCTTGCACAATCCTCAGCACCACGAACCACTGCCCAACGCAGTAGCCTCAGATATCTAGCCCAAGCCACATCACCTAAAAACTGTACCCAATCGCCATCACGGCTCCCTTCTCATTTGTCTTCACTTTCCCCTGGTCGGTGCCTGCAGAACCAACCCGGCTGCACACTTACCCGCCAGCTCTACCTGTTTGCCTCGAGGCCCCTAGCAGCTCAAGGCCACACAAAACCAGCTACTACAACTCTCTTGCGCCTGTGTAAGGCCGTCTCTTCTTTACTCGGTGGCTCTCTGCAGCTATCACCAAGGGCGACCTCCAAAACAACCCGGCCGTCTCCTCTTTTTTTTTCTCCATGCCACTCGTCAGGCTCCTTGCCCAAGGCGACCACCTTCAACAGCTAGGCCTCTGCTATTTCCAGAGGGCGCCACCACGGTTCTCTTCATTACCAGCCCCGTCTTCTAACACTACCAGCTCGCCCTGCAGTAGCGCCAGAGAACCCCCCCACCATCAACAAAACAAGGTGACTCCACGCTCAGCTTCTCTACTCCAACCAGTCATCCACGCTTTCCAAAAGAACCCGCCAGCTTCTCTCGCTTGCGACTGAGCTCTCCACGCTAAACAGCCCCTTGTCAGCTACCTTCCCTGTGCCTGGTGTGCTAAGAGGGTCCCTTTGTTTGTCCTCGCCAGAGCAGCTAGCGTGCTAAAAGGCTCCTCGCCAGCAGCTTCTCCCAGCAGCTGCTCCAACGCCAAGCCCCCATCTGCTATACTGGGGCATCTTTCTTGTTTCCTCTCTGCCTGTATGCTACAGAGGCTGGCAGCTCTGCATGATGCTTCTCCTTTTTTATCACCTGGGCTACTCCAGCCTTATGGCGACCTCCAGCACAACCCCTCTCTTACCCGATGCCCTTGCTTTTCCAGCAGCTGCCGACTTCACCTGCCACCTCCACATTTTCGTATATTCTGGACTCTTTCGCTGGCGGCAGCATCAACAGCCATGTGGCTTTGCCCATATTGATTATTTTATTATTATTTTTTTGTAAGGCCTAATGGATGGCCACCCTCACTTTTCATTTCACACCAATCTAAGGCAACACTGGCCCTTTCAGTCTTTAATGCCCATGCCTCCATACCTTCAATTGCAACTTAGTGCCCATTTATACATTGGACGCACACACAATCAGGCGACTGAGAACAGCTGAAACCGTCTCCAACGAAGCTTACTCCGGGCAGGCCTGTAAACAGGCTCAAAACCAAATGCATCCACCCAGAGCATCCGGCAGGGCATTCCACGGCAAGTTTTCATTCACACCATGCACATGTATGTACACAAGCCAAAAATGCCTTTCAGAAAAAAACCTGACATACTTAGCCAACCCCCCAGCTTGCGGTAGGCATTTATGCCAAGCAGCAGCATCATACACTTCATCTGTCTTTTGTCCGGGGTATAGTCATCCCCCTCTGCCTGCATCTTCACCTCTGTCCCATTTATTATAAACAACAAACTGACACACAAACCATAACACCTACTTCACACACCAAACTCAAATGGAAGCCATATGTACATCCCCAATACTTGATTTCACCAAATGCCACCCGGGTCAAACGGCCAGCAATATATGGCCCAAGACCTTTGCATCGTTGTCCTTTCTCCACTTGGTTCAAATACTAGCTGCAGTGATATTTCATCCATCTCCACCCCTCTACTATTCCCATAGTCCTGTAGCTCGCTGCACCAATCATCATCATTGTCCGAATATAGCACATCTAACATATTCTCCAGTTCCAACTGGCACCTAGCCTCTGCCAATTGTTGGCTACGCATTTCTTGAACTCGCTGCAAGGCCTTGGATACCATTACCTGTTGCTCTGCATCTATTTCCACTTCCGGGTCATCAAAACCCCAGTCTTCATCATCATCTAGCATTTTCAACACTGCATCCTCGGTGCAAGCATTCCAGTAACTCCACATGGTGCAACCTATTTGCAACATTAATAAAGCCAACCCCCCAGTTACAACAAACACTGCAACAACCTGCATATAACATGACATTTCATCTAGCAACACAGGGTTGATCAGCGGCAGCTTCACTTCAATCTCTTGGACTTGTTCCCTGACCATATCCACCTCATCATCGCTCTTATCTTCATCATCAGACAGCACCCCTAACTCTTCATCCACCACTTGGGCATAGCATATGCTTAACAAGTTTCCACCCCAACACAATAAAGACATGGCCAGTTCACTAATGGCAACCAACAAGCAAGCATTTTGAACCATACTAGCCATAACATTTATACTCACAAAACCTTGCACTTGTGTGGTCTCCACTTCCTGCTTCCAACCTTGGTCTACAACCTGTACATCATCATCCAACCTCACAGGCAACCTCTGCAACTCCATACCTTCAAGTGAATGGCCATTTGCATTAGCCATAGCATACACACCTTCTGCTGGTAATTCTTCTTCAAGGCTTGAAAAGTCGTCCACATCACTAGGCACACCTGCATACACATTTACCACATCAGTGGGGATTACCTCCGCTACAAGCCGCTCCTGGCACTGAGCATTCAAATTGTTTTCAAACACTTCATTGCTTTCATTCTCCTTAACACTTGCTAAGTCGTCGGTTATCTCATCTTGGACAAGGTCTTCACATAGCAATGCCTCTTCGACACAAGAGAAGGCATCACCAACACTGTCGACCCTTACAAAACCATTCCCTTCACCCAAAGGTGTCACCGTCATCGACGGATTTTCTTGGCCTCTGCCCTCTTTCTCATCTTCAAGTGAAGCACTCTCTTCACTGTCATCAGCACTCGCAGTATCTTCATCATCATCTCTTTCATCCGATGTATCGGTCTCTAGCCATATTGTTGGAGGCAATTCCAAGTAGCTCAAATCCACAAGGCATTTCAAAGCCTGCTGGTCTTTGTCATCGCTTGACTATGCTTTTGTCTCCAAGGCTTCTTTACTCTTCTGCACCACTTGAGTGGATTTCATCATCACTAATGCCTCCTGCTGGAAACTCTTCATAGCTGCAAGCTCATCTCTGGCTGCCCTATAGGCCCTTAGGTTCATGTCCTTCAACTGTACCAATGTTATCTCATCAAAGAAAGAGACCTTTACATAAGCTCCCCAAACCACATTGAAAGCGGCTTCATAATCTCCTATCAGCTGCCATTGCTCCTTCAAAGCATGCAGGGCGTTTAAACACAATCCTTGGTCGAAATGTGCTAACAACTGGTATCGCCAACTGGATTGCACTCTCCATGGTAATTCAATAAACCACTCTTTGACCTCACCTTCGAATGCTTGGGACAAGAAGCTGGCCTTGACCTCATCACCCCATACGCCAAAAACTCGACATCTGTCTTCTGCATATGCTATAAACTCGTCGGCCACATCGCCATATCCATTAAATGGAACAGCAGCATCCACATAGTTTAACCACTTGGCTTGGATGCCAAGGTTCGCCCAATAAACATTCATGGCCATCTTATGCCATACACAACCTTAAATAGACCACTTGAGATACCTGGCCACCTGCAGCACTGCTTCCTCTTTAAGCCACAGCCGATCGTCAGATCGATGTCGAATCCACCACCACCACTTTGCACATCCACCTAAATTCAGCAACTGCCAATTGATGGCGACGAGCTCTTCAAAGCTCCTCAGTGGATTAAAAAGTAGAAAACACCTCAATTCAATCTCCTACTCTGGGGCATACACCCTCGTAAGAGACACTTGAGCATTCCTCAGTGAAACAATGTCAGAGCAGATCCTCAGTGGGGGCACCAGAAGGATGTGAGGTGAAAAAAAGAAAGAAAACCCTGCCTCTATAGCCCTTCCACCTCGTAAACTTGGAAACACTACCACGAACGGGGCACCACCAGCCACCGGCTGGAACACTCTCTCACCATTCACCACCCACCCACACCATAAAGACAGCTCAAAACCATGAAGGACATATGATCATTCAGCAAAAAACATATACAGCATCAACCATGTACAACTCAGCAAATACACCAAAGACCACGACTCTGGCCAGGATTTACTGCCAAGAGAATTCACCCTTGCATCTGACAACCAAGCCTTTGTCTCCCGGTCCCTGTAATCTCCAGAGGGCGCCCACACCAGCTAACCCTTCTTCACTTTCTTTGTAGCTCGGCTACTCTCTGTCTCCAGCTGCTACCTGCCAAGTGTTGTAGGCGAGCCCCACTGTCTCCAGCCCACACATCAGCACCTCTTCTGTCAACACACACAAAACACCAAGGCTCTCTCTCTGGTCAGCATCCACGCACTGCCTGCAATCATCGCCCACACAAGACTAGCTACTATCTCCAGAAGGCGCCCACACCAGCTAACCTTCAACTCAGCAGCTCCCACTCTCTGTATGTCGTTTGACCAGCAGCTTCACCAACCACCAAAGCCTTGCACAATCCTCAGCACCACGAACCACTGCCCAACGCAGCATCCTCAAATATCTAGCCCAAGCCACATCACCTGTACACTGTACCCAGTCGCCATCACGGCTCCCTTCTCATTTGTCTTCACTTTCCCCTGGTCGGTGCCTGCAGAACTAGCCCGGCTGCACACTTACCCGCCAGCTCTACCTGTTTGCCTCGAGGCCCCCAGCAGCTCAAGGCCACACAAAACCAGCTACTACAACTCTCTTGCGCGTGTGTAAGGCCGTCTCTTTTTTACTCGGTGGCTCTCTGCAGCTATCACCAAGGGCGACCTCCAAAACAACCCGGCGGTCTCCTCTTTTTTTTTCTCCATGCCACTCGTCAGGCTTCTCGCACCAAGGCGACCACCTTCAACAGCTAGGCCTCTGCTATTTCCAGAGGGCGCCACCACGGCTCTCTTCATCACCAGCCCCGTCTTCTAACACTACCAGCTCGCCCTGCAGTAGCGCCAGAGAACCCCCCCACCATCAACAAAACAAGGCGTCTCCACACTCAGCTTCTCTACTCCAACCAGTCATCCACGCTTTCCAAAAGAACCCGCCAGCTTCTCTCGCTTGCGACTGAGCTCTCCACGTTAAACAGCCCCTTGTCAGCTACCTTCCCTGTGCCTGGTGTGCTAAGAGGGTCCCTTTGTTTGTACTCGCCAGCAGCTAGCGTGCTAAAAGGCTCCTCGCCAGCAGCTTCTCCCAGCAGAGCTGCTCCAACGCCAAGCCCCCATCTGCTACCGGGGCATCTTTCTTGTTTCCTCTCTGCCTGTATGCTACAGAGGCTGGCAGCTCTGCGTGATGCTTCTCCCTTTTTATCACCTGGGCTACTCCAGCCTTATGGCGACCTCCAGCACAACCCCTCTCTTACCCGACGCCCTTGCTTTTCCAGCAGCAGCTGCCGACTTCACCCGCCACCTCCACATTTTCGTATATTCTAGACTCTTTCACTGGCGGCAGCATCAACAGCCATGTGGCTTTGCCCATATTGATTATTTTATTATTA
This sequence comes from Cibotium barometz, assembly GCF_041138505.1. Classification (NCBI taxonomy): domain Eukaryota; kingdom Viridiplantae; phylum Streptophyta; class Polypodiopsida; order Cyatheales; family Cibotiaceae; genus Cibotium; species Cibotium barometz. The sequence continues at coordinate 54,433,597 of NC_141069.1, forward strand.
TTTTTTTGTAAGGCCTAATGGATGGCCACCCTCATTTTTCATTTCACACCAATCTAAGGCAACACTGGCCCTTTCAGTCTTTAATGCCCATGCCTCCATACCTTCAATTATATATATATATATATATGGCAACATGCAACTCTCGCTGTTTCTACTATCTTCAGTCTTGCAAGAGACATTTTGCTCTTCTCATTGTACCCGGTGACATCGAAGTACTCTTCCATTGCTTTGATCCACTTTTCCACAGCCTCACCCAAATTTTCTCCTTCACCCTTGAAAGGTCTAGGCAGTGATCTATGAAGAGTTTTACGAATATCCAAGTCGAGCTCTTCCTCGTCGAGTTGGGGGTTATCATTTCTACCATGATGACCTCGATCCATGCTCCTATCAATATACAAAAATTTCTTGTTAAGTCCCTTTATTTATGACTCAATTCTAATTTTAGATTCAACTGATTCTGGGGTTCAGAGTACAGTTATACCCTTGGTATATATGGGTAGTCACGGTCCTTGGAATTATAAGGTAAATACCATCATGTCTAGGCCTCAAGCAAGTCAGGGATTCCATATAATTGCGGTACTTCTATCTGAAGACCCAATTACCAATTTATGAATTTCAGTCTGTATAACAATTTGTATGAATTTTATCACATAATTTCAACCTTTTACTGCCACTTCATCGATTTTTTGACATTTTTGGCTTCTCAGTTGATCCACTTTAGCCAAATTTGCTCTGATACCAGCTATAAGATCCTTGTCCCCATCGCGCAATGAATTCAGGGGTGCTAGCAGTAGAAGTAGCACTTCTTGTGCGGGGCAGGGTCCCACACTACTCGGGGCCTTGCCCCCCACCACGGATATCTGGACAAGAGACTAATCCATCGGTTCTTCTAAAAACCGAACCCGAAAAAAACTTTCCTTGCCCGAAAAGCTCGGGCGATTCCTCTAGGATAAGTTTTTTCTAACGTAGTCAAAAGCCTTAACTAATTGAACTGAGCTGGGAAAGATTGCACTTGGATCAAAGAGACCAACGCTTTTTTCCTCATTGAGAGGCATAGCCTTTGATTCTTTTCCATAGAATAATTTTTGTATGGGATTTACTTCATCTAGCGTACCATAACAGAATTGAGTCTCAATTTAGGGATCCATCAGTCCCGCCTAACCCCATCCAATCCCATGGGTTAGCCAACCGTCCAACCACTGTAGTGATGGGATCCAATTAGGAATTTGGTTATGTTTTATCCTGGGTACCAGGGAAAAGAGTTCCTAGGCCACCTAGCCAGATATTCATGCAAACTTAAAACTCAGATTGAGCTGTCTTTAAAACAATCATTTAATGAAATCATAGTCGTGATCATAATCCTCTAAATTTTTTTGGTTGAGTTCTAATTTCCAATCATTCCTTCCTCAGTGTACCTATGGCATCATTGGCAACCAGAACGCTCACCACTTGTCCACTTAGGGGTCTTTTCGATGGTTCCTAGCTCATAGTATTCGACAATATTCACATATAAAAATGGAATCTTTGTTGAAGATCAGCAAGATCAACCAACACATCCATATAAAAGAACCATGGACTCATCCGTTGAGGACCAGCAAGGTCAATCAACCAGATCCATGCCCAAATTCAGAAAACAACTTTTACTCCTTATTCCAATATCTTCCACGACACACATGTGGGTATCTTCGGTGACCCAGAGCCTGAGCACCGTATGGTCAGCACCCTCTAGGATCCTTCGCAGGTGACCTAGCGCTTCACTCATAGGACGCTTCCTTGGTCCCTCATCTACTGTACACCGGAAGCTCACCATTTTTAATCAAACCGAGGCTGGTCAAGACCTCGGCCGACCTTGCTACGCGAGAGACGTCCTCTATTGACTCTCCGTCAGCTGTTGAAACTTTATCAGATTAGGTCTCCACGACCTCAATCACAAGACGGTCAATATGCTTCCCCAGCATTCTTGATATAAAATAGTCATTTAAAAACATGTCATAAATACCTCTATTCTCATCACATGTGTCCATCCCTTCATTCACATCTATCTGATTCACATCACACATCTCATCACATCTTTTTACCTCACATCTCATCACCTCTATTAACATCACATCTATTCATCCCTTCATTCACACATTAGGGGAAGGGTGAGGTCTATAGGGGCCCTTTCAGATGCCATTTGATTAAAAGGTTATTAAAGGAAAAGGGCCAATCATGTGATGCCATGTATACAAAAATGTTGGGTGAATAAAGGTGGTCAAAAGATTCTCTAGAAGATGCCTTTTTGTACTTTTCATTCCCAAAAAGTGGGGGGGGGGGGAAGTTTTTGAAATTTTGGACATCCATAACTTCAGAGATTAGAGATCCAGAATCTACTCGCTGAGCTCTTTCCATAGATATGTCACATGATATGGTTTTGCCCACTCAATTTTAAATTCAATTTTGGCGGGAAACTTTGAAATTCAAACTTCTAGCCATTTGAAGAATAAGAGGTATCTAAAGTCAAAGAAACTTAACATTTTAACAAAAAGTTATTAAAATCATAATATGGCAGCTTAAAGGGCCTCTATAGACCTCAACCTTTCCCTAATGTCTATCTGATTCACATCACGCATCTCATCACATCTATTTACCTCACATCTCATCACCTCTATTCACATCACATCTATTCATCCCTTCATTCACATCTATCTGATTCTCATCACACATCTCTTCACATCTTTTTACCTCACATCTCATCACCTTTATTCAAATCACATCTATTCATTCCTTCATTCACATCTATCTGATTCTCATCACACATCTCTTCACATCCTTTTACCTCACATCTCATCACCTCTATTCACATCACATCTATTCATTCCTTCATTCACATCTATCTGATTCACATCACACATCTCATCACTTCTATTTACCTCACATCTCTATTTCTTCTTGAATTATCTTTCTCAAAAAGGGGGTGATATTTCAATTACTAATTTACTGAATTTCATTAATTGAATATTCACTTAACTGATTTCTAAAATTAATCACGAATTTCGATGAGGAATAAATTAATCATTTATCTGAATATTTTGACTTCGATAGATTTCCTGAATTTTCTCTTTACAAAAATTGAGTGAATATGAAACGATAGAATTTTCCCTCTCAGAGTATTTACTTATTCATTTATCAAATATTCATGAAAATTAAACATAGAATTAAAAAGAATCTAATTCTTATATAAAAATTCTTTATGCATCTATTTATGCATAAAATCAATTTAATAGGAATAACACTTTTAAAATAACAAGATTTCCAACATGCATCCTTCTATGCATCCTTCTATGCATAGAATTTAAATCTAATGAAAATAACACTTTTATAATAATTTTTTTTTCAATATGCATCTTTCTATGCATAGAAATTATTTCTAATAAAAATAACGCTTTTATAATAAAAATATTTTCAATATGCATCTTTTTTATGCATAGAAATTAAATCTAATGAAAATAACACTTTTATAATAAAAAAATATCCAATATGCATCTTTCTATGCATAGAAATTGATTCTAATAAAAAAACACTTTTATAATAAAAAAATATCCAATATGCATCTTTCTATGCATAGAAATTGATTCTAATGAAAATAACGCTTTTATAATATGCATAGAAATTGATTCTAATAATAAAAAATATCCAATATGCATCTTTCTATGCATAGAAATTGATTCTAATGAAAATAACGCTTTTATAATAAAAAAATATCCAATATGCATCTTTCTATGCATAGAAATCGATTCTAATGAAAATAACTCTTTTATAATAAAAGTCAATATAGGTTTCCATGCGTAGGATGTGAGTCTCACTAAGGGAAAAATAAGAGTATTAAAAGACATTGCTTATAGTGCATTCGATATGGAAAGGGAGCCAAAGACATCAATCCACTTTTTGTGCTCATATTTTATCAAATGGTAGAGTTCTACATCAAATGTATTCTAACATTATTTCTATTTCTCATGGTCTTAAATGAGTCTGAAATTTGTAGGGCTAGTAAGGTTGTAGGAAATGTAACCTTTACTCGAGGGCCTCCCATTTTTCAAAGGAAACAAGTGGAAGGAAAAATCATTTTCATTGTTTTTGTTTTCATGAGGAAGAACTAAGGAAGTGTTATCATGACTCTCAAGTATTACTAATCCCTCAAAGTGTTTTTCTTTGCAATAACCCTTGAAAGTAAATTTTAAACTCTACAATTCATTATTATTTGTGGGGATGGGTTGCATGTCACCATCAAAAATTTTGAGAATAGGAGATGAAAGCAAAGTGATACAAAATGATGTAATACATGAGAAGAAATTGACTCCATATGGCAGCCCTCACTTCAGCAAGTCATGAGCCACTGCCCATGGGCTAGTGACTCTTGTTGAGTCTGTTTGACCAACAAATTGAAATTACAAGTCCACCTCGATACGTTTTTCTTTATGTGACTTTGAGATGAGTGCATATACATACAAACATACATGCATATGTACATACATACATACATATATATACACATACATACATACATACATATATATATACACATCCGTCCATACATACATATATACTAATCGGGGTTTTTCTTTCCCTCTTTATGAACCCTAAAGTAGGGAAGGAGCAATTTAAATGGGTGAATCTAGGGAAAAACACATGCACTTTATCAACCTCTATAGATGACAGACTTAAGCATTCTTAAAATAAGCATTAGCAACTCCATGTTATGCTTTGGAATAAGTATTAAAGCTTAGTACTTTTTTGAACAGGTTTTTGGTAGAAATGAAAGTCTCTCTTTTTTAGAAAACATGGCACTTGGGATTCACAAGGATTTGAGAAAAGCTTGGAGCCTTTATAGGGCTCTTGGATGGTGCATTAAGGTGGGTAGAAGTGGATTAACACATCAACATCTTCATATACAAGAAATGCAAGAAAAGAGATTAAGGCTAATGATAAAGTTAATAACAAAACTAGAGCATAATGACAAGGGGTTTAGAAAAAAAAATCACACATTTGACTTAGACTTGAGGATGTTAAATAGCTATGGTATAGTTAGTGACCCTTCAACTTCACAATACATGACCTTTCAACTTCCTCTCCTTCAAGAACGCATAAGAAACTCCATGAGTAACACCTATCTTGATATGATATATTTTGGCCTCTCTTTTACTAATAACCCCATGCTAACCTAAGATTAACATAACTTTTGACAACCATACACATGCCCGTTTTAATCCTCAATGTCCATAGGGGGTTCACCTCTAAGAAATTTTATGTATCACGTGCGTTCAAGTGGTATTTAAAAAACCCCTTACACTTACATACTTTTATGAATAAAATGACCCCTTTTTCTTCATAAACTTACGGTTTTTTTTTGCAAAATTGGTAAATATAATTTTGTAACTTTTTGAATTAATATACCCCTCCTGAATGATGAACTCACGTGCTACACTTAACCTATTCTTAATGAACCCCATGAGCAATGTCCATGACTAGTATCGTTACCCAATATCTATACCATGACCATGATTGGAGATGGCCATTGGAAGCCAATTTCTAACATTTTTCCTGTCCCTAAATATGAAGAATGAATTATTTCCATAATTTGTGATGAGCATGTACAACAAGATACGTCTGGTTGGATGGTCCCACTAAAAGAGATCTCGTCTTCATCGAGATAGAAATTCTCTTGCATCAAAAACACCTGGATTCTGGAGCTTATATACCCACAAATATCATAACTAGTGTAGATGGGATCCTCTCCTATAGGTTCTGTCACACTCAATTCTCACTACCTATTTGGTGAGGAACATAGTGGCTTTTATAGAGTTCTTGGGGTTACTCTCTTCCTCTACTTTACTTGCCAAAAAGGAGTGGTGCATGTTTTCTTATTGCCAATCGTGCTTCTTTTAGGCTAAAAGTGGCTCTCTTTTTTGTAAAGAAGACTAAAAATGCACAATTTTTAGGGAAAGGAAGGTCTTGTTTTTAGAGGAGGTGATAGGGAGAGAGGACCCCGAATTTCCAAAAATAGGGCGGGTTTGCTATGTGGCTAGTTTTGGATAGCCGATGGTGGACAGTGCGAATGGCCCACAAGAAGGGGCCAACCAAGACTCCAATGTGAAGCCAGAAAAGCACAACTCCATGCACACTAAATAGAGTGCCCAAGTGCAACTGGCCCACAAGCCCAAGAGCTTCATGCCCCCACACCCTCTCTTGGTGGTGAAGAAATGAGAGAGATCAAACATTATTTAATTTGGGTGAATTCCTAAATCACCTTCTATCCACCATCAGCCAATAGAGCTTGCCAGCATTATTTGGGATGAACTAGCCATGCCTCAAGAGTAGCATCTTGTCTCAAGAGAGGACCCAAATTGACTATTATCAAAACTAGAAGCTAGTTTCAACAAATAAGATAGCTCAAATTGAATATTGTTCAATTTGGGTTTTCATGGAGGAGCCTAACCTTCGTAAAACTCTTAAGATTGGATTTAGATCATCACTAGGGGGCTAGTGCACTCTCAAAGAAAGAGACAAAAGTTTTCATAACTCTTTGATTTGAAAAGAGAAAAATCCTCTTTCATTGCCAATCTCCATAACTCAAATCAAACATTAGATTTGGGTTGTCAACAAGGAAAGGCATACCCTCTCAAAAAACCTCAATTTGAATGTTGTTCAAATTTGCATCATCAAGAAGTGGCCAGCCCTCCCTCAAAAAACCTCAATTTGAATGTTGTTCAGTTTGGGTCCTCAAGAAGTGTTGAGACCTCCCTCAAACAAAGAGAAAAAAGTTTTAAAAAATCTTTGACTTAATAGGAGACAAAGCCTCTTTGATGCCCCATATTAATTGCTTAAATCGAACATTATTCGATTTGGGTTGTCATGGAGGAGTCCAACCTCCCCAAAACTCTCAAGATTCAATTTGGCTCATCAAGGAAGAGCCAGATCTTCCTTAAAACAAAATTTCAAAAAAGAAGCTCCAATTTGGAAAAAGACAAAGCCTCTTTTATGTCCCATCATGACAGCTCAAATTGAACATTGTTTGATTTGGGTTGTCATGGAGGAGCCTGACCTCCCTAAAACTATCAAGATTTGATTTGGGTCTTCAAGGATTGGCCAACCCTCCTTCAAAGAAAGAGACAAAATGTTTTTTTTTAATTTGATTTGAAAAGAGACAAATCCTCTTTCACGCCTCATCTCAAGAGCTCAAATTGAGCATTATTGTCATATGGAGGAGCCTAATCTCCCTAAGACTTCAATTTCAATTTCAGACAGTTCTATCTCACAGAAAAAGATAAAATTTTAAATAAGATTTAATTTTAGAGGAGATAAGGCCTCTTTCATGTCCAATCTCAATAGCCCAAATGGAACATTGTTTGACTTGGGTTGCCATAGAGGAGCCTAACCTCCATACAACTCTTACAATTAGATTTGGATCATCAAGAGGGGCTAGACCTCCCTCAAAGAGAGAGACAAAAATTTAAAAAAGTCTTTTATTTAATAGAGACAAATCCCTTTCATGTTGACCTCCACAACTCACATGGAACATTGATGTGAAGGAGAGGCCTACCCTCTCAAGAAACCTCAATTGAAATGCTATTCAATTTGTGTCATCAAGGAGGGGCCAGCCCTCCCTCAAAGAAAGAAACAAAAGTTTTACAAAATCTTTGATTTGAAAAGAGACAAGCCTCTTTTATGCCCCATCTCAATAGCTCAAACCAAACATTGTTCAATTTTGGGTTGTCATGGAGCCTAACCTCCCTAAAACTCTTAGGATTCGATTTGAATCATCAAGGAATAGCCAATACTTGACATGTATGAGAATGGTTGTTTGCTAGAGATTGGGTAATGAGTAGGATTAGTTTGTTTATTTATAAAAACAATTCATGTATATTTGTTACATGGTAGTGTTGTGCATACAAGATCTTTCTTGAGCCCAATCATGTCCATACAAGAGAAATAGCAATCTGTGAGGCAACTAACCTCCATCTCCACCATGGCAAGGCAAACGTCTTCCACCTCTCCAACTTACATTATGATGAAAATATTTTAATATTCTTTATTTTGTAATGTAACTATATAAAGTTCATAAATCTTACAATTTTATAACTTGTACACCTCTGATAGCTGCCCAGATACTATCCGAGGAACATGGGGGAAAATAATGAAATGGGTTGAGCATGGTTTAGGGATTTAGACACAGTGGGGGGATTGGATGTTGGGCAAATGGATTGCTAATGGGGGAGGGAGCAGATTTTCTATTCAATCCATTAGCAGATGGATTGCTAATGGGGGAGGCAGCAGATTTTCTATTCAATATAATTAGGGCTTGCTGTTTATGGGAAATATGGATTTCTAGGAATTGTAGTCTTTCAGAATGTACTGGATGTTGGTTTGGATATGACAAGAATGATGCATAAGTGTATGTATATGTGTAGATATGTGGTATGTGTGAACAAGATAGTGATTGATGGACTGGAACTAATGTTACAGAGAATGCAAAATGGCATCTACTAATTATTGTACTTTCTAGGAACCCCTCTTTCATATTAGGGAAACCTAATGTGTAGTCCGAATGATGCAGGTATGTCTAGATGTGAAGCCTAAAAAAGTGAAGCTTGTTCCCAAGACCAAAATATGGTATTTGAAAGAGAAGAAAATAGATCATACTTTTGTGGCATTCATAGAGAACCCTATAGGGACAAGGCCCTCTATTAAGATTTGGTCAAGGAAGGGAGATGTGCTAGAAAAACAAACCCCTAGAGGGTGTACCATTGAAGCATTGATGGAGGCTTGCATTCTATTGAATTATCATGTGTCTTGGGAGCAATCTTGTTTTGTAATGGAGGATGATCGATGGAATCTGTTATGTAATTTGTTAAACAATAGTGAATAGCGTTGTGGAGGGTAGGGATAGTAAGATGACACTTGGTTTTGTTTTGATGTAAAGAGGTCTTTGTTGATATATATATATATATATATATATATATATATATATATATATATATTGGTCCAAAAAAAAGAGAGTTAGATGGCTAGTTGTATAAAGTATAAATGATATTGTTTAATTATTTAAAGCTTTCAAGTAGGAGACACTATCTTTAACTTGCCTAGTTGACTTGTTTCTATGGTCTTTAGAACTTTAATACTTCATCTTTATGATTGGCTTCTTGAAACTCCTTGAACTTTTGTTCTGTTCACACAAAGGATGAATTCCACACCCAAAAGTAGAAATATATAATACCTTTTCTTGCTCTCTGGAAAATCCTTTAAGTGGCATACATTATTTATGCAAAAGTTTTCTTCACTTAAAACTCACAACAAAAAGGCAACAAATCCTCCTCTAGAAAGAAACATGATAATCAAATTAGATATAATCATCGGTGATCCATACTTTGGATGCAAGCCTTTAAACCTAGCTATGATCTCTCTCTCTCTCTCTCTCTCTCTCTCTCTCTCTCTCTCTCTCTTTCTCTCTCTCTTTCTCTCTCTCTCTCTCACTAGGGAAAATTTGGACTCAAATTGGACCCTTTAAGGATTTGCACACATTCTCTCTCTACAAAAATGGGCTCATGGTAAATTTTTTGCAAATCAACTTATAAGTGAGCGCAATTTAGACCTTTGGAATCTACTCTTTGAGACCTTTCTAATGATATATATAGCATGACATGCAATTTTGCATATTCAAGACATGGCATGTAACGTGCCCCATCATCATAAAATTTGGGGAGTTCTTGAATATGCAAAATTGACCGTCATGCTATATATCATTAGAAAGGTCTCAAAGAGTAGATTCTATATGTCCAAACTCCGCTCACTTTTGAGTTGATTTACAAAAAGTTCACCAAGGGCCCATACATTGATGACCCACCTGGGTGATAGCTTCCGCATCTACACCACTGGCATGGTTGGTGAGATTATGGGTGATATGCGGCCAGTGGGATGACAGGCTGTGTGACAACCATTTTGGATTACTAGAGACTGGCATAGTTATAGTGCCAGCTCACTTAGTCGGGTTCATGTTTATTAAAAGACTAAGGTCATGTAAAAGGATAGGAGAAGGGTGTGTGTGTGAATGGACTTATGGTCCACTAGCTCACCTATTTAAAGGTGAAGCTAGGAGGCATTTTGTATGGAGCAAGGCCTAGTTGTTTTCATAATTCGTACTGTCAATCATCAGTTTTGCTGCTTCGCTCTGCTGTGGCATTGCCACCTAAATGCATCAAATCTATTTCTGCTCCGCAGCTGATGCCGTACAGCAATACGTCGTGTGTAGGAGGTGATTGCTGGCTGCATTGCTTTAGGGCTTTTGAAGCCCACAGTCTCCCCTATCCACAGCTCAAATCTTAGCTTAAATGCTTTTTCTTGCTCTAATCCTCTCCACTTTGCTCTAATCACCTAAGTAATCTTGTGAGGGCTTTTTGCTGATCTTATTCTTGATTTTGAAGTGGTGGCCAACCACATGAGGTATTCATGAGCCTTATTTTCATCAAGCTCTATCATCATACCATCTTCAAGTTCTCAAAGCTCTTCAAAGTGTGCTTATGAGCACTAATAGTGTTAAGTTAACACTAATGAAGCTTCTAATCCAACAAAGGGGAGTTATTCCAAAGTGTTTTTAAACACTAAGAGTGTTCTTAAACACTAATGGTGAATCTAATCCAGGGATTTTATATTCACGTGATCACAAAATTTTTTTTGTTAATAACATGTGTGAACATGTTATTAACATGTTCACATGTTAACATGTTCACAAAAAAGCCGGTGGCAAGCGACCTGGTAACCGGGAAAAATCCCGCCGGGCTTTTGCTGTACCCCGGCGGGCCCGTCGGGCTTTTGCTGTACCCCGGCGGGTCCCGGAGGGGTCGTCACATATCCCGGCGGGGTACATTTTTCTATATATATGGGCCCGGGGGGCCCTTTGGGATTTCATTGCTGACAGCATACACAGGTAATAAAAACTTGTGTGTGTGTGTGTGTGTGTGTATGTGGGTGTGTTCGTGCGGGCAGCCGCCCACTGTCGCAATGCACGGCAGGATGTGGGTGGTCCGCCACACGAGGGATGTGTGTGTGGGTGAGTTCGTGCCGGCAACCGCCCGTTGTCGCAATGCGCGGCAGGATTTGGGTGGCCCGCCACACGACTGGTGTGTGTGTGTAAGGCCATTCTTCGGAATGGTGCTTACCCTGGGGCACTTAGTCGGTAACGCGGCTAGTCTGTGTCCTATGGTAAGTATGGCACGCCGTAGCGGTACTAGTCGGTAACGCGGCAAGCATAGTATCGTTATGGCGATGTCACCTTCCCTTCCCTTCCCTTTGTCAAATGCGGACATATGGTCGGTAACGCGGCCAGTGTATGTTCGTATCTTATTGAAATTCCCATAGAATCGGGCGGCATTTTGTTGTTAACACGGCAAGTTGGTGTCGTCCGCTAGTGCATAAAATGTTTTTTGCATATTGCGGCATTTGATCGTTAACGCGGTCAAAAAAGTGTCGTAAATTTGCTTGCGTATTTTGGCATATGATCGTTAACGCGGTCGAATAAATGTCGTAAATTTGTTTGATTTGACTTGTATTGTTTTTATTGTGTTTGATCCATGCGATACTTGGTTGCTAACGCGGCATTAGTATTTCAAGGATCAAAGTTTACATCATATTGTCTAAACGTTTTATTTTATAATATCGTGATTCGTAACTCGAAAAATATGAATCTCTCTCTTCTTACCCCCCTCTCTCTCTCATGATACACTTCACAACTCTTTCTCTATCTCTCTCATGATTCACTTCACAACACGATAGATGTGTAGATAATGATTTTTTTTTATTTCTCTTAAAATATACATAATTTTTAATAATTTCTTTTTTCTCCCTCTATTTACTTAAAAATTAAAACAATACATTATTTTTCTCTTTAGGAACTCACAAAAACATTAAAAATGTCATTTAATGTTTCTTTTCTCTATCTGTCACAACTCTCTCTTCCTCTCCTCTCTCTCTCTCTCTCTCATGATACACTTCACAATTCTCTCTCTCTCTCTCGCAATGATACACTTCACAACTCTTTCTCTCTCTCTCTCATGATACACTTCACATCTCTCTCTATCACGATAGGTATGTAGATGAGGAGTGCTTTAGGATTACAAAACATTATTTTTCTCTCTTTAGGAACTCACAAAACTATAAAAAATGTCATTTAATTTTTCCTCTCTCTATCTGTCACACCTCTCTCTCTTCCTTCCCCTCTCTCTCTCTCTCTCATTCAATAATGTATACACTTCGTAAGTAATAATGCGCTTGTTGCGGTTGTCTCACGTTCGATAATGTATTGCATGATGTTGAGTTCAGTAATATTGTTTGATATATTCTGTTTTTGATTGATCATTGATAAGTAATGATACACTTATTGCTGTTTTCTCACGTTTGATGATGTATTGGATGATGTTGAGTTCATTAAAATTATTTGATATTCCGTTTTTGTATGAACATTGACGATATTGATATACTTGTTGCTGTTCTCTCACGTTTGCTTGATGTTTATTTCAGTAATGTTTGATATTCTGTTTTTTTGTGTTTAGTGACATTTGCTAGATTTACGAAGACGATCAACATGCTTTCTCTCGAAGAGCGCAAAATTGTTCTGCGAGCAATTCGCGTTGAAGCGGTCATCACGGTATCACAATGTACTGATGATGTCGTCAAAAAGATCAACGAGTCTAAGATACTCATGCGAGATCTCATAGACCAAATATGGGAAAATGCACAGCGTCGGCTTCGAAGCGGAGGCAACGCTGAGCTGCTAGATAGACAGAAGATAGCAGATTTCAACCATCAGCACATAACACGAACCATTTTGGGGAGCATGCGAGTAGCGTGCAGTGATCTTAGAGATGCTGCCCCGCCTGAAGCCAACATGCAACGTCTACAGTTATGGGACGTTGTATGGAGCGAGGAAAGGGCCAAGAGCAAGCGCATGAAGGCGTTGGATGCAGAGTCCCTCCCCAAAAGAGTGCGAATTGCCCAGGACGTTGCTGCAACGTCCAGTCAGGCAGATGCAAGTGGTACAGGTGTCATTAATCGTACCATCTACAATTCTATGTGCACACATCTTATTGGCATCCCGCACGAAGCTCTTCACGAAGGACGAACAATTGGCTCCGGTGTGTTTGGAACAGTAAAAGAGTATGCAATTAAAGGTATATCATTTTTACCGGAGCACATCACTTTTTGCGGAAAGCACTACAAAGGAGAAGGCAGCGCGAAGTTCGAGAGCTTCCAAGCAGAGCAGGGTATGCAAGTGCTACATCCATCGATGGTCCGATGCATTGCCTTTACAAAAGAGGCTCCTTGGATCACAATTTTCTCGTACTATAATGGCGGCGCTCTTGGTGATACTCTTCTGAAGGTTCCCTTCAGATTCAGTGAGTTCACTAGAGCCATTTTTCGTTTGGATTGAGGATGGAGACAACCCCTGCCTGATAATATCCCTTTAGGTCATCTAGAACTTTCAAAAATAAAAGAGGTAGTAATAAATATGCCACATATTATGCATGCCCTAGTGGAAGGTGTAGCGGCAGCACATATGGCAGGTATTGTACATACCGACCTACATCCTTTTAATGTAGTGTTGGATTATACAAAAGAGCTAAAGCCACGTATAGGTATTATCGATTGGGGGTTGCTGAGAGCGCCCAAAAAACGGGTGTCTCTCAATTTTGTTTTTGAAGCAGACAAGAACCCGGAGAAGGTGGCACAGGCAGTCTCCTACGCAGACAGAGAGCGAAATAAACGGCCGTGGATAGCCCCAGAGCTTTATGATCCATTTTTGGCAGATGCATACACTCCTGCATCTGACGTTTTTGCCTTGGGATATTTATTACAAACTTTATATGACTTCTGGAAGAAAGTGCAAGAGTTGTGGATGGATAATAGTTCCCATGACAAAGTTACCATGGATACTATTATTCATAGAGTCAAAAATTGGATGTTCCTGCCTAATCGCGATGAGCAAAAATCAATTTTGCAAGTAGTTGAATTTTTTAGATCACTAAATACTGACCCTACGAGGGCACAACGTCCTCTTGTAGAGCTATCGGTGGCATTCACCCCAACTTTGTAATAATACAGTACCAAGGGATTAAGTTTCAGGAATGGCATTTTGTTTCTCTCTTCAAAATTTGATGTGTCCAATGTTTCAAAATTTTGTTTCTCTCTTCATTGAGTCTTTGCAACATCTCTCTCCTCCTGTGGTGTTTAAGTTTATGTTTCCTCTTCAAAATTCGATGTGCGAGCATTGTTTGAAGTGTTTTTGGAGTCAAGTAGATATTTCTCATCGAGTCTTTGCAATACATATCTCCTCTCGTGGTGTTTGACTTTAAGATTTTGAGAGTAATGGTCAATTTATCTTACGTTGATCTTTACAGTTCATTAAAATCCTAAAGTCATTTACGTTCATGCAGATATGGAGCAGGCGCAAGCGAACGAGCATCAGGAGTTAGCCAAGAAGGCATACGAGCGAATGAAGGCCCTATCACATGGCCTGACAGCCCGCGAAGCGACAAGAACAGCATGCAGGTTATCGAAATGGGACAAATCCAACTTATGCCCAGTGGAAAGACATAAACAAACGCGTAACTACAGAGATGATAAAGGAAATATGGCCATGTCCAGATGGCGAAATTAAGAAGGGAAGATGGAAGATTTCTCGGTGCACCCACAACGATATCAAAACTAATGCCGAGCGCATTTTCTTGGAGGTGTACGGACGTCCTCTCCATAACGCCGACGCTCCACTATATTTTGCTAAAATGTTATATGCTCAATTTATCTTACAAACTCCAGTGGACTTCGCCTCCAGAGAGGCCACTGTCAACACCCACGACATTCGTGAAGAGACAGTGACATTTACAAGAGAAGAACTTGCACTCATGGTGGAGGGCGCTGGACTGGAGTTAAACCAGGTTAAAGAAAGCTTAGGGGCCCAGTTAGCAGAGAAGGAGAAAGAAGCTGACCGATTAACTCAAGCGTCAACTCCTCCCCCGGCCAATAGAGGGATTCAAGAGCAGCTAACAAAGATCAGCCAAGATGTACAGAGCATCTCTTCACGTATTGCTCCTGTGCGCCAAGGAAACCACATCTCTCATTTTTTGATACATCCTGATCTTGTGGGAGTTTCTGCTGAGGCTACAAGTTCCTCCACCCCCCAATGTCCTGTATGTTACAAAGTATTCGATGGGTGGAGCGGCCAGTATATACTACCATGTGGACACTACTACCACTTAATATGTTTAGTGAGACAAATGCAAAATACTTCTACATGTGCATTGTGCAGTGTCCCAATAAATCAAGGTATTTATACAGTGTTCGGCATGGCTAGCGAATATAAACCACCAGGACCTTTAGATGCAACTCCGAGTGCAATTCGTAATTTATTTCAAGATGAGAGTTAAGAAAAACAAATCCTACTTTTGTATTGATAATTTCTTCAAATATGATCATTTGTACAAGTACTTTTTATTAAATTAATGAAGTGACTTCTTCCTCTATGTCAATATCTTGCTCCAAAATTCTTTCATCGTTTACTCTCTCGTCTGCTAAATTAAGCTCATCTAAGTCAATGTCTAAATTGTCTTCTATCTCAAGGGTGGTGCACAACGTACGTCCAACATCAAAGTTCTCGTCTACTACATCATCACAATTGTACATCCATCTGGGCATATCTTCTTCATACTCTTCGCTTTCAATGTCTCGCAAGATCTTTTCATTGCAGTACATGTAAACAAGTTTATCTGCTCGATCTGCAAGAAGTCGATTGCGAATAGTACTATGAATATATTTATACATGCTCCAGTTCCTTTCTGAGCCTGAGTTTGAAGAGCACTGACTTCGAACCTTCATCGCAAGGTTGCGCAATAAAGCATAATGCTCACCACCATTCATCATCCACCACTTCCATGCAGGTTGCTCTTTAGCCATTTGTTGAACAAGGGAGTTGGAAAATAAACCTTCTTTCAACCGAAATGAGGTCATCTCCTTTATGCACTGTACACGATCATCATCATTATTATAGAAAGTGTTTACCACTTTATAAAAATCTTGCACCACCTCAACGTTGGACATCAAATCCATATTCCAATATTCAGGATCTAACATGTAAGCAGCACTGTGCAGTGGCGAGTGCGCTCCAATCCATCTAGCATGAAAGTACTTCAACAGAACTTTTCTTTGTCTACTGGAGAATGGTACACGCCATTGCTTTTCCACCACTGAATGCTCTAATTTCTCAGGACACTCCAAACTCCGCTGGACAGTCCACCATTGCATCCATGATTTTTCGAGATTAGGCGCTCTTTGATCAAGACTTCGTACAGCATACATAACAGGCATCATTACATGGTATGCATCCATCACACTGTTCCACCAACTTCTTCTCGTAAGCGCTCCCTTCAAGACTTTGATTTTCTCTTTCACTTTTTCAAGTTGAGTGTTCTCCCAGTCATGAAATGCCATGCATGTAAATGTTTCACAAACTGCATCTTTATTTCTAAGAAGAGACTCAAAAGTGTAAAAGTGAGTGCAAAACCTAGTCTCCGCTGGAAGCTTTAACATAACTGACATGCGAGGTCGAAACATATCTAAAACTCTCTGTCTCTTGAGCATGAATTTCACAAGCTGGCGAGCAGTGTCGACGATCGAGGCAAACCATTTGGTATCATCAGATTTATACCAATCTTTTAATACAAGATTCAAACTATGAGTATTACATCCTACCGGAAAAATATGTGGATATTGTCGCTGTAGGATTCTGGATGCATTTTTACAATTTTTTGCATTGTCCATGACGACTTGGACTACATTCTTGGCACCCACTTCCTCTATCACAGAGCTAATGACTTGAGCAATGTAAGCCCCAGTTTTGATTGAACCAGCTGAATCCACGGCACGGATGAAAGTCTCACCTCTAGGTGAAATAACCATTACATTAATTAATGGTTTTCTTTGCACATTAGACCATCCATCACTTACTATAGTACATCCAGAAAGCTCTATATTGCTAAGAATTATTCTTTGTACACGTTCTTTTACTGACGCATAACATTTCTCTAATAGATCATTTCGCATAGCATGGTACGTAGGCGGTGAAAACCCTGGTCCAAACTCACCAATTTTCTTCCATGCTCTCTTCCAATGGTCACTGTCCACCATCATCATAGCACTCCCAGAAAAGTAAATCGCTTCAGCGAGGACGAGTTGTGCATCATCGAGTCGACCTTGACGTAGGCTTTCTTGCAATGAAGTTTGACGCATGGGTATATTTCCTACGTCAAAGTTTCGCTTGCAAGAAGATGCACTGGGTAGATTACTTTCTGGTTGCACATTGCCGTTCGGGGTACAAGTAGGCGATGTAGCGGGAGTTTGATGATTAGAACAACAGTGTTCTTGCTGCCTTGATACATTAACGGTAGGAGTGTCATGTTTTCTTGAATCTTTCTTTTGAATTTCTTCTCTTATGCGTTTGGCCACTATAGGTGCAGAGGGGTGGGTACATGACTTTTTCTTCGGTCCGCCTAAAAAGTGTTCTCTTAGTCGAGGAGCCCCACCTGATTTTACTGCATGGCATAGCTTGCACTCCCAATCTATGAATCGATCACCAACGTTAATTGCATATTGCCACTCTATCCCAGGTGCCTTTTTTTTCCTGCTATTTGAAATTTGGACTCTATTGGAGGTATCACTGGATCCAACATTGTCCTCCATCTCAACAGATAACCTATTCAACCAAGCGTATAACAATGAATACACAAATGAAAAAACAACAAATCACTCACGTATAACAAAACATACATTAGCAAACAAATTACTTCGAAACTATCTTCACAAATACAAAAGATCATCACATAACACAAAACTACTTCAAACTATCTTGCAAGGTCTTACTACAAAACTACTTCGAAACTATCATGCACATTGCACTCCCAATGAAGGATGCCTTTTGTACCCAATTAAGGATACTTTACACAATCAAAGATCTATACTTGCCCAATACTCTAGTATAGGACAATAGACCTTCTTTAACATTCACAAAAAAAATCAAAGATCTATGCTTGCCCAATACTCTAGTATAGGACAATAGACCCTTGTCTACTCTAAACTATATCAAGTATCAAGAACCAATACAAGCCCCTAAGCAGGACTCTTGGCTCCATCAAACCATTCATAAAGCAGAATGAGGTAGATTACGTACGTGGCTCAAATGCAAAGCTGAATGACTCCAAATTTGTCCCTAAATCTCCGCAAGTATTAGCTACGAACCACACCCTGCCCCCAGTTCAAAGAACTAAGGACGAGTGGCTCAATAGCCTTAGGAGTGCCTACAAGGAAAGACGACAGCCCCTAAAATAAGGACGTTCTTCCCAAGAGGACACTTCTAGCAACTCGAGAGCTCTACAAGTACTTTGAGGAGAGATATCACGCCCCCAAAACAAGGACTATCTTCCCAAAAGTTGTACGATGGGTGTCGGGCAGTGTTTATATACAGAATAGTACCCCGCCGGCCTTTCTTCTTTTTCCCGGCGGGCCCGCCGGGCTTTTACCTTTCCCGGCGGGCCCGCCGGGAAAACTACATATCCCGGCGGGCCCGCCGGGAAAGGTAAAAGCCCGGAGGTGTTACTGGAGTAGTGGGTTCCGACAGGTCATTTCTCAGGTCATGTGAATATACATTGTGATCACAAGTTTTAATATGTTAACACTAGGTTTTGTTAACGTGATCACGAAATTGTGAAGACGTTAATGAAATCCCTGATCTAATCACCAATATAAGTGTCATTAGATGCTAAAAATGTGCTCTTAAATACTAATCATGTTTTTAAACACTAATGGTGATCTTAATCACCAAACAAAGTATTCTTTAACACTAATGAAGTTAATCTCCATCAAAATTACTGGTTGGGCACAAACCCTAAGTGCTAAACCATAAAATTTACCATCTTAATCTCCTATTTATGCAACATCCTTGACTTGATTAGGGTTGTTGCACTCTCATAAGCCTTTCTCTTTCTAATTAAGCCTAAATATCATAATTTTTTGGTTTTTTCCTCTTCATATATCAGCCCATTACTCTCTAGTAACCTCGTTCAATACCCAATGTCAAAGGAAAACACCCAAATCAAGAAATTCTTGGGAGAGGGCTTCCACACTTGGCAAGTCCTTGTTGTCAAGTACAAGATGATGTCCAAAGGTTTTTGGCCATTCATCTCCGGCACTAAGTTTATTGATCGAACTAAGGCTGAAGATATTGAAGATGATGAGAGGGCACAAGCTATCATCATGCTTCATCTTAATGAGGCTCTCATTCACCATGTGGACCAGCTTCCGACTACAAAGGAGAAATGGGATGAGCTTGATAAGCTCTATGGAGCTCGTGGTAAGAATTCCAAGATTTCACTTAAAATTGAATTTTTCAGCTTGAAACTCAAAGAGGGAGACAACATTGGAGCCTTCATCTCTTACTTGAAGGGCCTTATGGGTCAACTTGCATTAGTGAATGCGAGAATGGATGAAGGTGATGCAGTGGTTGTTTTGCTAAAAGCAGTCAAGAAGGTGTACCCCACCTTAGTCACCACCCTGAAAAACATACCTAATCCCACCCTAAAAAACATACCTAATCCCACCCTCGAAGGAGTCATTCAATCTTGTCTTGAAGAAAAGAGACCAAAGGGAGGAGCTGAATCTTCAAATGCAGCCACTTCAT
This sequence comes from Cibotium barometz, assembly GCF_041138505.1. Classification (NCBI taxonomy): domain Eukaryota; kingdom Viridiplantae; phylum Streptophyta; class Polypodiopsida; order Cyatheales; family Cibotiaceae; genus Cibotium; species Cibotium barometz. Next base: position 54,453,350 of record NC_141069.1, read on the forward strand.
GGAATATCGAACAAGCTTTGTCACATCAAGTGGTCAAAGTAAGATGTGCCCATTGCAAAAAGGTGGATCATTTAGCAAATAATTGTTGGAACAAATATCCCAACAAAATGAAATGTAACAAGTGTAAACAAACGGGACATATCACTTCTAAATGTCCTAACTTTGTATCAACCTCTAACTCCTCTTAGCACCTGTTTTAAATCTCAATGTAACAACACCTATATTCCTAAACCTTATATGCCTAATGTTAAAAAGGCAACCTATGTCCAATACCACCTATTCCAATTCTTTCATAGTTGGTATTGAGGGAGGGTATTAAAAGACTAAGGTCATGTAAAAGGGTAGGAGAAGGGTGTGTGTGTGAATGGACTTATGGTCCACTAGCTCACCTATTTAAAGGTGAAGCTAGGAGGCATTTTGTATGGAGCAAGGCCTAGTTGTATTCATAAACAACTTAATAAACAAGATATTTTTCTTGTATTTTGTGAGTCCCTCTCCTCCACATACTTGATCTAGCATGAGCACACCACGAATTCTAACAATGTTACGTATAGAAGTTGTCTGTTTTTACAGATTATTTGATTGTTGCTGTAGGAAAACATGTCTCACAAAATTAATCAAATTGTTAGTGAGAAGCTGGATAAGAACAACTTCCATGCTTGGAAGTTCAAAATTAATCAAATTATTAGTGAGAAGCTGGATAAGAACAACTTCCATGCTTGGAAGTTCAGAATGACCAATTTCCTAATGGGTAAAGAATTTTGGTATTATGTAGAAAGAGACAATGAGGAGCCTCTAGAGCTATCTCAGGAGAATGCCACTCCTGCAGATATAAAGGCATTCAAGGATTGGAATCAGCATGCAAGAAAAGTCATGTACTAGCTTTCAATTAGTGTCATAGGTTACATACATGATAACACTCTAAACTAAGTGATGATATTGCGCATCCCATTGCGCATGTTGGTAAATTACCATTGTCTATGTGGAGGATGGCATAATGAAGTACTTGGTTGATGTACTTCATGTTTTGAATATTACAAAGAACTTGGTTTTTGTTGGACAGATGGTTGAGCAGGGTCTGCAACAAGTGAGGTTTAATCCTCAAGGATGTTTTGTCGAAGACTTCAAAAATAAGTGTCGCTTGGTTGCAAAGGGTAACAGAAATGGCAAGATGTTTACTTTGGATGTGAAAATGCCTGAGATAAAGGCAGCCATGTTTGCACATGGAATAAATGTCATTAGATATTGACATATGGCACAAGCGCATTGGTCATATGAATGTACAATGACTGAAGGCTATGCATACCCAAAATATTATTCAAGTTTGCCAAATTTTACGGTTGATGGTATGCATAAGGTATGTGAAGCATTCCAACTTGGTAAGCAGGCCAAACATGCTTTCCCACATGAAAAGCATGTCAGTGCAAGTCCATTGGATGTCATACATTCAGATATATGGGGACCCCGACCAAGACTGCAGCAATTGTAGGTTGCAGATACTATGCTACATTCATTAATGACCACATTAGGAAAGTGTGGGTTTATTCATGAAGGAGAAAAGTGAGGTGTTTGCTCACTTTCAGAGATTTAAAGCCTTGATCGAGAAGGAAAAAGGCATGCAAATAAAATGCCTAAGATCAGATGGTGGGGGAGAATATTTCTCCAAGGAGTTCAGCAATTTCTTGAGAAAGCAGCAAATCAAGAGGCAATTTACGTACATGTACACTCCGCAACAGAATGGTGTTGCAGGAAAGGAAAAACAGACACATTGTAGAAGTGGCACTTGCCTTGATGGTTGAAAAGAATATTCCACATTACTTTTTGGGCAGAAGCAATAGCAACTGCTATGTACATTATGAACAAGACACGCACCGCAACTGTTCATGGTATGACTCCTCAACAAAAGTTTATAGGCATAAGACCGGATGTGTCTCACTTGAAAGTGTTTGGGTGTATTGCATATGTACATGTTCTTAATAAAGTGAGAACAAAGTTGGATCCAAAGGTAGAGAAATGCATCTTTATTGGTTATGCTATGGAGTAAAAAGGATATAGATGCTATAACCCTACCACTCGTGAGATGCGAGTAAGCAGAGGTGTTGTCTTCGATGAGATGAGTAGCTGGTATGCACTTGTAGAAGTGAAGGCAATAGAAGATGCAAATGTAAGAAGTGCTGATGTTGCACCACATGTAGGGCAGTAGCACAGGTGCTGAGTGGAGCTGGGGAGTTCTCGAGTAGTGGGTCCAATGTTAGTCCATGGTCAGTCAGGTTGCGGAATGATGTAGGTACACATGTATCGTGGAAAGGGAAGGAAAAGGTAGATCAAACTTTTGTGCCTAATCTGTCAGCAGGTCACTGATATGTGGATGGTGACTCTAGTGGCTCTTAGGAGATCCTTGATGAGGAACTTGGCATTCCGTCTGTGGTTACTCGTGGAGACCCAGGGCTGTTTTGAGGACACCTGGCAGTGATCCAGGTGTATGCAGGTCTATGAGGGTTAGATACCCTATTTTGATAGGTTGAGATATGATGGATATACAGCCCATCATTATGCTTACATGGTAAAAGCAATACAGAAGGCTGAGCCCACTTGTTTTGAGTAGGAAATCAGAAATAAGAAATGGGAAGATGCCATGGTGGATGAGGAGATGCCATGGTGGATGAGGAGTGGCAACATTGGATACAAATGCAACATGATGGGAGTTAGTGCCTTTGTCTAAGGAAAAGAAGGAAATTGGATGTAAGTGGATGTATAAAGTCAAGCAAAATGTTGATGGTTCAGTGAGCAGCACAGGTATAAGGCAAGATTGGTTGGTGCCAAGGGCTATGTGCAGATTGGTTGCATAGAATATGAGGAGACATTCAGCCTGGTTGCAAGAATGGAAATCATGAGAGTATCATTGCTATGGCTCCAGCAAAGGGTTGGTCTTTACATCAAATGGATGTAAATAATGCTTTCTTGCATGGTGATTTACAGGAAGAAGTGTACATGATGTAGCCACCAGGTTATGAGAGTGATGCACATCCAGATTTTTGTGTGTAGGTTACACAAAGCCTTGTATGGCTTGAAGCAAGCACCCATAGCATGGTCAAACAAGATCGGGGAGTATCTTGTTACAATTGGATTTTAGATATCCAATGTAGATTTTTCACTATATGTGAAAAATACAAAAAGAGGGATCATGATATTAGTCATCTATGTGGATGACTTGATTATCATTAGTGATAGTGATGCAGACATACATGATGTCATGATGCTTTTGAAGCAAATGTTTGAGATGAAGGATTTGGGTGAGTTGCGGTATTTCTTGGGCATAGAGGTGGTGAGATCACCTCATGGAATTTTGCTATTGCAAAGGCAATATGGCTTGGAGATGTTATCCAAGTATGGTATGATAGGATGTAAGCCTATTTCAGTGCCATTGGAACAGAACACAAAGTTTTTCCGCAAATACATGTAAGCTTTTGGAGGACCACAGTACATAATACAGGCGCATAGTGGTGGGTAGTTTGAATCAACTAGTGCTGCTATGGGGCGGACATTGATGACCCGCCTGGGTGATAGCTTCCGCATCTACACCACTCGTATGGCTGGTGAGATTATGGGTGATATGTGGCCAGTGGGATGACAGGCTGTGGGACAGCCATTTTGGATTACTAGAGACTGGCATAGTTATAGCAGCGCCAACTCATTTAGTTGGGTTCACATTATGGACCGACCCATGTATGTTGTTGTAGTTGAGTACTAACCCATATAGTGTGTATTCTTATCTTTATGTTATGTTGGTTGAGTAGAGAAGAAGAAGATAGAAGAAAATTTAGCTATCTATCTCTCTCTTGTGTCTTGCTCTCTCTTGTGTGTGTGTGTGTTTTCTTGCTAGGGTTTGAAGCTTTTCCTCTCCCCCACATTCTCTTTACTTAGCCATGGCCATTCACTCAAGAAATCCATGGTTGCTCACTTCTCATCAACTAAGCCATGCCTGTTCACTTAAGTAATCCACAATTGTTCACTCCAAATCCGCTAAACCACGGCTCTTCACGAAGCCATTATTCTTTCCTTCTGAAAGCCACGGCCGTACCTTCTTGGGAAATCTATAAAGACGTCTCACCACCTTCATTTTACCCACTCTTCTCCCTTCCCTATAGACAAAATCTTGTAATTTTTTCTCCCAGGCTTTCACATTCTTTGACTAGCTTTTTATCCTCAAAATCATAGCAGCCCTCACACACTCCAGTTCCTCCTATGAGGTCTTACCTCATACCCCCCCAGAAGAAGAAGAGACCTTTTGGCCATTTTGAGGAGTATGGGAATCACCCTACTCATCTCTCCCACTTGAGCGATCGCCTCATGAAGCAAATCAACGGCCACACCATTTATAGTTAGATGAAAGGACACCCACAAGGTTGAGCACAAGCTGCTATACTACACAGACTTGTTATAGGGCTATAGACAATCTTGTAATTGTGGATCACCTAGAGCAAATAGGGCTTGATGACTTAGCCACTCTTCAGCTCCTTTGGGGCCTTGATCTCCTCAATTGCCTATACTTTATGGAAACTTACAATGCCAACCAAGATATAGGGGAGAAGGTCATTGACAATGAGGGCCACCCCCATACTCTCCAACTTAATCTGGACCTCATCACAGGAGGAACTTCATCTCCCCCACATCGAACAACCCTACTTCCGGCTTGCAAATGTTATGCACCATGTGTGGGATACCTACCATTATGGGAAAACCACAAAGGACCGTGTGGAGTGGAAGAACATCTCTTGACCAAAGCTCATCATGCCGGCCAGAGCCCTATCAACTATTTTGCAACCTCTCACCAAGGGGTCTAGGCAAATTGGGTAGAATACATCCATGAGGAGATTCATTCCACCTGTGCCAACCCTCAGGGAAATCTCTTTACCTCCTCTCTTCTCACCAAGAGATATGCCTCCAAAGAACAACTCCCATTTCCACTCCTCTCCCATAACCCATAACGCAGACCCTCCTCCAACCTCTCCACCCCCCAAACAACATCACGTTGAGACCTAGGAACAAGAGGACACCTACCCCACCAAGCTACTTTTGAAGCTCAGCTCAAAGCTAAATAGGAGGAAGAAGCCCGTTGGAAGGCGCAAGAAGAGGAGGAAATCCACCGCACCACCCAATTTTTTGATGAGGTTCTCCACATGTGGCCTTGGAGGTCCAAGGCTGACTAAGAACAAACCCAAGAAACCCTCCAAGAGGCAACCCTTGCTACCCCTCTTGCCACAGTCATAGAGCTTGAAAAGACTACAAGCCGCCCATGAGGCTACATAGCAGGCTATCGAAGCCCAAGAGTTTTGGTGGAGAGATGCATAGGCCAAGGATGAAGGAAACTGCCTTTGGCGGCTTGCTTTCAGCAAGTACCAATAGGTGGTGGACATCCTTCACTAGAAGGACGCCCAACTGCAAGCTGCGAAAGCCTACGTCATCCACCCTCAATCCCCACCCTCCGAGCTGATACCCTGCATTGTCAAAAGGAAGGTCTATGCCTTGATGGACTCAAGGAACAGAGTTGCCACACCTCGACACCCCCCGTAACACCCTAACTAACTCCTCAACCTCCAACATCAAGCCATCCACCTCAATCTCCAACATCAAGCCATCCGCCTCAATCTCCAACAACATGACATCGATGACACCATCTCCCTTGCCACCCTTTCTTCCAAACTTCCCTCCGACTCCATCTCCATCCTTATCACCCTTTTTTTCCAATCCCAAATCTCCTTCTCCAAACCCGCTTCCCTCTTCACCCCCTTCCCATTCACCCTCTTACTGCCAACCTCCTCAATTGGGCCAACCTTATTTGGTATGGACATCCCACGATCGATGAGCCCCCATCAACCTCGTTGTTCCCCATGGCCTTTTGCCATACCCTTATCCCTCTTTCAAAATCGCAAAATACCTCCACACCTCCTTGAGTTCCAGGGGCGAGAGATGATTTACTGGGCATATAAATCCCTCCGTTTGCTCTAGGAGCTCCCACCCTACCCCCTCCGTTTGCTCTAGGAGCTCCCACCCTACCCCCCCTATGGGCTCCTTGTACTCTATCGTGTTGCTACCTCCATCTCTAGGTCATCCTCTAGGCTCATCCAATATGATGATTCACGTGTGGCATACCCCCTCGACATCTCCTCCAAAGAGGTCAAAGAAGCCTGTGCTTTCTTCTACTCCAAGTGTCCCCACCATTGCTTGGATGAGCAATGACGACAATAAAAATGGCAGAGCTAGCCCCCCTGACAAACCCCAATCAGCTGCCCCAAAAGTTAGTTAAATATCCAAACCCCATTGAAGAGAAAGAAAGGATGAAGGCTAGTCATCACAGGAGTTGGTTAGGGACTGTCAAGGTCAATTAGAGGAGGAACCTCAAACAACGCACCTTGAAGAATGTCCTCCTATTCCCAAAATAAGACAAACTAAGGAAACACAAGAATATAACAGAGGTCCCGATAGCCAAGCACCCTCTAAGAGACTTCTTTGAATGGGAGAACCAATATCTATGGATACCCCAGGGAAACCTAGTTGCGGACTATAGCAAAAACGTAAGAGATTTTCATCCAAAAAGAATGGGACACGGAAGTCCAAGTTCCGATACCCTACACTCGCAAAAGCCTAAACACACACAAGGGTGATCCAACTCAAGAAACTACATTCGTTCCTAAATACATTGCAAGTATCTCCTCCTTCCTTTATTCTCAAATCCAAATACCCATTGGAACCTTACTCCAAGGTAACCCAAGTCTATGAAAATATTTGAAGGATTGGATGGAAGGATGCCTAGAATTAGGAATGCAATAGCCTATGGAACTAGGAAGCTCTGAGACGAGACTAATGAGGACAAATTCATAGAACCACATGGAGTCATTGATTTCCCCCATTGTCCAAGTCAAAAAACTAGGAGAACACTTTGAAGGAGATGAACTCAATGCAACACTACCCATAACCTTCGATGGCCTTCAAGTCACCACCATCCAAGATTGAGGAGCGGGACTGAGCATTGTTACTAATAATAATGCTAGGAGAAATGGGGAGCACTTGCCATGGATGACACGACCTTACTTGTGAAACTTGCTTATGGACCCACTATAAGGGCCATAGGCCTTTTGTGGGATTTTAAGATAAAGATACTTTAAACCAACTTCCGACACACCTTTGGACACACCTTTGTGGTGATGAACTTTGGCCAACAGCCTATTTCCTATGATTGCATCCTAGGACGTCCCTTCATGAGAGAAACCAAAATGATCCATGACTGGGACACAAATCATATCTTAATCCAAAATAAATATCAAATGATAAAGTTCAACCTACGCACTTGGAAAGTCCATCCTATGAGTGGAAAACCTTTTACAGAGGATTCGGTAACAACAACATGATCCATTGAATTCCACTAGTGCCAAACATGCCATAAGACGATTGATGAGGAGTGGGATAACAACGGATTTTCACCCCTTCTAGAGCTAGAAGACTTTGAGAATTGGATGCGTATCCTTGCTACCTTGGATATACATCTAAGATGCACAGGTACCAGATTTGCTACTATGGGCAATAAATCCCATCCCTCTACATGCTAAGCACCGCTTGCGTGCCCAATGTCACAAGCCATGAGCCTGGGAGTGGTAGTGAGGAAGAATCATTATTATGAGGAAACCATTTGCACAAAACTCGTAAACCTAACGGCTTTCCTCGAGAAAAGAAGCATACGTCTCCCCCCCTGGCCAAGGTAAGAGAAATTATCTTAGAAGGCCCAGGTGAAGATTCAAGAAAGGAAGCCTACAACTTCCTTGATGGATTTTCTGGGTACAATCAAGTGTTCATGATAGATCCAAAGGATCAACATAAAATAGCTTTTGCTACTACTACTGAATGGGGCACATATGCATATCGAGTCATGCCATTCAGGTTGACCAATGCCCCGAGAACCTTCTAATGCCTAATGTGCATGGTCTATAAGGAATATCTTTAAAAATTCCTTGAAGTCTTCATGGATGATCTTTGTGTTACCTCTACATGGAAAGAACAATTATGGTGCTTTATGAAAAGTGCTAGAGATATGCCGACTCTATTGAATCTCTCTCAATCCCCTAAAGTGTCAATTTTGGATTAGAAATGGAGTAATCTTAGGACATATTATCTCAAAACACGGAATCTCCTTAGATGACAGCAAAGTGCGACTCATTCTTGAGCTTCCACCCCTGACCAATTTCAAAGGATCCCGGAAATTCATGGGACATGTCGAGTATTATCAACATTTCATATTCATATATGCTGCCATTTCTCGTCCGCTCTATGGACTCCTAATAATATTTGAATGAATAGAGGAGTGCCAGCAAGCGTATGATACCCTAAAGAAATCCTTGGCAAGCACTCCCATCTTGAGTTCTCTTAATTGGGAAATAATATTTCATGTTCATATTGATACCTCTGCCTTTGCAATTGTGTACATATTGGCTCAACCTAATGAACACAATAGGTATTTCCCTATTATCTTTGCTAGTATTGCCAGCTAAATGAGGCAAAATGAAACTATACCACTGTGACACAAAGTTGGCGTTTTGACTTCGGTCACTTCTTAGAATCAAAACACACTTGTATGAAACCTCACCGCCTCCTCACCTCCCTTTCTCTCCCTAGGTTAAGATAAAGATAAACACATCAAAGGTGAGATCATAATTCATGGAAAAAGGAAAGATGAAAGGCTCAAGAGAAGCAAGAATTTCGGCCAGTCTTGCAGCTCCAAACAAGAGGGCAATTCTTTGTTGGAAGAAAATCTTCCGACTCAGGATTATGTGAACGGAAACATACGGGGAATGTTGGTAAGGTTCATCCGTTTGCATTGGGTGATTTGGACGGAACATCTTAAAGTAAAAGAATATAGCAATCACTTACAAGAGGATAAAATACATGGGATTTGCTTTTTGATAAGAGATTAAGAGGAATTAATCATTAGAAGAAATAATAGCCAAAAGTCTATAAAAACAGAGATACATAGAGAATTGCAGCTTTAAATCCATATAGATTGTACAAAAGAAGATTACACAGATACGTAGAGCTTGAAGAGAGCTTTGCGCCTATATAAAAACTTTCAAAAACGGGCAACCGAGCGAAAAGTTATGAGCATTTTACTACAACACTATAAAATTGCCAAAATTCGCCTAAAAGTTAGCAACTTTGGGAGAAATTATGATCATCAATGAAGTAGAGGATTAAGAAATTAATTACATGAGTAGAAAGAGCATATAAAGAGCTTCCTATATAATAAATTTTAGAAACCAATACCTGACTGATGTAATTACCGGTTGAAATTTGGGTATTAGACCACAAAAACTGCACTTCCCTCTCTTTGCATGAAACCTCAATTTTCACATACCTTCTTGCCTTTCATCTCCTTCATGATTTAAGCTAGAGGGTAAGGGTTAACATTGCTCAGCGGACAATCGTAAAGATTTACCTATGGTCCCCAAAGTCTTTCCACATGCTCATTACCGCTAAAACCATTGGTACCTCCAAAGGAGGGTGGCAATAAGGCAAGGGCTACCTTGAGAAGTCACAAGCCCACCAAGATAATAACTCCTTATCCCACTTATCATGAATCATCAAAGAGGTCCAAAATTGGGTTAAGCATGAGGAGCTAATGCTAAATTGGGTTAAGCATGAGGAGCTAATGCTAAATGAGACCTTCACATGTAAAGAGAGTGTTTAAATAAGGGTTTGAAGATAAGAGAATGGCAATGACACAAAATGCTCAATTGAGGAGGCTTCATTCCTTTATTTTAAAGGGAGAGGAGGGCTCCTTTTAGAGAATAACCCTCTCTTCCATTTTTACAAATTACAACATAAAACTCTTCAACCCTTCAGTGACATAAGGGTAGATGTCACCATCAATTGTCCTCTTAGGCTAAGTCTTCTATTGATTATTAAATTGAAGACTTTTTTACTTTGAAAGTGTGATGAGATAATAGCCAAGTCTAAGTGGCATGTAGGTGGAGATCCCACTTACACAACATGGCAGAATTCTCGTTTTCCATATGTAGGCATTCTAGAAGAATATTTCCCAATTATGCACCTACACACACTCCTCCACATGCCTTCCACACTTCCCAACTTGTAGCCTTATCATGAATACTATATTAATAATACAATTAAAATCCATGTGAGCATGAAGGCCCATTTTTATTTTCCACATCACTAACCTATCTACCATACCAAAGTATTTATCAACCATACTTGTGGCATTTACAATGTGTGCACCCTAAAGCAAGTAAAACTATTATATTTGAAGATACAATGCTGTTATCAGGGTAGCCGCCAAGCCGCCGCATCACCACGCCATTATTCCATTGTGGGAGCCCCAATCTTCTTGGACAAGCTTCCACCTTATTACCATTGAGAAACCATCAAAATATGTACAAAATTGAAAATGAAAGATATCAATTTTTCATGTCACGCCACCATAGAAAGGGAAGGGTTAGCCATAGTCGACATGGTCAAAATGTTTCACCATTATCTTTTGGCAACCAAGTTCATTTTCTTTGTAGACCATCAAGCTCTCCTTTACCCTGTAAATAAACCCTGTACCACTCACAAAATAATAAGATGGCTACTACATTTGCTAGAATTTGGCTTTATTGAACAGTTGTGGAATGACTCACAGCATGTCTTATGTCATGCATCCCCATCGTTGAGCCATTTGTGGGTATTGATGATGACCTGCCAAATGCCCCCTTATTCCAGGTATGCTTGATTCCTAAATGGGGAGAGGAAATTGCACACTTCCTTACCAATGGCCTAGCCACACCAAATTGTTTCTCCAACAAAGACCGAGTTAGACGCCTCATTAAAAAGGCTGCCCTTATCAATTAATTATAGGGAAACTTTACAAGCAAGGAAAAGATAGAATCATGAGATGCTCTATCCAAAAGAACAAATATGTATTTCTTCTAGAGCAGGCCCACTCTGGAAGCGCCGGTGTGGGGACACTTCCCTAGCAAATATCACTACTCAAAAAATCCTACTAGCAAGGTTGCAGTGGTCCACTTTGTTTGGAGACACTAGGAAATACATCAAATGATGCGACGAATGCCAACACATGGCAATTCCCAAAATTAAGGATAGAATGCCCTTGAACCTACTCGTATCCTTATAACGACCATTAGAGGAGTGGGGCATTGATTTTGTAGGACCCATTAATCCAATGGCTTGACACACTCAGCTGTGATACATTAGTGGGCATGGACTATTGTATGAAATGGGTCAAAGCTAGAGCCACCTGTAAAGCTAATGCAAGATTCACTACAAAATGCCTTTAGGAGTGTGGTGTAGTCACTTGTTTTGGATGCCCTCTTCAGCTAGTGAGTGACAATGGAACACACTTCATCAATAAAGTTATACAATTCTTGCGACATGAATTCTTGGTCACTCACATGAAATCCTCCACCTACTACCCCAAGATAATGGCCAAGCCAAAAGTATGAATAAAACCCTATGCTCTATCCTGACCAAGATAGTAGAGGCCAGCCAAAACTATTGGGAAAAAAAGTTTCCAACACACTCTAGGCGTATCACCCAACATACAAAGTAGCCACAAATGTAACACACTTTATTTTAACCTATGGTAATGAAGTTGTAGTGCCTATGGAATTCTTGGTACCTAGATTAAGAGTAGCAATACGAGAAAAACTCACAGGAAATCTCGTCAGCCAGCTCTTAGAACTTGAAAGGATTGATGAAACATGCCTCGTACCTATGTAGTACGACATGATCGTAGAAAAGATAAGGCATAAATACTGGTTTGATAACCAACTTAAAGACAAGTAAATGGGTGAGGGAGACACGGTCCTCCTCTACAACATGAAGAATCATAAAGTTAAACTTAACTACTGAGAGGATTATGATCTTTCCTAGTCACTAAAATAACCCCACAAGGTGTCGTGCATAGAGAAACCCTCGATGGTGTTGAGATGGAAGGTTATCACAATGGTAGCACACTAAAACACTACTATGGCCCACTCACTCACAATACATTAAGTGCCATTCACCTCAAAAAAATCAGCATGAGAAAATGAGAGAATCGGTAGAGCAGAAAGCCAAAGAATGACAAGCAAAACTTAGGGGCAAACACATTGTAGAGTAAAAGTGGCCCAAGTAGTGGACCTTGAAGAAGAAGACTAGGAAGTAAAACCCACACGGCTGTGGTTAGAGGAATGACCACCCCAAAAAATTTCACACAAAAATTAGCACCTCTTGATATAGGAGCTAATCATAATCTGATGTCTTATGACACTTGGAACTCCCTCGGGAGGCCAACATTAATGGACACCCCGACCACGGTCACTACTGTTGCTTCACATTCGATCCAATGTTTAGGAATGATTACAACTCTGTTTGACATTGGCAATAATCTATTGGAAGGAAAGTTTTATGTTATGCCTACATGAATAATGCAAGAAGAGATCCTTCTAGGGCATGGATGGATGGGACACAATCGATGTGAGATTGATTGAGATTGTAAGATTCCTCCCTCCATCTTCTGAGGTGTAAAGATGTAAGAACCTCCCCTTCTATTCTTGTAATTATTCCCCTCTCTGAAATAAAAGAAAGATCTTGTTATACCCTGTTTTGGCCTAGAGAGAGAAAATGTCTAGAGAGAGATAATCCAAAATTGAGATATCTTTGGATATAAAAATCCTCCTAGTGTCTAAAATGGTTTCCCCTGAAACAAAAATTCAAAAAGAACTTTCCAATGTGCATTTCGAATTAATTAAAAATATGTATAAAGGACCTTAGCCTAAGGGTCAAGATTTTTCTGAAAATTTTTGGATTATGATGGTCCAATTAAGGTTCCTATAGACCAATAGGATTAATCCAAGTATTGGGATGAGATAAATCCAAAGAATAAAAGAAAATACCCAAAAATGAGTAAATTCTCACATAAGATGAAGAGTTGACCGAGTACAAGGTTTATTAGTTAAAAACTATGAGATATTACTAAAAAAATGAGATATTTTGGAATAATGATACATTTTTGACACCTTGGTAAGGAGGGGGGAGACTTTGAGGTAGGCGCCCATGTCACACATGTGGATGAGTTTTTAATTAAAACAAATTATGATATTTTTATCTCTCCTCTCTCCTGGATCAAACCAAATCAAAAGGGAGCCAAACTAGGTCCACAGCCAGGAGGTTTTCCTAGAAGCAAGACCACTTCTTGAACGGATGACCTAATCTTGAGATCTATCCCTTGGATCTTGTCCAAATTTAGCCAAACTAAACCTGGAAAATTCTAGAACCCAGTTGAACTTGGTTAGAGAACTCCCTCACCTATAAAAAGATCCTTAGTCTTTTGTAAAAAAATCTATGAATTATACCATGCCAGTATTACATTAAAATAATGATATTTTCTATTATCCCTTAAAAATCCTCTACATTTTGGAGAGATTGGAGCTTCACTCTCTCTTCAACCATCCTTGGAGCTTTCCTCTCAACACACTAACCAATTGATTGGTTGGGGGCTTCTTCTAAGATAGAGAAGCAAGAAAAATGAAGAGGTAAGGTGTAATCTCATGGTTTTCTCTAGTATTCTCAATGTTTTCACTTCTCAACCCCTCTCAAGCTTAAGAAGTTTCTAAATTAAGTGTTTATAATGCAAATCAAGCTTTTCTTAAGAGTTGTAATGATGAATAATTAAAAAAGTTTACATTTATGATTAATTAGGATGCTTTTTATGTTTATCTCTCTCTCCCAAAAAGAATGGTCATTCCTATGACCAATTCTCTATTCAAATGATGCTTCTCATTGATAAATTCTCAATTCACAAATCAAACTCTAGGCTTGTGAAGCTAGAGCTTAAGAAAGTGGCTTTTTATACTTTTATGGTTCTAAAATTATGATAATCTTATGATTTAAATCCATAAATTGGATTTAAGTTTAGCAGATAGTTATACTATCATAATTGTATTACTAAGCTTATTATTTTCAAAAATATTAAAAATTATCAGTAATAGCAACAATAGAGCTATGGTAAATTTTTTAAGAAATTGATACATAATTCATTCTTATTCATAACATGAAAAGAGGACTTCCTACAATATTCTAAGATTGGTCATCCTATGCTAAAAGAATGATTTTCATCACATTCAATGGAAAACTAAATTTTAAGGTTTATGCATAATTAAATAATTAAGAAAAAAGAAAATTATGGTAATTATATTTAAATGATAAAAGAGGAACTCCCATGACATTTGGAATTCAATCATTTAAATGGGAAAAGTGGAATTCTTAGCATATTGAATTAATGGATATTTTTATTAAAATTCAAAGAAAATTTTTAGATAAATTTATTTTATGCATGAGAAATATTTAAATGATAAAAGAGGAATTCCCATGACATTTGGAATGCAATCATTTAAATAGTAAAAGTGAAACTCTTAGCATATTGAATTAATGGATATTTTTAATAAAGAAAAGATGAATTTTAGATAAATTTATTTGATGATAAAAGAGGAATTCCCATGACATTTAGAATTCATTCAATTAAATGTAAAAAGAGGAATTCCCATGATATTTGAGATCCAAGAAATTAAATGGAAAAAAGAGGAATTTTTAGCATGATTCAAATTATGAGTATTTATCAAAAGTGGAATTTTGAGCATTACTGGGAAATATGGGTAGATTTGATTTTTGTACATCCCATGAATCTTTTACTCAAAAAGAAGAATATTGAATATATTTCACTTGAGAAAATTAAGAAAGAATATGAAAATATCTGTTGAGAAAAAGAACCTTTACCTAGGCCAAGCAATTGGCAGAAATATTAGAAAAGTCCCATCCAGATCAAAAATAGAAAATGTTACTAAATGTGAAATGTATGTGGATGTGAAAGAAGTGATGAGAATGAGATGTGAGGATATGTGAAAGGATGTGATATAAATGAATGTGGATGTGAATGAAGAGATGAGAATGAGATGTGAGGATATGTGGAAGGATGTGATATAAATGGATGTGGATATGAATGAAGAGATGAGAATGAGATGTGAGAATATGTGAAAGGATGTGATGTAAATGAATGTGGATGTGGATGTGATAGGATGTGATAGGATGTGATATGATGTAAATGAATGTAGATGTGGATGTGATAGGATGTGATGTGATGTGATATAAATGGATGTGGATGTGATAGGATGTGATGTGATGTAAATGGATGTGGATGTGGATGTGAAAGGATGTGATGTGATGTAAATGGATGTGGATGTGAAAGGATGTGATGTGATGTAAATGGATGATATAGATGTGGATGTGAAAGGATGTGATGTGATGTAAATGGATGATATAGATGTGGATGTGAAAGGATGTGATGTGATGTAAATGGATGTAGATGTGGATGTGGATGAGATGTGATGTGATGTGGTGTAAAGGGATGTGGATGTGAATTTGATGAGATGTGGATGAGATGTGATGTGATGTGGTGTAAAGGGATGTGGATGTGAATTTGATGAGATGTGGATGAAATGTGATGTGATGTGAATATATGTGGATGTGAATGTGAATGTATGGATGGATGTGGATAGACATGCATGTGGATGACTAGATGGATGTGGTTGAATGAGATAGAATGTGTATGGATGTGATGCGATATGGATGGATATGAATGTGATGTAATGTGGATGGATGGGAATGCAATGAATGTGATGGATGTGAATAAATGCGATGAGATGTGAATGCGACATGACGTAAATAGATGTGAATGGATGTGATGTGATGTAATAGGAATCGGGATAGATGTGAATGGGTGAGATGTGATGTGATGTGATGTGATGTGATGTGATGTGATGTGAATCGAGATAGATGTGAATGGATGAGATGTGATGTGAATAGATGTGATGTGGATATGGGTAGATGAGAATGGATGAGATGTGATGGGATGAGGATTGATGTGATGGGATGTAATATAATGTGATTAGATGAAAATGGATGAAGGACGATGGGAATACATATGATTGGATGTGGATTAAGCAAAATGAATTGATTTAGAAGAATGTGGAATAACAGAAAATGATGTGGAACGATGTGAAAAGATGAGAGTTCATTAGAAACTGTATATTTATGACCTGTTTTTAAATGATTGTTTTATGTCAAGAATACTGTAGAAGCATTTTGACCATCTTGTAGACCTAAGTGATAAAGTTACAACAGCTGACGGAGAGTCAATGGAGGATGTCTCACGTAGCAAGGTCAGCCGAGGTCTTGACCAGCCTCGGCTCGATTTAAATAGTGAGCTTCCGGCATGGTGGATGAGGGACCAAGGAAGCGGCCTATGAGTGAAGTGCTAGGTGACTTGCGAAGGCTCCTAAGGGTGCTGACCATACGGTGCTCGGGCTTTGGGTCACCAAAGATACCCACGCGTGCGTCGAGGAAGAAAATGGAACAAGGTGTTAGAGTTGTTTTCTAAACTTGGGCATGGATTTGGTTGATTGACCTTGCTGGTCTTCAACGGATGTGTCCATGGCTCTTTTATATGGATCCTTTGGTTGATCTTGCTGATGTTCAACGGACAGTACATCTCGATTTTCTTATGTGATTATATTGCCGGGTACTATGAGCTAGGAACTATTGAAAAGGCCCCTGAGTGAACAGGTGGTAAGCGTTCTAGTTACCAATGATGCCATATGTACACCGATGAAGGAATGATTGGAAATTAGAATTCAACGAATATTTTGGAGGATTGTGTTCAATGATACTATGATCTTGAAGTTTGCATGAAGCGCCGGATAGGGGGACTGGGAACTCTTTTCCCTGGTACCTGAGGCAAAACACAACCAAATTCTTGAATGGATCCTATCACTACAGTGGTTGGGCAGTTGGCTACTAACCCATGGGACTGGATGGGGTTAGGCTGGACTGATGGATCCCTAAAATGAGACTCAATTCTATTATGGTATGATAGATGAAGTAAATCTCGGACAGTCAGAATCAATGGATGTGCCTCTCGAAGAGGAAAAAAGCGTTGGTCTCTATGATCCAAGTGCAAGTCTTTTCCTTGAAATGACCATGTGACTTACGTGTTTAGTCGGATTAGTTTGGTTTTAGTTAAGGCTCTTGACTACGTTAGAATAAAAATATCCTGGACGAATCACCCGTGCTTTCTGGGCGAGGAAAGTTTTTCCGAGTTTTGTTTAGGAAGAACCGAGGGATTAGTCTCTTGTCCGGATATCCGTGGGCGAGGCCTCGAGTGAGAGACTCTGCCTCGGGGGGTCCACCACTAAGAAATCATATGTATCACGTGCATTCAAGGGATAATAAAAGACCCCCTCTACCTACATGCTATCAACTAATAAAATTACCCCTCTTTCTTAAGGAACCTACGGGTTTTTTTCAAAAGTGTAATAAAAAACCCCCTCTTGTAGATGTAATCCTGTAGGTTTTGTCAATTAAAAAAACCCTCCTGATGAACTCACGTGCTACACTTACATTTTTTTAGGTGCACCCCCCGGGGACTCTGCCCTGCGCAAGAAGTGCTACTTCCGTTGCTAGCACCCCTGAATTCATTGCTCGGAGGGAGTAGGGATCTTTTAGCTGGTATCATAGCAAATTGGCTAAAGTGGATCAACCAAGAAGCAAGAAATGTCAAAAAAATAAGATAATGATTCTTGAATTCTAGTTGAAAGAAGATAAGATGAACAAAGCCACAATGTGAGGATGAATGGGACGAATCCTAGTGATGATGATAGTAACTAGAATGATGATTGTGACTTCACAAAATCACTATGAGATTAGTGGATTGTGCTGACAGATTGCTGCTGTTTGACCCTTGACCCAGTGGATCTAATTAAGGGATGACAAATTGAAAACCTATATAACTAAAATTCCCGTGGTTGGAGGAATGATCGGATGGAATTTTCGATCTGATGGACCATTATTGTAATAAAAATATGAATGAATTATTCTCTGATAATGAGTTCTGTGTATGTGCTTCCGTTAGAAGGGATCTTTATCCCATGATTCTATAGGGGGCTGACCAATCTAAAGAACCCCAGAATCAGTTGGATCTAAAGTCGGATTTAGATTATAAATAAAGGGACTTAACAAGAATTTTCGTATTGATAGGATCATGGATCGAGGTCTTCATGGTAGGAATGATAACCCCTAACTCGATGAGGAAGAACTCGACTTGGATGTTCGTAAAACTCTTTATAGATCATAGCCTGAACCTTTCAAGGGTGAAGAGGAAAACTTGGGCAAGGCTGTGGAGAAGAGGATCAAAGAAATGGAAGAATACTTCCATGTCACCGGGTACAACGAGAAAAGTAAAATGGCTCTTGGAAGGTTGAAGATAGTAAAAACAGCCAGAGTGGCGTCGAGAAACCACTGCGAGGCAAACCGTCTAGATCGGAACACCCAGACCTGGAATGATCTCAAAATTTACCTAAGGAAGAGATTCTGTCCTTCCCAGATTTTTGGAAACCAAGATGAACAAATTCTTAGAGTTAACCCAGGGGAGCATAACTATTGAAGTGTATCACCAAGCGTTCTCTCTCCTCAAATACTCGCCACCGCTGGACGAAGAACAATGGGTGGCGAGGTTCATTCGGAGACTGAAGGAACCTTTGAATATCCTAGTGAAGAATGCAAGCCAGTTTCCATGGCCGAAGCAGTGTGGATGGCGAAGGATTTCGCCAAGGCCTTTGATGTCAAGGTCCCACAGAAGCCAGCATCATCATCTTTCAAAAGATTTCTAGCTCTTGAAGGTGATTCCAACCTTCCATCGCCTAAGAGACAACAAAGTCAAGCTCAGGATATGGAAAGTTCTAGAATGGAAGAAAGGTCCTTTTCTCGGAACTCAATCCCCCTGGAATTCAACTTCAAAAGTTCCACCCGTGAACAAGGAAGTGAAATGCTATAACTATCAAGGATTTGGACATCGTAGTATGGATTGCCCAACTCCTTTTGGATCAAGGTTTTCGAGGCGGGAAATCGAGGACCAAGATTCCAGACTCCAGCTCCTTCCTTCCAGAGTAATGAGGTTCCTTTCCGCCAAAATCAAAGAAATCCCAGAGGTAGATCCTCTAACAACCCCTCAGTTTCAATCCAAAGTAATTTAAGACCTATTGAGATATCGAGCTCATCTAGTGAGACAATGGACACTGATGACCCGCCTGGGGGATAGGCCCCACACTTACACCACTCACATGGTTGGTGAGATCATGGGTGATATGCGGCCAGAGGGATGACAGCAGGCTATGTGACGGCCATCTGGCATAGTTATAGCGCCAGCTCATTTAGTTGGGTTCACACTATAGAGAACCCTAGTATGTATTTGGTTGAGTACCTTTTCATATTGTGTGCTCTTATCTTTATATATGGTGTGTTGAGTGTTGTGTGAAGAAGAAGAAGATTTTCAGCCTCTCACCTTGTGTGTTCTCTTTTAGGGTTTTGTGAGTGTGTGTGTGCTTGCAAGAGCTCAAGCTCTCTTCTCCCTTGCATCTTTTCATGGTATCAGAGCCTGGTTCATGCAGCTGAGCTGCAAACAAGAGAAGCACAAGAAGTAGTACGAGGGTAAGAGCTCAAGCTCTCTTCTCCCCTGCATCTTTTCATGGTATCAAAGCCTGGTTCATGCTAAGGGCTGAGCTGGAAGCAAGAGAAGCACAAGAAGTAGTACAAGGGTAAGAGCTTCATCTACTCTTTTTTATTTTGTTGGCGACTACACCCTTGTCGGGAGCTCTACGGGAGGCACCGGCAAACGATCTCTGATTGAGGAGCTTTCTCGTGAGAGTAAAGCTAAAGGACAACTATATTGTCCAATTAGACCAAAGTTTTCGGGCCGAAAATGCGTTTTGGGTACATTAGGACCTCCGTTTTTCAGAAAGCAGGCGATTTCGAGCACTGCGGCGGCGGGTAAGTCATCGACTCTATGCAGAACTCTGTTTTAAGAACTGCAGGAAGACAGATTGGTTTTGCAGACATTTTGTGTGGTGCAAGGAGGTCAACAGTTGCCATTGGATGTATGTATGCACATTGAGGTCACTAGTTGTGACATTTGAGTGTAGTACAGTACCGCTGTAGAAAATATAGCAGTTTGTGCAAGACAAACCAGAGTGTTGTTTTTGGTAAATTTATGTCTAGCAAGATGTCAAATGATGGCATAAACTAGATTGTTGCTGAGAAGCTTCATAAGAACAACTTCCATGCTTGGAGGTTCAGGTTGACAAATTTCTTGAGATGGGTAAGGGTTACTTGGACTACATAATAGAAGGTGAGCATGAAGATGCACCGGAGATATCGGAGATTAATCCGACTACTACAGATGTGAAAGACTTCAAGGGTTGGAACCAAAGAGCCAGAAAAGTTATGTATTGGTTCTCTATCAATATACAGGACACCATGATTGGGCACATACAAGATGCCAAGTCCCCCAAGGAGGCATGGGAAACCTTGGTAAAACTCTATGAAATGAATACCAAGGCATGAAAGATAGAGTTGAAGAATGAACTTCATAATGTTGGAGAAAAAGAAAAGTATACCCACACTTTCCTTGTGTGGATCAGTAAATGTTACATAATACCTGCAGCCTCCCATAGACATGGTCTTCGTAGGACTCCATACATTTGAATGCACAACATCTAGTGCATTTCTGCTCACATTTCTGTCACGTGGAAATACATGCTTTGTTTGCTTTGCAAATTGGCATGCTTCACATATTTTCTGCATACCTTCAACTTTAAACTTTGGCAGCCCTGTCACAATTCCTTTAGTCTGCATAGACTTAATTCTTTGCACATTCACATGTCCAATTCTTTTATACCAAATGTATGTGTCTGCAACAATTCCTGAACCATTTGCAAACATCGCAGCACTCACTTTAGGCATTCTGCCCACTCTGTTGTCTTTTGCAACCAACTTGCACTTATCTTTAAAGTCTTCAACATAACAACCATCAGGGTTAAACCAAACCTGCAAACCCTGCTCAATCATCTGGCCAACTAAAACCAGATTCTTTGTTATGTTCGGAACATGAAGTACATCTACAAGGTACTTCACTTTTCCATCTTGCATAGAGAATGGCACATCTCCAACATGGGCAATGGTGGATGAGCAGTGTCATCCCCTATTTCCACAAAACCTGGTCTTTCAAGGTTTTTCATCTCCTTGAACCACTCCCCATAACTTGTCATGTGGTTCGAAATACCTGAATCAATGTACCATACATCATCTTTATGCGCTGCTGCAACATTTTCAGACATGGCATTAATGACATGCTGCATAGTAGACAACCTTTCATTATCCTCATTGTTTCTGCTCGAGGATGCATAGTTGTTTTACTATAATTTTTCATTTTGCATGTCAACCTGCTTCTTCTAACAATCTGCCTGGACATGTTCCATTTTGCATGTCAGTCTGCTTCTTATAATAATCTGCCTGCACATGTCCAGGCGTACCATAATAAAAGCATCCACGTGTATCATTATACTACCTTTGCCAATTTCCACGACCTCTTTGACTCCCCTTGCCTCTAAATTGGCCTCTTCCACCTACGTGTTGTTGCTGGTGCTGGTGGTCATAATTTTGATTACCTGTTCAGCCACCTCCTTGGCCGCATCCATGGCCTCCTCTACCTCGTCCTTTTCCTGAACTTGTGTAGAAGGCCTGTTGCTCTGAACTATTTTTGTTTTGTGAAGATTGTTAGTCTTCACCCAAGCTCTTCTCTTCTATAATCAACATAGACACCAAATCTGTGAAATTGGGAATGTTTTCCCGAGTCTAAATAGACGTCTTGAGAACGCCTTATATTGTGGCCCGAGACCACGTAGACAGACTTTCACCTTATCATCATCATCATCTACTGAAACACCAATAGATGCAAGGGATTCCACAATACCCTTGATCTTCAATGCATAGTCATTCACAGATTACTCGACAAAATGCCCAACTACGAAGAAAACCCACGGATGCCCAGTGGCTGAGATACCTTGAAGCCATTAAGGTACATGATGAGTTTTCTAAGGACTGGGGTGAGGAATTGAGTAAGATATCACTTGAAAGGAAACATAAGGAGAAACTCATCCTTCAAGAACCAGAAATGCCTAAGCTTATGAAAGCTGGGCATCAAAAACGAAACAAAGCTTTGGCAGATGCTAAGCGAGAGGCCAGGAAAGTTATGGATAAAACAAAAGGCGAGAATGAGGATAAACCAGACTTTCTTTTCGTACCAAACCATTTGAAGACCTACACTGTTGACAAACGAAAGGTGGTCTGATTGACGACAAAAAGAATTTAGGAAGATGGGTTGTCCACATCATACGATGGCCCAACTAAAGTGAAGGAAGTGGATATTAATACAAGATATCTTACTAAAAGAACTTTCACACGTTTCAAGACTAGCAGTATGAAGGCACCATAATTGATTTCAATAGCTAAAAGGTTGGGATGAAAAGAAGGAACTAGCATGAAGGCTTAGTCTATGAAAGTCTTTATTAATAAATTGCTAAACTATCATGGTCTCTTTGAATGTTAAAAAGTAACACAAAGGTAACACTCTATTTAAAATTTTCACTGTAATAGACAATGGTGGTTTATAATGTATCTATATTCTAACTCAAGCAACTTGTTTTGTAAAGGTTTTTCTAGTCTTATGAATTGATCAAAGAGGGGTTGTGGTGGATCCATGTCCACGTCTGCTGGAAAGATGGTATCAATTTCCTCAGGATGCAGGGACAACCTCTCACAAAAACCGGCCTCTGGAGAAGGTGGTAGAGGAAGGAGTGCTTCCTCACTAAAATATGGCATTGGTTCTATAGGAAGGTTAAGCAGACAATTTCGATTTTGGAACTGTGCAATATAGGTACTCATATTGATCCAATATTGACATGTTGAGGCTTGGGGAAGGAGGGCTTGCAAGATCGGTGGTTGCAAGTCATTTAAGCTTGTATCCCTCCATTGTTGTGCTTGAACCTCCTCAGGTAATCTACGTTGATTTGGTCCTCTCTCTGGTATTCTCACATTAAGAAGATTATGGCGTTGGGGTGTAATTCCCACAATTTGTTTCATTAAGCCCGTGCCATATCGTCTAAAGTAAGAGCGGCATATCCAACAAATGTGTGAAGCTTCTCCTAATACAAGTCGTGCACACTCTTGACAATGTGGAAATGGGTGATGCTGTTGATAGAATAACGTGACAAAGTGATGCCCATAGCAATTTTCACCTAAGGGAGCATAGAATACTTAGAATGAGTTTGAAACGGAGGAGCACTATAACCCCCGCGATGATCAGGTCGAGTACTATCAGGGTCAATGCATGGTGGACATGTATCTCGCCAAATATCCATCAGGAGTTATCTGGACGTAGAACAATGAAATTTAGAACACTCATATCCATCATTACAATTCCAATCAAAAACAAGATTATCTCAAAAAGAACACAATCCTCTAAAGGCATAAGGAACCACATTATTCAAACATTGATCTACCAAAGAGCTTCAATTGTAGTGTTAATGCCTTATCTTTGGTTTTAGGTATATCCTTTTTAAGAGGTGGGAATTTTAGCAATTGTCTTGGAATTTGAGCAAGATAAGAGGATTTAGGCATTGAAATGCTAGAATCTATGCTCAAATGAGACTCATTTGGACTTGTCTTAGGTACACAAGTTGATGGTGGAATTGTGTAACAAGGAGAAATTGGGACAATCGGTGTTTCAATACATGTTTTAGGAAGATCAACACAAGTAGATTTGTAGGTGCTATCACAGCCACCTATCCTATCTTGAAGAGTTTGTGTTGATTTCTTTTGCACCCACCACTGATATGGAAAATCAAGGGTGGCTTTTGGAATCTTTCTGAAACACTCTTTTACCCCTAGCAAACCATGGCATTTTGGAAGCCAAATTGCTGTTGCACCCTCATAATAGCCTTGTGCTTTAAGAACATGTTTTGGGACCCAACGAGTAACAATCTAAGGTTTAGGCTTGGAAAAGACGTCCTTCTTAGGAGGCTTAGCAACTGGGCTAGATGGTACAAGTTTGTACGCATCTTTGGGTAGCCAAATTGATAATTCCTTCTCGCCTGGCCTTCTTTGAGCAGCAACTAGAGTAGTTGGAACATGCCAGCCATGGCCCTCACTTGAGTACTCATCAATTATCCACATCATTTGTTTTGGAGCTTCAAGAGTAGATTTTGAGAGTGGGTTGTGTAAGGTAGAAACATTACCCTTTTGACACGATAAAGCTCGTGGAGTAGCAGATCCCAAGATGCAATCCGAATCAATTTGCAACTTGTATTGTCTATTCTTCCAATCTAATGAGCAATTGGTACCATTTAACCATGATCGACCGAGAACAGCCTCTACTACTGCCTTGGACTTACGTGCCACATAAAAGGACACTGACATCTGGCGATCCTGAATGGACATCATAATGACACATTTTCCCTCTATAGGGTTATCTTCACCTGAGAAGCTTCGTAAGTCAATAGGAATTTGCACAAGTGTTGGTTGTCCCAAGGCTTTCCATGTGTCAAATGAGAGAACATTATAATCTGCACCAGAGTCAATTAAGGCAGAGACAAAGTAGGTAGTCTCATGAAGATGAAGGCACACTTGAATATTGAATGGATCGACATATGGTTCATCAGTAGCCATCTGTAAGGCCATCATAGAAGCTTTGTGACGCTCCTTGGCTTTTGCAACTCTAGCTTTAGCCTCCTCTTGAGCCTGACATTTAAGTAGGTCAAGTGCTTCTTTTCGTGTTTGTGCAGCATGCATCTGTTGAAGCATGGTTTCAGTTAATGGTTCATTGTATTTCTTGAGACGACTTCCATTAATGAAGTTAGGCATTTGCTCACCTTCTAGTGTCTCTAAACGCACTGCACCACTTCATTAATCACAAATGGTCCTAGGCCACGTTTCTTGAGCTTTCTCTTATGCTTCTTAAGTGTGTACAAGAGCACAAGGTCCCCTTTTTTGAATCGGCCAGTTGTTACATTTCTATCATACCATTGCTTCTGTCTCCTCTTCTCGGCATACATCCCCATTATCGCCAATAAGCGGGTCTCATCAAGCTTTTCCAATTCATCAATGCGTTGTGAAAGCTCATGACCAGTCCAATCCAATTGTTTGGCAACTCGTAGAGTAGGTACAAGAAATTCAATGGGAAGAATTGCATCTAATCCAAAATCAAGCTCAAATGGGGTTGTGCCCACAGATGTTTTATAGGCTGTCCTATATGCCCAAAGAACTGAGTGCAACTTTTGCTCCCAATCAGTCCTATGTCCCTCAACAATCTTTGTGAGTGCCGTGCAGAGAATCTTGTTAGTACTCTCAGCTTCTCCATTGGTCTGGGGATGATAGGGTGCAAAACGCTTGTGAATTACCATAAATTCTTGAAGCAAAAACTCTATGACCTCATTTACAAAGTGCACACCTTGATCACTAACGATTTCAATGGGTAAGCCATAGCGTGTAAACACGTACTCATACAGAAACTTGGCTGTGGTTCTGGCATCATTTTTGACTGTAGCCTTTGCCTCTACCCATTTGGTCAAATAGTCCATTGCGACTATAATATATTCTGCATGCGTGTGACGAGCTGGAGGTTTAATGGGACCGACAAAATCAATATCCCATTTTGCAAAAGCACGTGTGCTTAACATAGGCCGCAATGGCATATTGTCCTTAGTAATGGGAGGTTTGGTCCTTTGACAATCGTCACAACGTTTCACATATTCTTCGGCATCCATTTGTAAGGTTGGCCACCAAAGCCCAGACCACCTAATCAACTTAGCTGTGGTATTGCCCGAAAAGTGTCCACCCCCAACACTTGCATGTGCATGAGTCAAGATTGTCAGCTTCACATACACACATACGTAAGTTGCCATCCTTGCCCCTCTTGTAGAGTTGGCCCTCTATCAGCATATAGTTTCCCGCTTCAACTTTAATAGCTCGCTTTCGATGTTTAGGAATTTTTTGATCCGTATGACCATGCTGAAGATAGTCCACAATATACTTACTCCAACTTGGTGTAGTTGAAATTTGGAATAATGTGACATTATGAATTGGCTGTTGAATTTGACATGAAGCACAGTTACGAACAAATTTTTCAGCATCCGCATGCATGGTAGGCCACCATTGTCCATCCTGAGATATACGTCGCACACAAGTAGTAGCTGATGCATGGATTCCACCGATACCCGCATGTGTCCATTCCAAGATTTCCTCATATTGGTCAGGGTTAGGTATAAGCCGCAACACTCCATCATTACCCTGACGATATAATCTCCCTGAGATTAACTTGAATGGTCGCCATAGGTCCACATTAGGACCCGCTAGTTGTATCTGCCCACTTGTCAAAATTTCTAAGATGGATTCAGACCATCTAGGAGCTGTCTCTACAAGGAAAAGTGTTGAATCTAACATATCATCATCCACACCCACAGGAGCTTCGCTTGAGGTGATTCGAGACAAATGATCTGCCCTAAGATGAGTTGTTCCTTTTCGAACTGCCACTTCAAAATCAAACTCAAGAAGGATGATAAACCACCTCACAATCCTTCCAGTTGCACAAGGCTTATTTACCAAATATAGCAATGCTTGATGGTCCACAAAAAATATGAATTTGTTTGCCAAAAGGTAATGGCGAAACTTTTTCTGTAAGATTCCTCCCCCAACCCCTTTTTTGATGTCTAGTATCTTCCCCTGTAATCAACCCTCTTCAAAAATATAAAGACCTTGTTTCTATCTGTTTTAGCCTAGAGAGAGAAAAATATTCTAGAGAGAGAATATTCAGATTTTGAATATTTTTGGATAAAAAAATATCTCTTATAATTCAGATGAGTTCCCCTGAAATAGAAATTCAAAAAGAATTTTTCCAATGTGCAATTGGAATTAATTGGAAATAGGTATAAAGAACCTTAGTCTAAGGGTCTAGATTTTCAGAAATCTTTAGACTATGGTCCAATTAAGGTCCCTATGGGCCAATAGCATCAATCCATGTGTAGGGAAGAGATAAATCCAAATTTGTAAAAAAGAAGATACCCAAAAATGAGTAAATGCTCACATAAGGTGAAGAGTTGAAAATGTACAAGGTTTATTAGTAAAAAACTATGAGCAATATTAAAAATATGAGATATTTTGGGTATCCAAAATTGAGTAAATGCTCACATAAGATGAAGAGTTGAAAATGTACAAGGTTTATTAGTAAAAAACTATGAGCAATATTAAAATGATGCCATTATGACACATATGTAAGGAAGGGGAATTCTTTAAAGGAGGTGCATATTTCACATAAGATGAAGAGTTGAAAATGTACAAGGTTTATTAGTAAAAAACTATGAGCAATTTTAAAATGATTCCATTATGACACATATGTAAGGAAGGGGAATTCTTTAAAGGAGGTGCATATTTCACATAAGATGAAGAGTTGAAAATGTACAAGGTTTATTAGTAAAAAAAAAACTATGAGCAATATTAAAATGATTCCATTATGACACATATGTAAGGAAGGGGAGTTCTTTAAAGGAGGTGCATATTTCACATGCTTGAATGAGTTTTAAACTCATAAAAATTGAGATATTTCATCTCTCCTCTCTCCTCATTCAAGTCTAGTTCCAAAAAGTTAGCTTAACTGACCTAAAAATGGTCAAATATTGACCAAACTGATTTAGAAAATTCTAGAATCAGTTTGTTTGGTTAGGAGCTCAATTTTTCCTATAAATAGAAGCCTCCCCCTTGTTGGAAAATATATAGTGTTTATGCATCGTTACTCTACTCCACCTAAGCCAAGAACTGTGAATTCATTTAATAATTCACTAGTTTTTGGAGCTTCCCTCTTTCTTCAATCCCCATTAGTGGCTCCATCAACATACTTAACCAATTGATTGGTTGGGGGCCTCTACCGTGAACAAAGAATCAAGCAAGTTGTAAGGTAATTAGTGAATATTCATCTTTCTATAATTTCTCAATGTTTCTCTCTTCTCAACCCCTCTCAAGCTTGAGAAGTTTAATTGGTATGGTTTTTTTTAATGCTATTGAAGTTTGAATAGTAGTGAAGAGTTACATAATGCTATTGAAGTTAATTTTCATTTATGTTTAAATTCTAATGATTCTTATGTAAATTCTCTCTCTCACTCAAGAAATGGTCATACTCATGACCCATTCTCAATCCAAATCAAGCTTTTCATAAAGCTTTTCCTTAACCCAAGATTAAGCTATGCTTGAGGCCAAATTAATGGCTTTTTCTTATGCTTTTAGTTTATGTATATTGATGATTCAATCCATTATGGATTAAGGATCCAATTAGAGAATCATTTTAATTATTTCCTTAATGATAAGCTTTATCCCTTAGAAAAATCGAGATTTATCAGTCTAGCAGCGGAGCTATGGCAAAATTTTTATAAAAATTATGCATAAAAAATTTTCATTCAAAGCATAAAAAGAGGACTTCCTACCATATTCTAGGAATCATCATCCTAGATTAATTGAAAGAATTTCATTATAATCATGGAGAAATTGAATTTTAATATTATGCATAAAGGATAAATTTTTATATCAAAAGTGTTATTTTTACCATTTTTATTTTCATGCATAGAAGTATGCATAAAGGATAAATTTTTATATCAAAAGTGTTATTTTTACCATTTTTATTTTCATGCATAGAAGTATGCATAATGGATAAATTTTTATATCAAAAGTGTTACTTTTATCATTTTTATTTCATACATAAAAGTATGCATAAAAGAAAATTTTTATATCAAAAGTGTTACTTTTATCATTTTTAATTTTCATGCATAGAAGTATGCATAAAGGAAAATTTTTATGTCAAAAGTGTTACTTTTATCATTTTTAATTTTCATGCATAGAAGTATGCATAAAGGAAAATTTTTATGTCAAAAGTGTTACTTTTATCATTTTTAATTTTCATGCATAGAAGTATGCATAAAGGAAAAATTTTTATATCAAAAGTGTTACTTTTATCATATTGGATTTCATGCATATAGGTATGCATAAAAGATATTCTTTTTATACTAAAAGTATGATTTTCCTCATAAATGGATTTTATGCTTAACTTAGATGCATAAGAGAAATTCTTTTATTCTAAAAGTATAATTCCCTACCAAATTGAAATCATGCATAAGAAGATGCATAAAAGATTGATTTTAATTTCGAAAGTGTTAGTCTCCTTAAATGGAATTTATGTATAAATAAATGTGTAGAGAAATCTTATATCAAAGAAAAGAATTCTCTTTTTTTTTTTAAAAAAAGATATGAAATGTGATAAGATGTGATAAGAGGTGTATGAGATGTGATAAGAATTGATAAGATGCGTATGGAAAGTGATAGGATGTGATAAGAGGTGTGATAAGAGGTGATAAGATGCTTATGAAATAAGTTAGGATGTGATAAGATGAATTAAGATGTGTATGGGGGGATGAGGTAAGAAGTGTATGTGATAGGATAAGATGTATATGGGTTGTGATAGGGCGAGAATGGATGTGATGTAAAAGATTAGATGTGAAGGTATATGGGGTTATATAAATGGGAATGTGAAAATGGATGTATGTATGTGGATGTGTGGATATGGAGATGGGAGTGTGGATGTATGAACATGAAAATGGATATATGCATGAAGATGTATATGCATAGATGTAAATGTGGATGTAGATGTGGATGTATAGATGTGAATGGATGTGGATGTATAGATGTGAATGGAAATGTGGATGTGGATGTATGTGAATGTGGATGTAGATGTGGATGTATAGATGTGAATGTGGAATGTGGATGTGGATGTATGTATGTATGTGGATGTAGATGTGGATGTATAGATGTGAATGGGAATGGGGATGTGGATGTATGTGAATGTGAATGTAGATGTGGATGTATGTGAATGTGAATGTAGATGTGAATGTGGAATGTGGATGTATGGGAATGTGGATGTGGATGTATGTGAATGTGAATGTAGATGTGGATGTATAGATGTGAATGTGGATGTGGATGTATGTGAATGTGAATGTAGATGTGGATGTATAGATGTGAATGTGGAATGTGGATGTGGATGTATGTATGTATGTGGATGTAGATGTGGATGTATGGATGTGTATGTATGAATGTGGATATGGGATGTGGATGTATAAATGAGGATGTGAAAATGGAGGTAAGCATGTAGATGTGGATGCATGGATGTGAATGTAGATGTGGATGTGGATGTGGATATGGATGTGTATGTATGAATGTGGATATGGGATGTGGATGTATAAATGAGGATGTGAAAATGGAGATAAGCATGTAGATGTGGATGTATGGATGTGAATGTGGATGTGGATGTGGATGTATGGATGTGGACATGGATGTGAATATATGATATGTGATGTGAAGGAATCTGAAGTGAAGAGATGGAAAAGGAGGTGATTGGATGAGTACACATATACATGGAATGTGGAATAAGTAATGTGGATTAATGAGGGATAATGTGGAAAAATGAGAGTTAATATAGAAACTGTATTTGTAAACTGTTTGTAAATGCTGTTTGTAAATGGCTATTTTATGTCAAGAATGCTGGGGAAGCATTTTGACCGTCTTGTGATTAAGGTCGTGGAGACCTAACTGATAAAGTTGCAACTGCTGACGGAGAGTCAATGGAGGACGTCTCGCGTAGCAAGGTCGACCGAGGTCTTGACCAGCCTCGGTTCGATTAAAATGGTGAGCTTCCGGTACGGTGGATGAGGGACCAAGGAAGCGGCCTATGAGTGAAGCGCTAGGTCACCTGCGAAGGATCCTAGAGGGTGCTGACCATACGGTGCTCGGGCTCTGGGTCGCCTAGGATACCCACGCGTGCGTCGAGGAAGATATTGGAACAAGGAGTAAGAGTTGTTTTCTGGAACCGGGCATGGATCTGGTTGACTGACCTTGCTGGTCCTCAACGGATGAGTCCATGGCTCTTTTATATGGATCTGTTGGTTGATCTTGCTGATCTTCAACGAGAGTCCATCTTGATAAGTGATTATATTGTTGAGTATTATGGGTTAGGAACTATTGAAACGGCCCCTGTGTGGACAGGTGGTGAGCGTTCTAGTTGCCAATGATGCCATAGATACTCTGATGAAGGAATGATGGGAAATTATGAATCAACTGGATAATTTGGGAGATTGTGATCAGTGGTACTATGGTTTCATTAAAGGATTGTTTTAAAGTTAGCTGATGCTAAGAAAAAGGCAATTTTCATATTGGGTGTGTAAGTGGTGTGGCTAGTTTTATGTTTGCATGAAATTCCGGCTAGGGGGCCTTGGAACTCTTTTCCTTGGTACCCGGGACAAAACCTAACCAAATTCCAAATTGGATCCCATCACTACAGTGGTTGGGCGGTTGGCTAACCCATGGGATCGGATGGGGTTAGGCTGGACTGATGGATCCGTAAATCGAGACTCAATTTTTGTTATTACGATAGAAAAAGTAAATCCCGGATAGTAATTGTTCTATGGATAGGAATCAACGGCTGTGCCTCCTTGGTGGGGAAAAAAGCGTTGATCCCAATGATCCAAGTGCAAGTTTCTTCCTTGATCTGACCAAGTATCTTTATAGATGCAGTCGGATCTGTTTGATCAGTAAGGGTTTTGACTACGTTAGAGTAAAAATTATCCTGGTGGAATCGCCCATGCTTTCCGGGTAAAGGAAGTTTTTCCGGGTCTGGTTTTGGAAAAACCGACGGATTAGTCTTTTGTCCGGATATCCATGGACGAGGCCCCGAGTGTGGGACCCTGCCTCGCGCAAGAAGTGCTACTTCCGTTGCTAGTACCCCGAATCCGTCACATGGTGGGGACAGGGATCTCACAGTTGGTATCAGAGCATTTGGTTAATAAAGATCAACTGAGAAGACAAATATATCAAAAAT
Organism: Cibotium barometz; assembly: GCF_041138505.1. Lineage (NCBI taxonomy): Eukaryota > Viridiplantae > Streptophyta > Polypodiopsida > Cyatheales > Cibotiaceae > Cibotium > Cibotium barometz. Next base: position 54,485,247 of record NC_141069.1, read on the forward strand.
TTATGAAGAAACACAAAAAGGTTATAATTGTGTGAGATAATTCATACAATTTGATATTCAAACTGAAATTCGTAATTTGGTAGTTGGGTCTTCAGATGGAAGTACCGCAATTATATAGAATCCTTGACTTTCTTGAGGCCTAGACATGATAGTAGTTACCTTATAATTCCAAGGGCCGTGACTACCCGTATATACCGAGAGTATACTGCAGCTCTTTACTGACAGTATATACGAGTAAATCTAAGACTTGAAATTATAAGCGTTAATGCTATCTAGATGATGATTTCGAATGTGATTGATATGATTTTTAATTATGTTTGAGAATTGATGAATTGAATTGGATTCTGATTGGAAATTTTGATTGAAAAATGATGATTTCTGAAATTAGTTGAAATATAAAAATCTGAACAAAACCACAATGAGGATGAATGGGACGAGTCCCAGTGATGATATTCATAACTGGAATGATGATAATGAATTCAGCAAATCACTATGAGATTAGTGGGTTGTGCTGTCAAATTGTTACTGTTAACACTTGATCAGTAGATCAAGTTAAGGGATGACAAATTGAGAAATTGCTTGACTGAAATTCCCGTGGAGGAATGTTCAGAAGGAAATTTTTCGGTCTAATGGACCATTATCATGTTAAAGATATGAATGATATGATCTGAATATTAATGATGAGTTCTATATAAGGGATATTTATCCCAGTGTTCTGCTGGGTTGACCAGAATATAAGGAACCCCAAAATAAAATTGGATGTTAAGAAAAAGAGTTGTCCTCTACCTTGCGAGATGAGGACATCTCGCACTTTTTAAGTGGGGTAGAATGTAAGATTCCTCCCCAGCCTTCGAGGTATACAGGAGTAAGAATCTCCCTTTCTGATCTTATAATTATTCCCTCTCTAAAATAAAAGAAAGTTCTGTTTAACAAAGGAAGACCCTTTTCCTAGAATACTTCTCAAGAGTCCCACCTGTTTTAAGGATTCAGAACAATGAGTTCAGAAGTGAGAATCGATGTTTTGGATATCAAGGTTTTGGTCTTCATTCGAGTACGGCCCAAAAGAAGTTCTTTATCTCTTGGGGAGTATATGAAGTTATCCCCCAGATATTGTGAGCCTTATATCTGAATTCAATGAAAGTAGGTGACTTAGCCTACAAGCTTCTTTTATCTCTTCATCTCAAAATTCTTAATGCCTTCTATAGAAAAATGTGTCAAACCCAAATCATGGAAAGACGGTAAAACTTCAGTGGCAAGTTACCGTTGGCTTCTAAGTTACGCTAGCTCCTTCCTTTATATAAGTCGTAACTTTTACTTGTCGCTCACAGTAATCTTACTTCCATCGATCTTCCTTCTTTCTTAATTTCCTTCATGGCTTGGCAACAGGAATTAGTTTTATCCATAATGATTCCTCACCTTCAAGATGCAAGTGAGTCTGTGAAGAAGGATTTTATAGAACAGTATGAGCGCTCACTTTTTCCTCACCTAGGAACTTCTGTAGCGCAGACCAAATGGCGGACCTATCAAGACATAACTAGGGTAACACCCTGGGGTCAGCAGCACTTTCGTAACAATGTCCGCTTGGCCATGGTTATTGAAGCTTTGGGTTTGGGTCCCCGATACTACTGCGTCATGAGATCAAGGCATCCTGGGTTTTCTGAGCGGGTCTTCTTACTGGCGTGTTTTCTTCCTCATGAGAAGATATGCCTTTACCCCGTTTTTGGCTTGCCTCTCAGAGGTCCTTTTGTTAGAACACCTCATACCACTGAGATAGGCGCAACAATAACCCACAGAATCATTCCCATAGATGAGTTACCTTATACTTGTGCAGCTTGTGAGGACTGCTTTTGTGATCATATGATGGACGGGCTTATGGAAGCGTAAAGAGTTCTTCTATCTTTACTGTATAAGTTCCGAGAATGAATAAAGTTTAGATCTTGTTATTATTTTGAATCTTGCTCTCTTTAAGACGTTTCTTGGTGGTTAATCTTGATTAAATTTTTTCTCTAAGTCTCATATTCGTGAATCTTGCGAAATTATCACAAGTTGCGAGATGAGGACATCTCGCGTTTTTTAAGTGGGGTAGAATGTAAGATTCCTCCCCCAACCCCTTTTTTGATGTCTAGTATCTTCCCCTGTAATCAACCCTCTTCAAAAATATAAAGACCTTGTTTCTATCTGTTTTAGCCTAGAGAGAGAAAAATATTCTAGAGAGAGAATATTCAGATTTTGAATATTTTTGGATAGAAAAATATCTCTTATAATTCAGATGAGTTCCCCTGAAATAGAAATTCAAAAAGAATTTTTCCAATGTGCAATTGGAATTAATTGGAAATAGGTATAAAGAACCTTAGTCTAAGGGTCTAGATTTTCAGAAATCTTTAGACTATGGTCCAATTAAGGTCCCTATGGGCCAATAGCATCAATCCATGTGTAGGGAAGAGATAAATCCAAATTTGTAAAAAAGAAGATACCCAAAAATGAGTAAATGCTCACATAAGGTGAAGAGTTGAAAATGTACAAGGTTTATTAGTAAAAAACTATGAGCAATATTAAAAATATGAGATATTTTGGGTATCCAAAATTGAGTAAATGCTCACATAAGATGAAGAGTTGAAAATGTACAAGGTTTATTAGTAAAAAACTATGAGCAATATTAAAATGATGCCATTATGACACATATGTAAGGAAGGGGAATTCTTTAAAGGAGGTGCATATTTCACATAAGATGAAGAGTTGAAAATGTACAAGGTTTATTAGTAAAAAACTATGAGCAATTTTAAAATGATTCCATTATGACACATATGTAAGGAAGGGGAATTCTTTAAAGGAGGTGCATATTTCACATAAGATGAAGAGTTGAAAATGTACAAGGTTTATTAGTAAAAAAAAAACTATGAGCAATATTAAAATGATTCCATTATGACACATATGTAAGGAAGGGGAGTTCTTTAAAGGAGGTGCATATTTCACATGCTTGAATGAGTTTTAAACTCATAAAAATTGAGATATTTCATCTCTCCTCTCTCCTCATTCAAGTCTAGTTCCAAAAAGTTAGCTTAACTGACCTAAAAATGGTCAAATATTGACCAAACTGATTTAGAAAATTCTAGAATCAGTTTGTTTGGTTAGGAGCTCAATTTTTCCTATAAATAGAAGCCTCCCCCTTGTTGGAAAATATATAGTGTTTATGCATCGTTACTCTACTCCACCTAAGCCAAGAACTGTGAATTCATTTAATAATTCACTAGTTTTTGGAGCTTCCCTCTTTCTTCAATCCCCATTAGTGGCTCCATCAACATACTTAACCAATTGATTGGTTGGGGGCCTCTACCGTGAACAAAGAATCAAGCAAGTTGTAAGGTAATTAGTGAATATTCATCTTTCTATAATTTCTCAATGTTTCTCTCTTCTCAACCCCTCTCAAGCTTGAGAAGTTTAATTGGTATGGTTTTTTTTAATGCTATTGAAGTTTGAATAGTAGTGAAGAGTTACATAATGCTATTGAAGTTAATTTTCATTTATGTTTAAATTCTAATGATTCTTATGTAAATTCTCTCTCTCACTCAAGAAATGGTCATACTCATGACCCATTCTCAATCCAAATCAAGCTTTTCATAAAGCTTTTCCTTAACCCAAGATTAAGCTATGCTTGAGGCCAAATTAATGGCTTTTTCTTATGCTTTTAGTTTATGTATATTGATGATTCAATCCATTATGGATTAAGGATCCAATTAGAGAATCATTTTAATTATTTCCTTAATGATAAGCTTTATCCCTTAGAAAAATCGAGATTTATCAGTCTAGCAGCGGAGCTATGGCAAAATTTTTATAAAAATTATGCATAAAAAATTTTCATTCAAAGCATAAAAAGAGGACTTCCTACCATATTCTAGGAATCATCATCCTAGATTAATTGAAAGAATTTCATTATAATCATGGAGAAATTGAATTTTAATATTATGCATAAAGGATAAATTTTTATATCAAAAGTGTTATTTTTACCATTTTTATTTTCATGCATAGAAGTATGCATAAAGGATAAATTTTTATATCAAAAGTGTTATTTTTACCATTTTTATTTTCATGCATAGAAGTATGCATAATGGATAAATTTTTATATCAAAAGTGTTACTTTTATCATTTTTATTTCATACATAAAAGTATGCATAAAAGAAAATTTTTATATCAAAAGTGTTACTTTTATCATTTTTAATTTTCATGCATAGAAGTATGCATAAAGGAAAATTTTTATGTCAAAAGTGTTACTTTTATCATTTTTAATTTTCATGCATAGAAGTATGCATAAAGGAAAATTTTTATGTCAAAAGCGTTACTTTTATCATTTTTAATTTTCATGCATAGAAGTATGCATAAAGGAAAAATTTTTATATCAAAAGTGTTACTTTTATCATATTGGATTTCATGCATATAGGTATGCATAAAAGATATTCTTTTTATACTAAAAGTATGATTTTCCTCATAAATGGATTTTATGCTTAACTTAGATGCATAAGAGAAATTCTTTTATTCTAAAAGTATAATTCCCTACCAAATTGAAATCATGCATAAGAAGATGCATAAAAGATTGATTTTAATTTCGAAAGTGTTAGTCTCCTTAAATGGAATTTATGTATAAATAAATGTGTAGAGAAATCTTATATCAAAGAAAAGAATTCTCTTTTTTTTAAAAAAAAAAGATATGAAATGTGATAAGATGTGATAAGAGGTGTATGAGATGTGATAAGAATTGATAAGATGCGTATGGAAAGTGATAGGATGTGATAAGAGGTGTGATAAGAGGTGATAAGATGCTTATGAAATAAGTTAGGATGTGATAAGATGAATTAAGATGTGTATGGGGGGATGAGGTAAGAAGTGTATGTGATAGGATAAGATGTATATGGGTTGTGATAGGGCGAGAATGGATGTGATGTAAAAGATTAGATGTGAAGGTATATGGGGTTATATAAATGGGAATGTGAAAATGGATGTATGTATGTGGATGTGTGGATATGGAGATGGGAGTGTGGATGTATGAACATGAAAATGGATATATGCATGAAGATGTATATGCATAGATGTAAATGTGGATGTAGATGTGGATGTATAGATGTGAATGGATGTGGATGTATAGATGTGAATGGAAATGTGGATGTGGATGTATGTGAATGTGGATGTAGATGTGGATGTATAGATGTGAATGTGGAATGTGGATGTGGATGTATGTATGTATGTGGATGTAGATGTGGATGTATAGATGTGAATGGGAATGGGGATGTGGATGTATGTGAATGTGAATGTAGATGTGGATGTATGTGAATGTGAATGTAGATGTGAATGTGGAATGTGGATGTATGGGAATGTGGATGTGGATGTATGTGAATGTGAATGTAGATGTGGATGTATAGATGTGAATGTGGATGTGGATGTATGTGAATGTGAATGTAGATGTGGATGTATAGATGTGAATGTGGAATGTGGATGTGGATGTATGTATGTATGTGGATGTAGATGTGGATGTATGGATGTGTATGTATGAATGTGGATATGGGATGTGGATGTATAAATGAGGATGTGAAAATGGAGGTAAGCATGTAGATGTGGATGCATGGATGTGAATGTAGATGTGGATGTGGATGTGGATATGGATGTGTATGTATGAATGTGGATATGGGATGTGGATGTATAAATGAGGATGTGAAAATGGAGATAAGCATGTAGATGTGGATGTATGGATGTGAATGTGGATGTGGATGTGGATGTATGGATGTGGACATGGATGTGAATATATGATATGTGATGTGAAGGAATCTGAAGTGAAGAGATGGAAAAGGAGGTGATTGGATGAGTACACATATACATGGAATGTGGAATAAGTAATGTGGATTAATGAGGGATAATGTGGAAAAATGAGAGTTAATATAGAAACTGTATTTGTAAACTGTTTGTAAATGCTGTTTGTAAATGGCTATTTTATGTCAAGAATGCTGGGGAAGCATTTTGACCGTCTTGTGATTAAGGTCGTGGAGACCTAACTGATAAAGTTGCAACTGCTGACGGAGAGTCAATGGAGGACGTCTCGCGTAGCAAGGTCGACCGAGGTCTTGACCAGCCTCGGTTCGATTAAAATGGTGAGCTTCCGGTACGGTGGATGAGGGACCAAGGAAGCGGCCTATGAGTGAAGCGCTAGGTCACCTGCGAAGGATCCTAGAGGGTGCTGACCATACGGTGCTCGGGCTCTGGGTCGCCTAGGATACCCACGCGTGCGTCGAGGAAGATATTGGAACAAGGAGTAAGAGTTGTTTTCTGGAACCGGGCATGGATCTGGTTGACTGACCTTGCTGGTCCTCAACGGATGAGTCCATGGCTCTTTTATATGGATCTGTTGGTTGATCTTGCTGATCTTCAACGAGAGTCCATCTTGATAAGTGATTATATTGTTGAGTATTATGGGTTAGGAACTATTGAAACGGCCCCTGTGTGGACAGGTGGTGAGCGTTCTAGTTGCCAATGATGCCATAGATACTCTGATGAAGGAATGATGGGAAATTATGAATCAACTGGATAATTTGGGAGATTGTGATCAGTGGTACTATGGTTTCATTAAAGGATTGTTTTAAAGTTAGCTGATGCTAAGAAAAAGGCAATTTTCATATTGGGTGTGTAAGTGGTGTGGCTAGTTTTATGTTTGCATGAAATTCCGGCTAGGGGGCCTTGGAACTCTTTTCCTTGGTACCCGGGACAAAACCTAACCAAATTCCAAATTGGATCCCATCACTACAGTGGTTGGGCGGTTGGCTAACCCATGGGATCGGATGGGGTTAGGCTGGACTGATGGATCCGTAAATCGAGACTCAATTTTTGTTATTACGATAGAAAAAGTAAATCCCGGATAGTAATTGTTCTATGGATAGGAATCAACGGCTGTGCCTCCTTGGTGGGGAAAAAAAGCGTTGATCCCAATGATCCAAGTGCAAGTTTCTTCCTTGATCTGACCAAGTATCTTTATAGATGCAGTCGGATCTGTTTGATCAGTAAGGGTTTTGACTACGTTAGAGTAAAAATTATCCTGGTGGAATCGCCCATGCTTTCCGGGTAAAGGAAGTTTTTCCGGGTCTGGTTTTGGAAAAACCGACGGATTAGTCTTTTGTCCGGATATCCATGGACGAGGCCCCGAGTGTGGGACCCTGCCTCGCGCAAGAAGTGCTACTTCCGTTGCTAGTACCCCGAATCCGTCACATGGTGGGGACAGGGATCTCACATTTTCACTGCATATATCATGGACAATCCTTCTCTTTCTGTTGTGGTGTAATTCTTCTCAGCATTGTTCAACTGACGACTAGCATATGAGATTGGGAAATCCTTATTATGTTCTCCCGATTGAGTCAAAATACATCCAATTGCAAAGTTTGAAGCATCAATATGGACATGAAAGATTTGGTTCCAATCTAGTGCCCGTAAGATGGGTGCAGTCACTAATGCTTGCTTCAACTTTTCAAAGGATTCCTCACACTCATTAGTCCAATTAAACTTTACAAGAAGAGCATATAATGGTCTGGCTAGGACAGCGTACATGTAGATGAATCGACGATAATAGCCACAATGTCCCATAAATGTTTGTACCCCTTTAGGGTTGATAGGCCGAGGTAATGAGACAATGACATCCATTTTATCCATATCTATTGAAATCCCATTGCGAGAAACAATATGGCCCAAGATTTTCCCTTGTCTTACCATGAATTTGCACTTGTCAGGATTCAGGCATATACGATAAAGTTGACACTTTTGGAACACAAGTCTGAGGTGTTTTATATGATCATCACGCTCTTGTGAGTGAACACATAAATCATCCATGAAGATCTCAAGAAATTGCCTAAGGTACTCCTTGAATACATGACTCATTAACCGCTGAAAGGTTGCTAGTGCATTTGTTAGACCAAATGGCATAACACAATAGGCAAAGATGCCATCTTCAGTAGCAAAGGCTGTCTTGTGTTGCTGTCTTGTGTTGATCCTTTGGATCAATTGACACTTGATTGTAACCGGAGAATCCATCTAAGAAACTATATGCCTTTTTCCCTGCAACTCGTTCCCAGAACATGATCCGTGATTGGAAGTGGGTAATGATCACGCACAGTAGCTGCATTTACCTTCTTGAGATTTACACATACTCGAAGTTTTCCATTTTTCTTGGGCACCACTACAATAGGGGAGACCCATTTAGTGTGTTCAATCTCATAGATAAATTCTGCCTCTAAGAGCTTGTCTATTTCTTCCTTTATCTTCCGTGCAAAATTTTCATTGTAAGTATAAGGACGTTGCTTGGAGGGCTTTGCATCCTCTCGCAATGGAATTGTATGCTGACATATGCTTGGATCAACTCCTTTGAGGTCTTTATAACTCCAAGCAAAAACATCGCGATACTCCTTTATTGTTTGAATTAATAACTTCTCCTCATCTAAGGACAAGTCTGTGTGGCAATCCACACATAGCGAGGCTCTTCTCCTAGCTTAGCAATATCAATCTTTTTTGCATCTTCTGGACCATCATATGAAACCCCTGGCATGCTTGGTTTTTGTCGCATGGGCTGTTTAAGAACAATCTTGCGATCTTGAAGAGTGTACTGTGTGAAATTGGGGGGAACATTGAGACCCTGTTCTTGTCCACTTGAGTCGTCACTTATTGAAGACCATGCGGTTTTGAGCTCTCCTTTGCTATCTTGCATCGGATTTCTTTGTTCAACCGTTATCTTTGCACTTCCGACATTCTCTTTTGAATCGGTTTTAGACTTGAGTTTTGGTTTTTGTTTCTTCGTTTTTTTACGATTTTTGCTAACAATTTTTAGCTTTTCTCCTGCTTGGAATCCATCTGATCGTTTTACTTGGTCTTTGATACTATCTTGTGCTTGGACATAGTATAGATATCTGTTCTTTCCTGAGAAGTGAGGTGGTGGTCGAGAGTGTTCACTCTTAGACTCCTCCTTTTCTTTTTGTAGTCTCTCACGTTGTTCCCTCTCATCTTGTTTACGGATTCTCTTATGGCTCTTACAGCATTTACATTTAGGTCGGCTTCGAGGGATCTCTACTTGAACCTCCCTTCCTCTCAAGAGTAGGCGTGCCTTTCCTAACTCTTCCTCAGGGATCATCTCATCATTATCAAAATCAGAGTCCCATCCATCTTCCTTATCAGCATCATTAGCAGATTCGAGTGTTAAATCCTCCACTGAGACTTCCTCGACATGCAGTGCTGTTGTGGATAAATTCCTATAGTACAAATCATCTAGAAGGTCACGTGGTTGTACCATTTGTATAGGAATAATGTCATATCCATCTGAGTCACAAAATTGAATTGGCTTCGGTAAAGCACATGTCGATAATGTTGCAAGGACATGACTCCATTCTAGTGGATCAATTAAATGCTCAGGGAAGGGTTGTGGAATGTATGCCTCATCTGATACACTTCGATTACCCTTAAGTCTCTCAGTGTTGAAATCCCTACACGAGGCTCCACACATCCACAGATCTTCTCGCCCATCTGACAATGTAACTCTTGAGCCCTCAGATGAAGCGGAATCAAACTCATCTATTGGAGACCTTGTTACATCACGATATGAGTGATTCCTTAGGTTGACTCTTGTGATGACAGAATCATGTCGGAGGTACAAATAATTGTATCCCCAATCTTGAATCATTTGAAATTGTCGCATGAATGGTCTACCCAATATCACTTCATAGTTTGGATGTTTTCCAAAATCCACTACTGCAAAGGTGTGCTCATATTCAATCCCACATGTGGTGACCAATATGTTCTCAAGCAGCCCAAGGGGATGTTCTAAGCTTCCATCTGCTAGGTGCAAGCGCATCCTGGTACTCCTAATAACTGGTTTGCCCCACTTTTCCCAAATGGACCTTGTCACAATGCCCACTCCTGCACCACTATGAAGTATTGCAGTTGAAGCTACTTTTTGCACTTCTAATGGGAGGGTAGCATTTCCCTGATCGTCCTCACAAAATTTTCCTACTTTGTTGATAGGAACTGGCATAACATGCTTTGTCTCAGGGTGTATAGTACACTCAAGGTGACCCTTTTGTAGCAATACCTGCTCTGACAAACATGTGGCAATATCATTCCACAACTCAGGTCGAATTTTTATCAAATCAAGCAAAGGTAAGGTACAAGCCACTGGTGCTGACAAAATAGCTTGCACGATACTCATATCCTTCTCCTTTGTCAACCTTTTATGCATGGAGGGTATCCTCAAGGTTTGAGAACAGTTCTCATATTCTCCCAGATATGATGGTAAGGTTTTCATTATATGCTTACTTCTAGGAGAAACAATTGTTTGAACTTCCTCCTGGATGCTTGGGCGTCGAGAATTGTTTTCTGTGCACCTGGTAAAATCCACCTCAGAGAATGGAGGCGAACTAATAGAGGACATGTTCTCATTAACTTTCTCATGAACTGCTGCCCACATCTCATTTGCCATGTCCTCGTTAGCATCAATCACTTCATCATTGCATGGGAAGGCAAGGCTAGGTTGTGGCAGAATTCCTTCTTTCAATGGGGTGTCAATTGGTGCAGACCTCTCGCTATGAGCTTGTGAGATGAGCTCACTTCTCATTTCCCGACTTGATGACACTTCTGGTATAGTTTCTAATGTTGGCTTAAGAGAGGTTGGGCCTCGAGGAATAGGTGGTGGTGGTCCCTCAAGTATTGAGCTTCCCTAATGAGTTGCTGATGTATAGCTAGATTGATCTTCTCCTCACGAGGGTTTGGGTATTCTTGAAGCTTCTTGGGTAGCTCAGATAAAGCTGCAATGCGACTTCTATGAGCATCAATGATGGCATCTAGAGTCTTATTCACTTTATCCACAAAAACAGAACCCCCAGAACTATCCTCAGTCGTACTAGCCTCATCTTGTTTAGCACTAGGCCTAGGTTGAGGTTGATGTTCCTCATGTACTTCTTGGGATGTAAAAGTTTTATCCCTCATGTTTTGTTTAGAGGCTTCTTGAGAACTAGTGGATGCACTTTTAGTTCGATTGTTTCGGTTCTTCTTCCTCCTAGTGGTCTTTTTTCTATTGGACTGTAGGGTCTTGTCCACTAGATTTGCCTTTGCATCCCTAGTTCGAGGTGTCTCATCAGTTTGCATTTCGGCATTTCGTGTCTGTGATCTAGTCATGACTCTAAGTGGCACGACATCCTCATTCACAGATGAAGGTGGTGTTGGAACTGCCCCTACAAGGTTGAGTGAGACCTTTGGTTGAGAGGTGCCTTCCTCATGTGGTTTCAGCAAACAATCCTTTGGGAAGTGTTCTACACAACACCCTAGACAATATCTTTCAATTGGTGGAAACTATGGTACTGTTGTATTGGATCGAGCTGCTTGCCTTGAGCGATGTGGACAATCACGAGCCCAATGGGGTTCTCCGCACTCATAACAGGGGCCCATTAGTTTGGCTTCTACTTTCCTTTGCTGCCATTGACCTGAGGGGCCTGGAGTCCTAGGTTGGTAGCCGCCTAGCAACATCAAAGAATTTTGTTCCCCTGCTTGAGTGTCCAGTGCTTGGCTTGCGTATGCGGGACTTTCAAAGAGATTTTCCTTGGATGAATATGATGCATTCCTCCTCCACATAGCCTGGGTTTACCAAGTCCCTACACATATTTGAATTGTTGTAGTCAACAACCCTCACAGGAGCAGTCCCAGGAGCAGGAGGTTGAGCACCAAGAACAGGTCGTGCTTGCTCTTGTGCCATCGGTAGCTTACGTTCAAAATTAGTATATTGTTGATACATTTGTGGAGCCACTCCACCCCTTGGCTGCTCACGCTCCTGTCTCATTCTTGCAATGCGAGTACATTCCTGTGTGGTATGGGTAAAGTTCCAAGCACAGGCTTGGAACCACTTTTTTGTGGGTTGGTTTGTGACTAGAGGAGAAAAGGTATTACATTCTTCAGTTTTATGGTTACCGCCACATGCTCCACAAAGATGAGGACCTGTAGGTAGTACACTCCTCATTCGCTGCTGCTGTTGTTGCGGCTGCATGGGTGGGAGATAGGTTTGTCCCAATCTCCTTAGTACTAGGTTAGCTATCTGGTCTGGATTTACTATAACCCTAGACCCTGAACTTTGGTCATCACCCCACTGATCTCTAGGTTTCACCTCAGGGCCAGAACCATCTTGGAATTTGAAGTTATCGGTGAAATCCATCGCATCATGGCAACACTCATTGAAATTTGTATGCTTCTTTGCATAGAGATGTGTATGCAGTGTTGAATTTTTGAGTCCTTTGAAGAAGAGAGAAATTAATCGACTCTGGGCGGGCTTCTCATCTTCTGGGCAACGATTAATGTACTACTTCATCCTATTTACACAATCTCTAACACTCTCACTCTCACCTTGCTTGAAAGAGTAGATGTTTGCTACCGTGTCATGTTGAATCCCCATCAAGGAAAAAGCAGCAATGAATCTCTCTTCCAAAACTCGTAAAGAAGATTTGTCTGAAGCCTCTAATGCCTGAAACCAAGCAAGGGCCTTTCCCTCAAGAGTAAGCCCAAATCCTTAGTATGCTTGTCAGCCATCAGCTCGAACTGCTTGCCTAAATGCTGCTACATGGTCATATGGATCTCCTGACCCTTCATACTTCTTTACCAGTTTCTGAAGAGTTGATGGCCTTACTTGTCTTGAATACTCATCATAGGGCCTACGGCCCCTCACTCTCAGTGGGAATTGTTCCTCTCTTTGGTAAGATGGTCCACATGCATCCCAAATTGGTGTGGGTCCCCTATTACTAGCCTCACTAAACCCCTCCAAAGATCTTGTCACCCGCATTTCAGGAGGTGCATTTATGGGAGGCCGAGTTGGCTCCCCTCTCCTGATTGTCATAGTGAGAAAGATGTTGTTGTGGTGTGACCTGTGGTCGCACATTTGGTGTAGGACTATATCTTGGTGCTAGAGTTGGGCTACTAGGCAGTGGTCCACTTTGATGTTGAGGGTCCCTCTCTAGTGAACTCTCGTAGGGGAGGAGCAACAATTTCTCCAAGAAAGGCTGTCCCTCCTGGTTTAGCTGTATTTGTTGAGAACACTTCCATGAATAATGGTTGTCCTTTCCACGTGAGCTCCCGAATCTCCTTCCAATCTATGGTTCGGTATTCATTGGCCCATTTATCAACTATTCTGTTCATGTGTCCTACAAGCTTCTCAACTACCACCACAAGTGCTAGAGGAAGATCTAGCTCTGGCATTCTAGTTGTGGCATAATATCCCTCTAAAGAGTCCTTATAGACCTCTTGAAGTGGGTCATCCTGTAAGACCTTTGTCACTGGAATTTGTCGTACAAACTCCCATTGGTTCTCAGCCCCCTGAACCATTTTGCTCTTGCCTTTCCTATCCCTTTCCAAATTTAGATCTACCAGAAGTAAATCATCTATGGATGGCTTTGAGGACTGGGCATTGGAGGGTCCAGGCATGTCCGGCTCAATGAGCCAGTCATCTCTAGACTCCCTTGCTTTGGAAAGCTTTGATAAGTCTAAGAACTCGGTTTTAGAGAGCTCCCCTAATTTGTCTACATTTTCTGGATGGTAGGTGACTTCGTAGTAGTGAACACCATCTCCACCCATGTACATGTTACCTTGGTCATTGACTAGAGGTTCTCTATCAAGTTCTGAGAAAATGTCTACAATCTTAACAAGATACCGTTGTTGTGGATCCCTAAAGATCTCAGCTCCTTGAGCATTCGTGTAGACATATTGGAGTCTCACATTGAGTGTTAACCCCATGGTGTCGGCTTCAAATGGATTAAAAGATCTTGTGGATGTCCTATTTGGGGCTAAGGGATGACTATTTGACGGCCCTAGATTGTCCATGGACAATGAACTAGTTGTTCTGGAGGAAAGGGTGTCGGATTGGGATTCGAAAAGGGTTTCAGCAATATCTGTCAAATTTCCTACCGATTGGGTCAAATTTCCTACCGATTGGGTCCCACTTTCCTACGTAGGTACTCTAGAAGGTGCCCTAGACCCTATGGCAGAATCTATAACACGTCCCGACCGCAAGTGCATAAGGTCAAATTTTTTTGTTTTTTTATGTTTTTTTAAATATATATATATATATTTATGTATATATATATATATATATATATATATTTTACCCTACCTAACCACTAAATGCAACTAAAATGAGTATGTGTGTAACTATCTAACCTCTTTTTTTTTTAATTTTTGATTTTTTGATTTTTTTTTAATGAACGATTTTATTTTTAAATTACTTTTTTTTCTTTTTTTCCTAATTACAAAAAATATGAATCACGCTAAAAAAATACTAATTATGCACAAAATTAATTTTTTTTAAAAATAATGCAAGTTACCCTAATTATGCAAAAAAATTAAAAAAATAAAAAATTACAAAATATGCAAAGAATATGGATTCCTAAAAAAACACATAATTTATAGATTTTTTTAAATTTCAATTTCTTTTGTTTTGTTTTCTTCCTTTTTCTTTCTTTTGTTTTTTTTAAAAAACTAATAAATTTTATACTAATTACACAAAAATATGAATTACGCTAAAAAAATACTAATTATGCACACAATTACAGAAATTCTAAAAAAAAGTGCAAGCTACTTTAATTATGCAAATTTTTACAGAAATTTAAAAATGAAAAATGGACTAAAGTTGTTTTTTTAAATTTTTTTTTCTCTTTTTTGCTTTTCTCTCTCTTTTTTCTTCTTTTTTAAATTTTTTTTTAATTATTTTGTTGTTTTTATTATTATTATTTTATTTTTTAATTTAAAAAATACAAAAACATGAAAAATTAATAAAAAATAAAAAAGAAAAAATAAAAGAACCAACCTTATCAGCTCGAATCTTTCTGCGCCTCGCCGAATTCTTCGCCGGCGTCTTCAATGCACCGCGGGTACCTTATCTTCTCCGCGCTCTCTCTGCAGCGGTCAGGCACATCCTCAGCTGCCTCTCGCCGGTCAGCTCTACTGCCAGCTTCAACGCTACCTCCACAGTCGCCTCCTACAGGCTACTGCCCTTCGCAGCCTGATGCCGACGTCAGCCGCTTCGACACCTTCTACGTCCCACAGTCCGCCTCGACTGCTCCTGCTTCGACACGAGCCGCAGACCTCCTCACCGCCCTTCTACAGGCTGCAGCCCGCCTTCACGCCTCCAACTCCTTCAGCCGCCTTCCACTCCACGCTTCTGCCAGCCGCCGTCGCCTGCTTGCACCTTCTACTGGCTGCTGCAGCCCTCCTTCACGTAGCCTCCACGTCGACTTCACCTCTACGTCACCCAGCCGCCTCGCACAGCTACTGCTGCGCCCGATGAAGACGCCCCCTCCCACAGCCACTTCGCCTACTGCCACGCTTCAACGTATATATATATATATATATATTTTCTTTGCTGCGCCTCCACAGCTACTCACCTCCCACAGCTCGCCTCCACTGCCTGCCCGCAGCCAGCCGACCTCGCAGTTCACCAACGCCTTCTACAGGCTGCAGCGTATGGATATATATATATATATTGTTCAGCCGCCTCCAACTTCTTGAGCCGCCTCCACCTTCTTGAGCCACCTCTCGCCAGCCACGTCAAAAAAAAACAAAAACAGAAAGCACTTAAACCTAATTAATGGTGGGATTACTCTATCGCAATGGGGTTTTAATTTTTTTTTGCTTCTAATCAAAAAACAGAAAACACACAAGGCGCCCTTGAGATCACACACTCAATGCCCTTGCAAACTCTACTCTAATCTATCCTAATCCATGATTTTGCAATCAATGGAGCACTTAGTAAGAAATAATGGTTAACACCCTTCACTAACTTAGGTGTGCGTTCCCCGGCCAACGGCGCCATTGTTTGGGACATCATAGCATAGCGGAGGCTACACTCCAACCCACACAGATTGTCAATCCGTGAATGCAACCCGGTTAGCGCATAGATGCTATCCCGAATGGGAGAAGATTAGTTAACCACACACTAATGACTTCTAATCCTACTCAATCCTTCTTCAACAATCAAGCAATCAATCGTTGATTCCTTCTCAATCTACCATAATCAACGCATCAAGATTAGGCTACACTTAAGCACAAAAATGCAACTTATGCAAAGAATCTAACATGCAAAGAGCTATCACACAAGCCTCAACTACACATCATTTCATGCATAAAAATGCAAAAAAATGCCTAATCCACCTAGATTAACAAGTGTGTAGACCACAACCTCATATCATTGAATACGTAGAGAATAGAGAGTACAAGATTGAAGCAAGAATGGAGATGGAGAGCCTTGGGAGAGCATATGAGAAGGAGCTATGGAGCAAGCTCTCTCTATGAGTCTCTCAACCAAATGACCAAAAAGTCCTCTTAGCTCTCAAATGAGCCACTTTTTATACAAAAACTCTAAAACTCTCAAAAGTTCCCATGTGGGATTATTGTCAAGCCCACTCCCACATTCATCTACAACTTGGAACTCTTTACAAGAGCTCTAAGTGTCTTTTTTGTTGCATCCTTGCATTGATCTTCACTCGTCACGCAACACCATTCTTCTTCAAAAATTCAGAGAACTCATTGGAGAAGTACTCTCCCCCTCCATCTGACCTTAGGCACTTTACATATTTCCCTGCTTGCTTTTCAACCATAACTCTGAAATTATGAAAATGAGTGAACAGCTCACCCTTCTCCTTCATGAAGTATACCCACACCGTGGACTTCATACTGTGGAGAAAAAGAGAAGTATACCCACACTTTCCTTGTGTGGTCATCAATAAATGTCACATAATACCTGTAGCCTCCCATAGACATGGTCTTTGTAAGACCCCATACATCTGAATGCACAACATCTAGTGCATTTCTTCTCACATTTCTATCACATGGAAATACATGCTTTGTTTGCTTTCCAAATTGGCATGCTTCACATATTTTCTGCATACCTTCAACTTTAAACTTTGGCAGCCCTGTCACAATTCCTTTAGTCTGCATAGACTTCATTCTCTGCACATTCACATGTCCAATTCTTTTATGCCAAATGTCTATGTCTGCAACAATTCCTCAACCATTTGCAAAGATTGCAGCACTCACTTCAGGTGGCATGTTTACATTCAATGTAAACATTCTGTCCACTTTGTTGCCTTTTGCAACCAACCTGCACTTGTCTTTAAAGTCTTCAACATAACAACCATCAGGGTTAAACCAAACCTACAAACCCTGCTCAATCATCTGGCCAACTGAAACCAGATTCTTTGTTATGTTTAAAACATGAAGTACATCTGCAAGGTACTTCACTTTGCCATCTTGCATACACAATGGCACATCTCCAACATGGGCAATTGGATGAGCAGTGTCATCCCCTGTTTCCACAAAACCTGGTCTTTCAAGGTTTTTCATCTCCTTGAACCACTCCCCATGACTTTTCATGTGGTTCAAAGCACCTGAATCAATATACCATACATCATCTTTATGTATTGCTTCAACATGTTCAGACATGGCATTAACGACATGCTACAAAACAAACAACCTTTCATTATCCTCATTGTTTCTGCTCGAGGATGCATAGTTGTTTTGTTGTAATTTCCCATTTTGCATGTTAGCCTACTTCTTATAACAATCTGTCTGCACATGTCCAAGCTTACCACAATAAAAGCATCCACTGTATCATTATACTGCCTTTGCCAATTTTACGACCTCTTTGACTCCCCCTGCCTCTGAATTGGCCTCTTCCACCTGCCTGTTATTGTTGTTGTTGTGAATTATGGGACTATTGTTGTTGTTGCTGCAGCAGCTGGCCATGATTCTGATTACCTGTTTGGGCACCTCCTTGGCCGTGTCCACAACCTCCTCTACCTCGTCCTCTTCCTGAACTTGTGTAGAAGGCTTGTTGCTCTGAGCTATTTTTGTTTTGTGAAGACTGCTGGTCTTCACCCAAGCTCTTCTCTTCTATAATCAACATAGACACCAAATCTATGAAATTGGGATGTTTTCCCGAGTCTGAAAATAGACGTCTTGAATGCCTTCTTGAACGCCTTGTATTGTGGCCCGAGACCATGTAGACAGACTTCGACCTTATCATCATCATCTACTAAAACACCAATAGATGCAAGGGATTCCACAATACCCTTGATCTTCAATGCATAGTCATTCACAGACATACTCTTTTTCTCCACAGTATGAAGTTCATTCTTCAACTGTATCTTTCGTGCCTTGGTATTCGTTTCATAGAGTTTTACCAAGGTGTCCCTTGCCTCCTTGCTTGACTTGGCATCTTGTATGTGCCCAATCATGGTGTCCTGTATACTGATAGAGAGCCAATACATAACTTTTCTGGCTCCTTGGTTCCAATCCTTGAACTCTTTCATGTCTATAGTAGTCGGATTGATCTCCGGTATCTCCGGTGCCTCTTCATGCTCATCTCCAGTAACCCTTTCCCATCAAGAAATTTGTCAATCTGAACCTCCAAGCATGGAAGTTGTTCTTATCAAGCTTCTCACAGCAACAATCTGGTTTATGCCATCATTGCTCTAGGTGTTAACAATCTCCTAGTTAGAGTCAAAAGATAGGGTTTGATGTCTATAAAAGTGTATTGTACTTGGTACTTCATGTCATCTCTATATTAGATTCATGTTATTGGTGTTTCCCATGATTTCTGTTTCAAAAACAACATGAACCTTGGCTTCTAGATGATGATCTGCCTCTACTTCTACTTGTATTTGAGTAGGTAGAAGGTTGGATGATGTGAATTTATAGAGGATTAACCTCCCCCAATATTCATCTCTGCATGTATGAGAAGAGGAATTAGTTCATGAGAATTAGGTCAAAAGACCATATTGGGGAGTTTGGGAAAATCCCATTACTTTGGGAATTTCCTTTTCAATCTACTTTTTGGTGTATGGTTCAGATCTCACATTCATGTGTTGCTAAACCTCTGTAAAGCATCAACTCAGATTTTCCCAGTATACCGATTCCAAAGTTGTCAGAGAATGTGGATTTTGAACCTACTCTTCAAGCAATTTCCAATTGTACATGAGGGGGTTTTGAGAAAATCTTAAAAGGGTTTACCATGCCCGCCATTTTTTGATCTTGCAAAATAGAAATTGGGATTTTTCCAAAGTCCCTAATATGGTCTTAGGAAGGTTCTCTCAAACTCTAATGGATCTCTAAAAATGGTTTTATTCCTTGCCAATACCACTCAAGGTTATTGAAACCATTGTGATCCAATAGAAGTAAGGGCATCTATAAGCCCTTTAACCTTCACCAAATAATCATTTATACTTAGCTTTCATTTGGTCGCATTATGTAAGTCTTGCTTTACTTGGTCGCATTATGTAAATAATCATTTATACTTGATTTCATTTGGTCGCATTATGTAACTCTTGCTTTCATTTGGTCACATTATGTAACTCTTTCTTTCATTTGGTCACATTATTTACCTCTTGCTTTACTTGCATTCATTTGGTCGCATTATGTAACTCTTGCTTTCATTTGGTCACATTATGTAACTCTTTCTTTACTTGCATTCTTAAAAGCTTGAGTGTTTATATTGTACATCTTCACCAAGGTGTGCCAAACCTCCTTAGGCATTTGTGCATCCTATATATGCATAATCATAAAGTTTGCCACATTGATAGATAACGAAGTATAGCACCTTTCCAGTTATTTTATGCCATGCTTTATATGTCTACACTTACTATGGGGTGGGATTTGTTTTACCAATCTCTGGCTCCTTTTCATCACCTGTGTGATGAACTCCCAATATCCTATTCCCATAAGGAAATTATCATTCTCTAAACTTCCATGCTTGGAAGTTATCTCAAAGTTATTCCAGGCTTGAAACACTCCTAAATTGCATTTAAATACACAAAATTATAGTTAACAAAGTTAATTACACAGAACAAGATCTTGTTTCCTCACCAAGGAGGATGCCTCAATCTAGGACGTTGACTTCCTTATCTACCTCTATAGCTCTCACACCTACCAAAAGTGCTTCAAAATCAGAAAGTAAAAGAGATAGAAATACCCTTACCCATGTAATACTTCCTTGCTTGCCTTATTCTTATCCCTGCTTTCCTCCTCAGCTCTCACAATAATTGGAGCTCTGATACAAGAGAATGTGAGGGAGGGGGAGGGCTTGAGTTCCTTGCACAAAAACACGTACACATAGGAGAGAGTAAGACACAAAAGAGAGATGGATGGCTGAATTTTTTTCTATCTTCCTCTCTTCCCTACAGCCATAAACTAAAGAGATAAGAGTACATACTATAAGGTAAAGTAAAGACTATTAGGAAAAGTACATACTATTAGTGACAGTACTCTCCTAGTATAACATATAATGGTTAGTCCATAGCGTGAACCGAATTATATGAGTTGATGCTATAACTATGCAATGCTTTAGTAATCCAAATGTGGCTATCACATAGCCAATTATCCACTGTGTCAGCATATCAATCATAATCTCACCAACCATACCACTATCATCAATACAAAGTTAACACCCAAGTGGGTCATTAATGTCCTAAGCACTAGTTGAACTTGATATCTCAACACACATTGTTTACAGGATCATTCTAGGTTATTGTGTTGAAGAAGTGCTAGCACCATCTCCCTCTCTGTCAACCTCCTGAAGAGCTTGTTACATCTCCTTTATAGTCTCCTCCACAATCCACTTTGGAATAATAGGCTCATGGAACTCTCACAGAGGAAGACCACTAAGATGTCAATCCTCCTCATCATCAATAAATCTCTCAAGGTCTATGCATGTAGTGTGAGAAATTGGGATATTAGGAGCATGGTCGATCTCTCTACTATGTGCTAGGATAGAGATCATGAATCCCTAAAACCCTATATGAGCCAGGATAGATATCATCTATCCCTAAAACCCTATACATGGCCATATCAATAATATATCTACATAGAAGGTATATTGTGGTTCCAATTGCATAGTAATGCAAGCCAGCTGAAATATGTGTCCACATCTTAGAACATATTCATTGATCACATCAAGTATAATCAAGAGATCTACACATGTATCCTCTAGAATATCTCTAGAGCATGCTGTGCATATGGGCGTCATCTTGAGATATCAGTGGGATTAGTTGTGAGGATGAAGTGTAACAAAGGAGAAGTCCACATGCCATGGGCATATACAATGTGACAAATCTACCCATAAAAATGCTTGGCTCTATGCCAATGCTTACATACACACAACAAAAACAATGAAAGAATTATACCTGATGAAACATGGAACATTCAAGATGTCAGTATAGGCTCTGATCTTGAGAATACCTAAACCACATGCTATATGCTAGTAGCAAATCAAAACAACTCGGTGTATGCATGGCAAGGTGGACTCGAAACCCATGTCCTGGGCTTAACTAGTTTTTAGACATTTGAAAAAGTCATTTTTTCTCATTTTCTCTGACATTTTGTACGTTTGAAAAGCCTAAAAACAAAAAACAGTTGTAAACAGCTCGTGGTGCACTCATTTCTCCACCTCTCTCTCTCTCTCTCTCTCTCTCTCTCTCTCTCTCTCTCTCTCTCTCAAGATCCCTCTCTTTTGCTTACCCACTATGTATCTTTCCATCTCCTATGTATCCTAAACCTGCATGAATGTCGCTTTGTTTTTTCTCTCTCACTCTATGTGCGTATTGTAGGTCCCTTACTGTTGTTTCATCAACACATACACATACGCATGGACCTTTCACCCGTTGTTATAGATTCCCAACCATTTAGAGGAAGATGTAGAAGTTGAGGCTATGTAGAGGGTCTGCGAGTCATGTGTAAAGTTTTCTACCAATGAAATCAAGGATTATCATGCATAGAGGAAGCAAGAACAACGTGCTAGGATGAAGTCTAAGCTACAAGAAGGAAAGGAGCACAATGCAAGTCATGGTGCAAATGAGAAAAAACGTTTAAAAATATGCAATGAGGTTGTTTAGTACTTTAATTAGTGGACCAAGGGTTTAGAGGAGAGATTGAGTTATCTCTCAGGCTCTCCAACATCGCTCCATGAAGGAAATTTTAAGAAATTTTTCACTATAGAACCAGACAAGTCTAATAGAGGGCATATGAAATACACTTAAAGTAGTGAAAGTGCCTAGAAACTCTGAGGAGATATTTCTTAGAAGGTCTATTCCGATGATTCTCATGAATGATGCCGACATAAATACATCCTCTCTTAACATTGCAGATGATTCAAGGTAGTTGAACATACATAGATGTAATTTCTATGCATCTAGAGAGAAGTTACAAAACTTTTTTGATGGTATTTAGGCATTATCTTCATGTCATCGGCAAGCCCATGTAGTAGGCTTAATCCGTGATGAGGTGAAAGAGTTTGTTTTCAATTTTTGGTTAAGCCATACTTGTGTTTCACCCAATAAAAAGGATGTATGCCACAAGCACCTTAGTAGAAAATCTTATTTTAAGCATCCGACACACCTTCTTGATCAATCTCTGGTAACAACAACAACCCGTGCTCCAACACCTGTGCTGATTTGGTGCGCTTTTATACATTACATATTCCTTTAGTGTAGATTAAAATTCTTTCTGATGATGCCAAATACTAGATTAGATGTTTCCGACCAATATACAAACATATGCCAAATTCTCTACTCTTCTATGATTTTATCATCCTTGTCTATGCATTGTTTCCTTCTTTTATCCATGTTTATGGGTGAAAGCATGATAAGGTGGTACACTTTCTACTAGTTGCATTGGTTTCTACCACACTTAAAGACAACCAATATTAGTGAATTTAATATCATCATAACATGTATTTAGCTATTTATCTAGTACCTTTTAGATATAATAAATATGAAACAAGATGAAACAACCATGTTTTAATTCTCTAACTCTACATAAAAGTGTCTCACAACCAGTTGTTGTAAACCATTGTCCAGGACATAGGTTTTTAGTCCACCTTATCATACTTTCATCCCTATATGTATATATATGTCTGACTGTCAGATTTTTAGTTAGTCAACCTATAGCACTTGAACTACATGGGGAAGTTTAGGATTGGAAAATCTAGCACATAAAAAGAAATCGTCCTCCCTCACAAGTCAAGGCATGGTTCAAAATGTTTTGAACTTGGGGCGGCAATAAACAAAACCAAGAAAACCGGTGTAAAATAAATAAGAGATTGGTGTTAAACTAGTAAGATACCTAAAGAAAAACAAGCTATATACACTTAGGATATAGCAAAAACAAGTTTAACAGGCTTTTCACTAGTATTATATTGGTCCCAAACCAATATAATATTGGTTGTGGAATGATAGTTGTATACAACTAACACTATCCATAGGGAAAATACTACTATCATACTGGCTTAAAACAAGGGTCTCCTATAATGTACTCTGTATTTAGCAAATTTTCTAACCAATATCATACCGGTTGAACACTGGTATGATACCGGGTAAAGATCGGAAGGAGAAATTGTGGTGGCCCTATGATACTAGTGTTTTGTACCGATATGATACCGTTTGGAACATTAGCTCTATGTGACATGCATTAGATATAAGGTAAAGATCAGCTTTTCTTTAGACAACACTAATTTGAAACAATGTGATACTGGTGTTAAACCAATAAGATATCGATTAGTGAACCAAGTGCATACACTTAAGAACCTATAACTACAAAAACCAGTTTCAAACCAAATGATTAACTTTATAATACGATGGTTTTGTATTCCAAGTTGAACTATATTTGTTGTTTAAGGAGATGCATCCATAGGCACCAATTCATCAATGAGATTTTGAGAAATTAAAGCCATACTTTGTGCGTAAGCTTAAGGATTGATACACTTGTTGTTTCATAACACATGCTCAGATGTCATTCTTAAAAGATTCCTTGAATAAATTTAGAGGATTTACTTTTGGGTTGCATGGTAAAGCATGTCAATGTGATTATAGGGGGATGCAAAGCTACAAAGAAGTCTTACAAGAGCATCATAAGTGCATGGGAGTCAATCTTATGTTCCAAATTGAAGGTACTATGTTCCATGCTTTGAAGTGTTTGATGGGGAGTTGAAATGTTTGTGGTCCTTGAAACATATCAATTTGTCCAGCTGAATTTGGATATGTTGGTCAGCTTGTCACTATGAAGATATTTCATGACATAGAATATGGAGCCACTGATGATGGCAAGACAAAGAAGAGGAAAGAGTTAATACACAAGGAAAAGTCATGCAAGGCATGTAGCACTAAATCAAATATTCAACGATCATCTCAAATTTATCAAACATAATTTTGTGTATAGGTAGCAAGCTGAGAAATACAAAGAATGCTTGTCCAATTTTTTTGAAGATGTGGTAATATCTGTTGTAGACTTTGCTGAGAATTACTCTTTTAAGGAGAAAAATTAGATACAGTCAATGCACTAGTATTCAAGCCAAGTGTTCATATTTGTGCATATTACATACTTTCACATTGCAGGTGACATCCACAAAATGATACACTTTTATATCTCTGATGATAAGAAGCATGATGCCCATTTTGTGCAACATTGTTTCATGCTACAGTATAATTGGGTATTACCCTTTGGTATTCCCCTACAATGTATTGGGTTTGGTTGTCTCAATTAAATGGAAAAAGGCCTTTCTACTTTGTTTCCAGGTACAATTCCATCAGAGGCAAATGACATGGATTTCTTTGGCTCTGGTCATGCAAAGGGAGAGCACAATGGTGTAGGGAAGAGAGCACTAACTCATGAACAACTTAAGCATAATGTTGCTAAGCTCCAATGTGCATCTGATGTGTTGTAAAGTTTTTGTATGAAGTGCTCACCAGTGGAGCGAAGTCCGCATATGCATCACAAGCTTGGTACATTAGTAGAGTCTTTTGGGAGACAAAGTTAGGTGATATAGACAGAGATGAGGCATAGAATATCAAGGCTATAACAAACACAAGTTCCCTACATTTAGTCTTTGCACCTTTTAACACGATCCAATAGCATTGAGAGTGCGTCGGTTACCATGTTATTGTAGTAATTGTATGGAACACTTATGTCATAGATGCATCAACAATCACTCTCCTATATGAGCTCAGACTACATTGCCCTTGAACCATTGGTAGATTCAATTGAAGAAGACAATGTCAACATTGATGTTAACATTTCAAACATTGAGGAGGCCACCTATGAAGAGTACCATGATACCCTTAGTGATGTCCTTCTTGTAGGAGATAATTTCATGCAGTCACAGCTGGAAAAGGAAATCCAAAGAATGCAGGCTTCTACATCTTGAAATGCACAAAAGAGAAAGAGCTCTACAAGAGGCCTATAAAGGACAGGTGGGGGAATGGCATTGCACGAGGTTGTTTTATTGTGAAAGGGTTCATCTATGCACCTAAAGATGAGCAATCCTACAAGTTGTTGCATGAAAAGTTGGAGGACTTCATATAGTGATGCATCTTGTACGAGCAATCAAATTTCTAATGGACCCACACCCATTCAATAAAAATCTATTTGTCTTATCCCATGAGGTACATGAAGCTATGTACAATAGTATGCCATTCAATTTTTAGCATACTTAGATACAAAGCTGTAATAGTATGCCATCCCATTGTTAGAATACTTGAGATGTTAATTAAAAAAAAGAGACAATAATATTCAATATCTTGTGAGTTTTAGCAGATGTATTCATATATTTCAGAAAATATACATGTGTGTTGTTCTATGTATACATGGGAGAATTTCAGGAGCTTAATGTAAACACTCATATCCGAAGTCCTTCACTTGACATAGTCGGGCACCTCAAAACCCCTCAAACAGATTTAGTTCACTCCTCCATGATGAGAATAAGATTGTGGGCGATGTCAACGAGGTGTCTGTGAGATTGAAAACATGAATGTGAACGTGAATGTGACTGTGTGAATGGGGTGGCCTTAGATTAAGTCTCTCTTCCACTCTTTCCATTTCTTCCCACAATCTTTCCTATGCTTGCCTCTCTCAGCCTCCTGTGCTTTGCCTCCGGGCCTCCATCATCTCAACTTGCCTCCTAGATTCCATCCATTCCATCCATTCCTCCACCTTAGATGTGCACCTTTCATATTCTTCGATAGCATCTTTGTGTGCTTCAACTTCCTTTTGGTATTGTTCCTCTTGTTGACGCATTTGCTCTTTGGCTTCCCTTATGAATTTACATGCCCATTTGATCTCTTCTTCTGCACGATCATGGACAAAAAAAATAATTTTTGTATAGCTTTGGTCTTGAATTGTTTGATATGTAACGGATTATATTTGTCCAAATTAAGTTCCTCTACACAAAGGAAATTTTTTTGTCAAAAACCTCATAGCTACATTAGATGGTGGAGATGTAGATTATAAATGTCACTTACATCAGGAATACTAGAAATCTTTTTTACCACAAAAGAAATGCATTTAGGCATGTCCTCCATCCAGCTGACATCTACAGGCTAGAATAGCACCCTTATTCTTTGATATCTCATCTTTTGAACAAGATTTGGCTCCAATAAAAGGTATCCCACAATGCATGAAAACTTTTGAGCACATTTGAGAGGTCGACAAAATAAACATTAGTTAATACCACTTAAATAAATCTATCTATATGCTTGTGGAGGAGGAAAATGTCAATAGGGACTTACTCTCAAAATGCAACCTTGATATCCTTAAATAGAGTTTGCAAAGTAACTTATCTTTTGGGTAATTTCATACAGAAGCAAACTCCAATGTTGGTTGAAAAAAGAAACAGGACATAGGTGTTATAAAAGAAACACATAAAAATTACCTAATATATGTTGTCAATATATAACTTAATATGAGACTCAGTCTTCGTTATAAGTCATGGACAATAATTCTTGCCAAATCAAGGTTGACCATTCATGAGGTCCAAAAATGATGTCTGGTCATTTTGCAATTGGCTTGATATTAGTAGGGAATCCACAAGATATATACAATTATGTACCTCTTCTAGTAGAAGTGATAAAAAATACCTAAAGGCAACAATGAATAGAAAATAGAATTAGGATTTGTGAGAAAATAGAATCAGGATTTGTACAAAATGGAATTAGAATTAGAAAATAGAATACAGCACAAGCATACATCATACCATAGTGCCACATTGATGACTCTGTCTATAACTTTCAGTATCCCTTAACACTGCAAAACACGTAAATCAGCTGCATGTAGGCTAGTAACAAGCCTTGTGCCCCGAATTGTAGATGCCATATTGATGGGCACAATACTCTCCAAATCCCTTAATTCTCTAAAATTATCTTCTTCAATAACGTTAATTTCTCTATGAATCTTGTTGGCTTCTTAGCCTACATCAGCATCTGCTAGATCATCAACAAAATTATCACCATCACTAGAAGAACGGGAGGGTTGTGAGCTATGTGGCACCAGTCTTCGGTTGTGGTTGTGGTTGTGGTTGTGGTTGTGCCTTTGATTCTGGTTATGCATGAGATTCTAGTTGTGTGGCATCTTGCTACGCGGCTAGTCTTGTGCTTCTACTCTTCTCTTAGTCTAAGAGTGGGTGTCCCTATCATCGTGACCAGCATGGGTGTTCTTAACTAGCCTTGTAGGAGGATGGAGGGGTAGGACCGTCAAGATATCCAAGAAGTTCCCAAATTGGTGATGATGTGTTCTCAACTAGCCTTGCAGGAGGATGGAGGGGAAATTTTGCATATTCAAGAAGTTCCCAAAATGGTGATAACGTGGCATGTAACCTGGTGGAGGTTGCTAAGGACCTATTTGTGAAATATCTACTATAGGAGGAAAACCACCTATGTGATCTATCTCGTTTGATTCCCATTATCCGCTCTATGGTTTGCAAGCCATTCGACATGATGCATAGTTTGGACGTAAAGTAACATGCCACATCATCACAAATTTGGGAACTTCTTGAATATGCCAAATTGCCCATCATGCTATATATCATTGGAAAGATCTCGACATGTAGATTCTCAATCTACAATCTCCTACAAATTTTGGTTTGATTTGCAAAAATTTAACCATAAGCGCATTTTTAAAGAAAAATTTGACATGCCAGCTCTTAGGAGTTTTTTAGTCCAAATTTTTCCTAATGCAAAGTGATATGCGGCCAGCAGAATGCCAACGTGACTCAAATCGCTTGGTTACTGACCCTGTGAGAAATTGACTGGAAGGGGCCAGTACCAAGAAAAATGGGGCCTGGAGGATGCCAACAAGATTCGTGTTGTGTGGTACTAACCCCGTGAGAAAATGACCACAAAAGGGGGTCAATACCAAGCGTTATGAGGCTTGCAGGATGCCAACAAGACTCATGTTGCTTGGTATTGACCTCGTGAGCAACATGACCCTAAGGATATTCAGTACCAAGCGATATGGGGCCAACAAGATGCCCACAAGCCTTCTATTGCTTGGTACTAACCCTGTGAGCAAAACGATTGCAAGGGGGTCAGTACCAAGCAACACAAGCCAAGAAGGATGCGAATGAGCCTTGTGTTGCTTGGTATTGACCCTGTGAGCAACATGCCCCTAAGCGGGGTCAGTACCAAGTGATATTGCACTTGCAAGATCCTAACGACCCTTTTATTTCTTGGTACTAAGCTTGTGATCAACATGACTCTAAGGGGGTTCGGTACTAAGCAATATGGGGCTAGCAAGATGCCAATGAGCCCCTTATCACTTGGTGCAAACCCTGTTAGCAACATTACCCTAACAAACTGCAATACAATAAGAAACAGTTGTTACTAGGCAATAAAGAGCTTGTGGAGTTCCTGTGAGCCCCTTATTACACAGTAGTGACCCCTGAATGAACCCTTATGTTTAGGTTGAAAACTCTCAAAATACTTGCAGATGCGATGGATGTAAAGGTGATGGCATTGTCTAAGTTTGGGGGGGTTGATGAGGAGGAAGATGCAATAACAAGGGAAACACAATGGGGCACCATGATAACATTTCCTAAAATAAATCAAACACATGTAGGAGAGGAGAGGAGTGAGTACCTACCATATTGACAAGTCATTCATGCGTCAGACCTTATAAATGCTATTTATGATCACTACACACCACAAGAGTGGTTCTAAGACCACGTGGTACGAGACCATGTTGGTCTATAATGGCACCTATCTGCCTCGGGAGCTTCATTCATTCACCGAGTTTTGTGTCATCGCCCTTCGCGTCATCCCTCTTTATCGCCATTACCATCACTCCTTCTTCTTCTTCTATCCCCATAAGAAAACTAAAGCTTTTAATCAAATCTGTAGGCATGCTTTTCTCTCTATCTCTCTCTTTAATGCACACACAAAAACACTCACAATATTCATTTTGAACACACACACACACACACAAGCTTACAACATTATAGTAGAAAGAAAAAAATTATGCTCCGACTCCAACAACCTTATAGAAAGAAAAAAATTATACGATGTTTTAATGATCATGTAGCCTTGTAAACTGTGATGCATGCTCATTTTTAAAGGCACAGGATGAAACTTGTATTTGAAGGGTTAATGCTTTTATGCCCTTTTTTCACCCTTCAATTTTTGGGTGGCTTTATATGAAGGGTAAAATGGCTTATAAATGTGTGAGACCTTATAATGCCACTTATGATCAGGAAACACCACATGCGTGGTGCTAAGGCCACCATGTGGGTCTATAATGTCCCCAATCTCCTTAGGGACATTCATTCACATCGAGCTCTCTGCCCTTCCTAAACCCTTGGCATCAAGCTCTTTGCCCTTTGTGTCATCCCTCTACATTGACATTGCAATCATCGCTCTGCATGGCTATCGTATAACCTCTGCCTTGTCATTGCTTTGGTGTTGAGCTCCCTTGGCACCATCATCATCACCATCGCCAAAGCAGGTATTCTTGTTGTGCCTTATAACTTGTTGTGCCTTATAACTTGTTCTTATTGACCCTCCTTTCTTTCATTTTGATATCCATGTCAGTACAAAGTGGTAAGGGGCTTGTAGACATCGTGTAAGCCCCCTACGCTTGGTACTGACCCCATGATCCATATAGCCTTGTATTGACCCCCATGTCTCTCCTTTTATACACAAGGGGTCAGTACCAAGCGGTAGGGAACTTGCAAGGCATTGTGTAAGCCCCTAATCACTCGACACTGACACCCTTTTGTTTTATTTTGTTTTCAGCAACAAGGGGCTTGCAAGCATTGTGTAAGCCCCTTGTCGCCTAGTATGGGCCCCATTTTCTCTGCTTTTATATACACAATGGGCCAGTACAAAGCGGTAGGGAACTCGTAGGCATTGTGTAAGCCCTTAATCACTTGATACTGAACCTCTTTTGATTTATTTTGTTTTTTGGGTCAATACCAAGCGACAAGGGGCTTGCACGCATTGCGTAAGCACCTAATTGCTTAATACTAAACCTCTTTTGATTTATTTTGTTTTCGTTGTCAGCACCAAGCAACAAGGGGCTCACAAGCATCACGTAAGCCCCTTATCGCTTGGTATTGAGCCTCTTTTCTCTACTTTTACACAAAGGGTTAGTACTAAGTGGTAGGGAACTCACAAGCATCATGTAAGCCCCTAATTTCTTGATACTAACCCCCTTTTGTGTAAGGTTCCCCACTTCCAAAATACTTAAGATAGTCAGCACCAAGCAACAAGGGGCTCACAAGCATCACGTAAGCCCCTTATCGCTTGGTATTGAGCCCCTTTTCTCTACTTTTACACAAAGGGTTAGTACCAAGTGGTAGGGAACTCACAAGCATCATGTAAGCCCCTAATTTCTTGATACTAACCCCCTTTTGTGTAAGGTTCCCCACTTCCAAAATACTTAAGATAGTCAGCACCAAGCAACAAGGGGCTCACAAGCATCACGTAAGCCCCTTATCGCTTGGTATTGAGCCCCTTTTCTCTACTTTTACACAAAGGGTTAGTACCAAGTGGTAGGGAACTCACAAGCATCATGTAAGCCCCTAATTTCTTGATACTAACCCCCTTTTGTGTAAGGTTCCCCACTTCCAAAATAGGGGAAACACTTAAGATAGTCTACTAGTCTTAACTTGGAGAAAATTTCCTACTCATCGACGACTTGTCCATGCAGAGATTCAAGGATAAGATTTGTAGGTAAGACCTAGTTCTATTTCACAGGGGAAGCGTGGTCTTCTAAAAATCAAATCACCCATGGGGTAATTGATCGTAATTTGGGCAACTACTAATCTTGATTTCTAGAGACAACATTTTTTTCCTCATCCATGCAAGGCATAGCCGCTGGCCTAGTCTTCTAGAGTAGAGTTGCCCGAGAACTTATTTATCTAGCATAGGGCTTTCACTTAATCTATTGGAAAGCCATCTGACTAATCGGGTCCACCTGTTTGTAGTAGGATGGTGCCGTCAGAGCATTCCGTCCTCCAACTTTCCACCCTACTCACGTGTCAATTTGTTTTCTAATTAATCCTACCACACTATTTGACATAAATAAACATGTTCCTTAATTAGGACCCTTTCACAAGGTTTGTTAAAACAGTCTCTTTCCACAGTATAATAATGCTAAAGATAATATATATATATATAAAGTTTATATAAGAATCAGTTTCATACAAGCCAAACGGCTCTCTTATTCTTTTCCTTTATATTGTCGATGATCTAGAATTCGGCCTTCCAACCTCTATAGACTGGGCAAAACCCTACGGGACCATACACCTCATTGTCGGTCACTGTGGTGGGGCGAGGACTCAAGCCGGCCTATCGCCCCTTCACGCTCCGTCGCTGGATCCTCCTGCCCCTCAGAGGGATGTCTACACACTAGGGTGGGCTTATTCATCACCGCACTAGCCTGTGGGCCCTCAGAAATAGACAGTATCACAGTCACTCGCCTCAATCGGTAAACCTCATACTTCCAATGGTATGAGGGATACCGTGGGCCGATCTCGGGCTTTGTTAACGACACCACTCGGCTACACAAGCACGGAAATGGAGTTAGCGTCGAAGCCAGGAGAAAAAATACATGTACTCTTTTGCTTAAAGATAGTAATTTCAATACTATCTATTGATTACAAAATACAACATCACTTCAAATAGTAACTTCATAGAATTTCTAACATTTTTCAATGGAAAAAATTGCATCTTCTTTCTTGATTTATTGATATTAATATTAAAGAATAATTTAAAACTCCTTTTAAATGATAACCAAGCTAACCTGTCGACCGTTCCCTTATGGAGCTTGTAAAACAGGAGAGTTGGAGCCGCATTAGGAGCATCTTCTCTGATCTCATTGTTGCGTGCTTCTCCTAGGTGACATTTTGGCATTTTTGGGATGGGGCCATCTTGATCACTGACTTGTGGTGCTCAATGTTGCAATCACAGTGCTTCAATTGGATCTCAATTTTGAGATCATTTTCTCACTCTATGAGCAAAAAACCGCAGTGTGTGAACCTCCTCTAACCTCAAAAACATTTTGCTAAAGTCTATGCAAAAAGGAGGGGGGGGATTTGTGAGATGTCCTAAAGGAAAAAAACATTTTGCTTGCAGAGGTTGAGGTTGTAAGTCTCTTCACACAGGGGGGGAGGGGGAGAAGAGTTAAGGACACCCTCTCCTCTCCGATGGGGTGACTGAAAAAAGGCCTATCTCAGAGAAGGTTGATTAGGGAGCATTGAGAGGAAGGCTGCAAGGGACGGCTATAGGTATAGTATACATGCGCAGGAGTGGCGGTTCGGCCCTGTGTAGGGTGTCACCTAAGGTGTACTCTACACAATGAGGTGCTGGGCGGCATGGAGTGCCCAGGGGTTTATATAGATGCATGGTACGGTTGCGGTACTGAGCAAAGTACAAGTGAAAGGGACGGTGTGCTATCAAAGTTACCGTTACTGGTCTGCATGAGCCTGGGGAAACGTATGGTGGTGGTACGCATGTACCCTTTTGGTTAGAGGCAACATGGATGTCCACATGGTGGTACGTGTGGACCATACAATGGGTGGTCGGCCTTTGATCCTTACGCAGCCATTGTACGAGCTCCCTAGTGAGTGTGTATGGTCCTTTTTGGGGCGGTGTTCCCAAATTTGGGGCACCGGCCTCGATTTGTGTGCTAGAGCGCCCGGGGAGGCGATTTTTTTTGTTATAGCGAAAATGTCCAAGATATTTTCTTGGTCATTGGGGTGCAGACCATTCGTCAATCGGACACCCAGTCGTGCATTTATTAAGGTTTAAAGGCCGTCATTTTTTAAACCATAAATAACTAAAATTCACGTATAAGCTTGATATCTGGTGTCTGTTTTGGATGTTGTAAAATCCTATACTAGGGTAAAATCGTGCACATATTCTAAATTTGGACTCAAAATTTGAAGATTCTTAGTTGAAATGGCTCGTTTAATAAAATCACTGATTTTTACACCAAAACTCATAAATTCATCTATTTACAGGGACATTTCTTTATTAATGAAGATGGGCATATTACATCCTTCCCCCCTTAAAGAAATCGAGATATCTTCTCGTCATGAATTGGGGATAATCCTTTAAAAGTGTAGCTTCATCTTCCCAAGTTGCATCCTCTTCAGGAGGGTAGTCTTTCCGCTGTACGAGATGTTCTACAAGAGTTCTATTACGGAGTTGCCTTTCTCTAGAATCTATGATTCTACTGGATTGTAATTCAAGGACTCCTTGAGTAGGGATAAAAACTTGGTCATGATCAAGAATATGATCGAGAGACTGGGTACATAAGGCTTTAACAAACTTACATGAAATACATTGTGGACTTTGATATGGGCTAGGAGCTAGAGTTTATAGGCATTTTTACCTAGACACTTGATAGCTGTATAGGGACCACAATACCTAGGGCTGAGCTTCTTATATTTTCCAAGTGATAGAGAACTTCATTTGGGTCGTACTCATAGAAGAACTTTGTCTCCTTCCTTGAAGATCCTTTTAAACCTCTTGGTGTCATCATAATGCTTTTGCCGATCTTGAATAGCTTGAATATCCCTTTGGAATTCCTTGGTCTGTTCCTCCATGTCTCTTTGAGCAATTTTCTGGATGCCTGCACTCTTATGGTTGGATTAGAGAAGTTTAGAGGAGATAAGAATTCTTGCCCATATAGAGTGCTTTAAATGGTGACATTCCTATGCTGCTCTGATGATAAGATGTATTGTAGGCAAATTCTACTAGAGGAAGGTATTGAATTCATCTCCTTGGTTCCTGCCCACAATATTCTTTGATAATGTCTTCAATTACCTGATTGACTCTCTTAGTCTGGCCATCGGTCTCTGGATGATAAGATGTGCTAAAGCAAATTTCAGTGCCCAAGGCTTGAAATAAGGACTGCCAAAACTTTGAAGTGAAGTCAGAATCCTAGTCACTTACTAGTCTCTTTGGGAGACCATGAAGTTTGAAGGCTTCGTTGATGAATAATGGAGTAACATCAGAAGCTTTTGAAGGTCTTCTTTGCTGGTATAAGATAAGCAAGTCCACTACTACCAAAATGGAGTCATATCCTCCCTCTACAGTGGAGAGACTTGTGACAAAATCCATACTAATGCACTACCACTTCATTTGGGGAATATCCAAGGGTTAAAGTTTCTTAGGCATCTTGACCCTTTCAGCTTTGATCCTTTGGCAGCATGAGAGACATTGCTTCAAGTATCAAAGGACATTATTTTCATACCTGCCCAATGAAAGGTCCTCCTTACATCATTTAATGTTTTCGAATAGCCTGGGTGCTAGCAGGACTATCATGAGCTTCATGGAGAATTAGTTTCTTTAAAGCAGGATCCTTAGGGATGCATAGCCTGTGATTGAAGTAGAGGTTTCCTTTATGAGCGGAGTATCCCTTAATTAGATTCTTCTCCTTCTTTGAATTTCCCCCTTCTTCTACTAGCTTCACCATCCTCTGATAATCTGGATCATGAGATGAGACTTCTTTCACCTTGACTAGTATGGGATCATTTAGCATCAAAATTGCACTTAAGAAAGATTTGCACGGCTAAGTGCATATACTATCACATTATCTTTCCCAGGGTGGAATTTGATGTCGAAGTCATATTCTTGTAGGATTTCAATCCATGTCCTTTGCCCGCAAGTTGAGGCTAGGCTGGGTGAAGATCCACTTCAGACTTTTGTGGTCAGTTTACAAGATGGAAATGCCCCCCAAGAGATAATGTCTCCATAATTTGAGGCAATGAACAATTGTTAAGAGCTCCAAATCATGGGTGACATAATTTTCTTCATATTACCTCAGCTTGCAGGAAGTATAAGCAAATGGTCTTCCTTCTTAGCCTAAGATACCACCAAGTGCTAGACTACTGGCATTAGTAACCACTTCAAACTCCTTGGTGAAATCAAGAAGTTTCAGGACTAGGGCAAAAGTAATAATAGCCTTGAGCTAATCAAAATTGTTTTGATGGATTGGAAGCCACACAATTTTCCAATCCTTCTTTAGAAGATTCATCAAGGGTGCAGCTACGAGGGCATAATCTTTGACGAAAATCTTGTACCATCCTGTGATCCCCAAAAACCCGCGAACTTCACGAATTGATTTAGGGGGTGGCCACTCTACTATATCTTTGACCTTGGCGGGATCTATTGAGATACCATCTTCGGAGACGATGAATTCAAGATACTCAATTTGATGAGTAAAGAAGGTACATTTTCTCTTCTTCGCATAGAGTTTTTGTCTGCACAACAATTGCAGAACCCTACGCACATGCTCCTCATGCTCTTCCATTGACTTGGAGTAGACTAAGATGTGATAAAAAAAGACGCACAAATTCATCCAAGTAAGGATGGAATATATCTTGCATTAGGCGGTTGAAGGTTGCAAGAGCATTGGTTAACCCGAATGACATTACAACAATAAACTCATAGTGGCTCTATAACGGGTATTGAAGGTTGTCTTGGATATATCTGCTTCCTTGACTCTGATCTGATAGTAACCAAACCTCAAATGTATTTTTTAGCTCTTTGCAAACAATTATATGTCATAGGAGGAGGTTTTGACAAAAGATAAAAAAGGTTCACCATGGTCCCATTTTTACAATCTTGTAAAATGGGTATTGGGATTTTTCCAAATTCTCTAATATGGTAAATCACTTTTTTTCCAGGCCTAATCTCTCCTAATCATGCATATTTGTGGAATTCCTTAATGCATATGAGCCTCCATGATGCCGACAGTTTAGGAGTTTTTGAAGCTACAACCACAAAGCACATGGATGTAAGTCATATATTGTTTTGCCAAGTTAGTGTCCCAACCTCATTAAGAAAAATTAAAGATCCATTAAAATGTGGATAACAAGGCACATGGTAAAGGATGGTTTTCCCTCCATTGATTATATAATATAGCCTTGAGAATAATTTGTATATCTTAGAAGATACAACATCCATGAGGGTGAAGTTAGTTACAACCCATCATGAAGTTAGCTAGTTAGTTAACATGATATAAAAACTCTTCTTATAAGTGAGGTCATTGAGAAGAAGATAGTACCTTAAGGAACACACTAAAAGTGATCAAAAAACAAAGTTCCACACTTAATAACAAAAAGGTTCTTGTCTCAAAATTATAAAATGCTTATTTTATGAATAAAACAAGTGAAGCACCAATCTCAGTGCCAATAGAGTAGAAGAAAAAATTGGCTAACAGTAGATACAAGTGATCTTTTAGGGTTGTTGCAATGTCAGGGTACCTAGTTTTGTCTAGTGCCTCAAAAAATGGGACCACCCTTTTTAGACATGCAACGTAGGAAGGGTATCTCTTAAAATATATTTGGAGGGATCAATGCTTGACATGCATACACCCAAACCTAGCTTTGACTATCTTGTATGAGATCAAACACATCCATGACATAGGATCCATGCCACATCTCGTATGAGGTATTACATGCCAAGTTATATGCCATATCACATCCAACACATATCTTGTATGAGATATTACATTTTCTACATGAGTTCCACATGTATCTCTTTTGAGATATACAATATGTCCTTTTAAAAATCATAAAATAACTTTAGATATCTCATACGAGATACCTATTTTGTTGTAATACAATTATGAATAATATTTGTATACACATCTTGTACAAGATATGTAAAATGCACAAATTATAAGTACTAATAACAGATTCACAAAAAATCTAGACCAATTGTTCATATCTCATATGAAATATCATCGTTTATATCTAGTATGGGATATACGATAATCTACATCATTCTTAAATGAGAGACGATGATCAAACATATGATGTCTACATGGCTTGATTTCAATGACTTTTGCTTAAACCCTAGAATAAACCTAGATCTCGTATGAGATGTATAAAGGTGAAATAAAAAATTCCTCTCATTCTTCATTTCTTTGAGAGAGAGAGAGAGAGAGAGAGAGAGAGAGAGAGAGATCTAGCTAGCTACTTTTGAGTGCTTAATGATAATCTTGGATCCTAAACCTTGTTTCCTTTCATAGTAGTCCATTCACATTGGGTAGTTGGGGGTTGTTCACATGGAGCCTAGCTACTCCATGGGATGCCTTACAAGCGATATAGAGGTAGAGCTTTTGTAGGTGTGCATGCTAGTGCAGTACACAATCCATCTATATTGTTGCACCTTGTTGTGGACTTAGAGTCTTTGTTGGAATCCCTACTTAGCTTTAGCCCCATCATTTTTGTAGATCAGTGGTTAGCTAGCTCCAATGATATTATCATCACACACATGGTTTGACCTACGAGAAGATAAGGATGATACTCAATATTAGAGATGCTACCCTAGACCATTTTTGGGACCAGAAGGGGCATGGAAGGGCATAGGAGGCTGCTTGTGATCTCTAAAAAAAAACCTTAAATAGAAGCACATATCTATAGTACTTTGCACATCAACTTCATGCAGAGTTTGTGATGCAGAGTTTGTGTTGGGTCATGATGTTGATTATAGGAGCCATCAATCCGGTTCTAGTGCTACCAAGGGTCCCCTACAATATCAGGCACTAGGAGATATGGCATAGAGCTTCAATGGTTTTGATTGAACCACAATTTATCCCCTTTTATACTATCTAGGCTCTTGGTTCTTAGGTGGGGATAGATGGTTAAGCAGTTGGGTGGATCCATGGTAAGGTGGTACACTTGGGACCACTAGAAATAGTGGTTTTTGGGGTGTGGTTTGCAACTTGGAAATAAAATTTGAATTGGAAAAAAATGAAAATAATTTGAAAACTAAGAAAAGAACATGTACATAATTGAAAAGATAGTGGGGGATAACTGAATGTGGTGGGGTAATTATTATTTTTCCCATGCATTCTCTACATGCACTATCTCATTCAAAAAATGCCAAAGGGGTTATAACCCATTAAGGTGGCCCAATTTATAAACTCAATTTAAATCAATTTATAAAGTTAACAAATAGTGTTTATATAACTAGTTGTTAACTTATAAAGTGGTTTATATAACTAGTTGTTAACTTATAAAGTGGTTTTACCCAATGGGGTGTAAATCAGTTTATAAAGTTAACAAATAGTGCTTATATAACTAGTTGTTAACTTATAAAGTGGTTTTAGCCAATGGGGTGTAAATCTTGACAACCTATTATATGGTTATGTCGGTTCGAAACCTATGGTAAAAAACCCTTAGAGGTGCCCCAAATTATACACTGATTTTCAACCAGTTGGACAAACCATCAACCGGTTGCAAAGCTCTTTGTTGAAAATCACTTGCTTTTCTCCCAACCTCAAAATAGGCTAATTAGTGAGTTCAAATTAGTGGTTGGAAATTGATTAATGAATTACCATGTGTTGAAGCAATTTGTGTATTTCTTCTTCTAATAATTTGAAAGAAGATGTGATTTACTAATGAATTTCAAAATGTGCAGGCTACACTTTAGCACCGTCTTTTAGTAAAAAAGGAGGGGCAGAAGTAAGACATGAACATGTTGATCTGAATAAGGTTATGGAGCATAGGCTTTATTTTATGGATGCAAAGGAAACCCTAGAGTAAATGTCTCGTATGAGAAGAATGCCTAGTGAGTGTTTTTCGATCTCCATCATCATGCTTTCACATGATAAGACCACACTATTGATTCAATAAGTGTTATCACATTGATGGCTTGGAAGAAGGGGAGGGAGGCATCAACAAGGAACCAAAGAGAACAACTCCAAGAGCTAAGTTGAGTGCAGGAGAGCTGTTACCCGTGAGGCATGATGGACGAAGCTCTGCAAGTGGGCACCACACTACAAGTGCTAAACCGGGGCAAGCATGTACTAACCACGTGACACATTCTAGGATGCCAAAAGAGGAAGGATTATGATGATCAAGGTGAGTTAAATGTTCAACCGTCACCTGTGAGGCAAGAAGCTCTCCAAACGGGCAAGCTTGTACTAACCGCCGTGTGATGCGTTCTAGGACACAAAAAAGGAAGAGTTATGATGATCAAGGTGAGCATTATTTATGAGTCATCTAAAAAGACCCTAACCACTATCCCTAGTGCTGGCCACTTATATTTTCTTGTTCTTGTAGTTGAAGCAACTTTACTGGATGTGACCTTGGAAAAGAGGAAGAAGAAGAAGAGAAAGACTAATGTTCTACTGCCCTCAAGGGATGTGCACTCGAAAGAAGATGTTCTGCTACACTCGAGAAATTAGCAATAACTACAGCATCTGGGTTTGTAGAGGGTGAGAATAGAGAATCCAAAGTTAGAGATAAGAAAGAATCATGTGAGAATGCGAATGAAGGTACTACTAGGCTAAAAGAAGCAAATGATTTAGTGGGTTGAACCTCAAAATCTAAGGGGCGTAAGCTATGCTTGTAGCCATCTGTAATAAAACACTCCTCTTTTTTGCTCCGATCATCTCTGGCGATATATTTCAAGTTTCATTCCGCTAGTATCCCTCCAAAGTCCTTTTTTGTTGTCATCTCTACTCTTCTATGATTCTATCTGTGCGTTGTTTCCTTCTTTTATCCATATCTATGTGTATTATGTTGCTCATGAAATTTAGTGCTCGGGGACTATGTATTATGTAGCTTCGATGATTCAATTCTCTTGAATATTTGATTGGATGCACGTAAATCTTGTCAAAATAAAGATTTTTTAGATTTGAGGTAGTTATGTATGGAAGTTCTAATGAGCCAAAAAAGAATTTGCACCCGTGGGAGTTTGTTAAAAAAAAATTCCTTTACTGATCCAGATAATTCCCTTTTCAACACGCTATTCTAAAAAATGGTGATAGAGAACACTTGCTTTGCAAATGGGAACATTAATCCTGAATTGGGGATTCTAATTAATATACAACATCAACATGCACACAAAAAAGAAGAAGAAGAAGATTTAAAACAATATCAATACTTCAAGGCTAATTTACATACATCTGGTTTTGTTATGTCATTGATTTTAGCATATAGTAGGTTATAATCATACACCGTAATTTAAAATTGATTAGGGTTGGGAGGAGGTGGGCTTGATCTTCTTTAGTGGTCTTCCTTCTTCTTCATCTTCTTCTTCAACTTCATCTACCGGGAGATCTATTCTTGGTAGTTGCACCTTTGGAGGCAAAAAATTTGGAGTAACATACCGGCTCTTTCTTGTCCTCATTATATATCTTTTCCCATAAGGAGGCAATGTGTCTAGCTCGTTAATTCCTATTGTAAGAACTTGAGCTATGTATGATAGGTGTAGTAAGGGCATCGTAGTGCTTGATATCCACGCCCGTTGACCAAACACCTGTAATGCAAACTATTTCTCCACCAACAACACTTTCTTAGCATTCAAAGGCACATCATATACACCACAAAACCTAGAGAGTACTTTCAATGCAAATTAA
This sequence comes from Cibotium barometz, assembly GCF_041138505.1. Classification (NCBI taxonomy): domain Eukaryota; kingdom Viridiplantae; phylum Streptophyta; class Polypodiopsida; order Cyatheales; family Cibotiaceae; genus Cibotium; species Cibotium barometz. The sequence continues at coordinate 54,525,924 of NC_141069.1, forward strand.
GGAAAGTTTGCATTGTATTTTGAGAAATCTTTATGAAATATAATCTGCATAGCAGAATTATAATCATCATGATTCAAGTCAATTTACTGTCAATTATAAGCAAGTATCATAAATTGTATGTACCTTTTGTTGATTCAAAATTCTTATATATTCAACAAGACCAACATTCTTTCGATGACTTGTTGATTTTGAACTGCTAGCATTGGATGATCTTGAGCCTCCTGCTTTCTTCAGGAAATCATCATCATGTACAAAAACCTAGAAGCAATGTAATATGTTTAATCAAAAAAATACACGTAAAATGAATACTAATAGCTTAATTTTTTTTGGGTACTATTACCTTTTGATTTTCATCACCCTCAAGCATGGATCTCATCCATAAAGGGATCATAGACTTACTGTCTTCATGTCGGTAGGTGCTATATATTTTCCCATATCTTCCAAACCAAGAAAATCTACAATTACTGTAGCCTTCTCCTTAGAAGGCAATTGGATTTCATATGTCTTAGCTTCATTAAACATGTCCTTTAATATCTCCTTTCCAAGCAAATACTTGGAGTCCTCGACTATAGAATCAACAACTAGGAAATGTTTGTCAGCTCCTTGCTCTACCCACCCCATGTCTGCTTCACTATAATTTGCTAAAGCAGCAAAACAATAGTCGTCTCACGAATATTAAATTGATACATAATGTCTGTTAATAATACATAATCAAATTGGTTTGCCATAGTATCTTCCATAGTAGAGCTAGGCAATGAAGGAAGTGACAAGTTTCCCTATTCATTATCATTAGGTGGACTGGCTTCCAATGGGATTATACTCATAGGTGTTGCTGAATTGACACTAACAAGGGGTGTACTTGTGGGAAACATTTCCTTTTCGGCCTCTGCCCTCTCCTCAACTAGATTAATAGCCATCTCTTCCTCAAATCCATCATCCTTGATTGGCACTTGACTGCTTGGTAAATCCATTGTCTAGGGCTTAGAGTATTTAATAAGGAGATGCAGAAAACAAAGAAATCCATAACTATATTGGAGAAGGCAACACTTCTTTGAGTGTATTGGGCATTTCTCCTCTACTCTACTACAACAGTTGGGGATCTTTTCACGATAACAATTGAGCCTTCTTTCATGACTTTATCTATTGCAAAATTAGATGGATGAACATATCGTTCACAATCAAACTTCACGATGTTGCTAGAAACAATCCAATCACATTGAGAACAATCCTAGAAATATTGATAAATTAAAGTTCTCAAAAGGAAATTTTGCATTGCACATTAACGACAATTTAGGAGCACGGTGGCAGGCATGTGCATTGTATAGGATCATATATAGCTTTTCTATGTAAGACTCTTCCACCTCGTCATCTAATTCCAAGAGAATGCGCAACTCATTTGTTGACATGCCTAAAGAGACATTTCAATCAATTAGGACAAGCACACTTAATATAAAAGGGGTCAATACTAAGCGATCACGGGCTTAGATGATGCATGCAAGTCCCTTGTCACTTAGTACTGAGCCCAAAATAAAAGAAAACAAAATGTAACATGCCCATCTTCATTAATAAAGAAATGTCCCTATAAAAGATAAATTTATGAGTTTTTATGGTGTAAAAATTAGTAATTTTATTAAACGGCCATTTCTACTTAGAATCTTCAAATTTGGAGTCCAAATTTGGAATCTACATGCAAATTTATCCTATTGTAGGATTTTAGAGCATCCAAATCGAACACCATATCAAGCTTATACGTGAATTTTAGTTATTTTTAGTTTAAAAATGACGGCCTTTAAACCTTAATAAATGCACGACCGGAGTTTGATTGATGGATGGTCTCCACCCCAATGACCAGGGGAACATCCCGGACATTTTTACCAAAAAAAAAATTACCCCCTCCTCCCACAAGCGCTCCGGCACGCAAATCAAGGTTGACACCCCAAATTTGGGGACCCTGTCCCAAAAAGGACCGTACACACTCACCAAGGTGCCCGTACAATGGCCGTGTAAGGATCAAAGTCTGACCACCCATTGTATGGTCCACACGTACCGCCATGTACACATCCATTGTTGCGTGACGGTGATCAATGCAAGGATGCAACACAAAGATGGAAGTAGGAAAACAAGAGACTTGACATTCTTATTGAGGGCTCTTGTAGAGAGTTCCAAAGTGTGGGTGAGTGTGGGAGTGGGCTTGAGAATAATCCCACATGGGAAGTTTTGGGAGTTTTAGGAGTTTTAGTATAAAAAGTGGCTCATTTGAGAGCTCACACACACATTGGGTTAAACTCATGTTTGAGCTCTCTTGAGACTAGCTCTCCCTCTTGTTCATAGAGGTGCAAGGTCTTCTCTCTCCCCATCTACACTATTTTATGAGCAATGCTCTTCTAATTCAATGCAATGAGATAATGTTTTTCTCTCTTCTCATCTCTATTCTCTAGTGTGCATGCTTCTTTGTTGATTCTTGTGGGTTCTCTATTAGGCTTTGTGTGGTAGTGGATTCAAGCTTAAGCTTCTCCATAGCTTGTAGCTTCTCCATAGTGTGCATGCTTCTTTGTTGATTCTTGTGGGTTCTCTATTAGGCTTTGTGTGGTAGTGGATTCAAGCTTAAGCTTCTCCATAGCTTGTAGCTTATCCATGGGCAAGGCATTGCTTGAGTAGTGAATGAGAATGTATGTTTATTTCAAGTTCCATTAAGCTTCAAGGTTTGTGTGCATGCTAGGGAACTAGGTGCTTGAGAATGAAGTATGCTTTGAGCTTGTGTATGCATTAGCTTAGCTTTCTTCTTCTTGTATTGGATGCATGAATGAGTGGGATGATGAGTGAATGAGTTATGGCAAGATTGAGCTTGTGTGTAAAGTCTATGTCAAGGTAGTGGTGTTCATTGCATTTTCTCCATTCGTGGATAAGCTTCCGTGCACCGGTACTACGGGTTGAATCCCTAGCTCCGAAAGGGATGCAAATTCCATTGGATTGAGAAGGTGAGGTGGTGGCCGACGAAGTAGAGGTGGCCGAGCTTCAGCTGCTCTAGCGGCGAAGGAAGAGCGGGCGGCGAAGGGCCGGCAGGCCACTGAATGCACCAGAAAGCGAAGGCATCAGCGAAGGCGGGGCTGCTGGCCGCTGAAGGCAGCAGAGAAGCCAAGCAAGTGAAGGCCGGGGTCGAAAGAGAAGGCGAAGGCCTCTGCTAAGGCGAGCTCGCTGAAGGGCCTTAGCAGAGGCGACGGAGGTGTGGAAGCGAAGGACGGCAGGCCGCTGAACGCAGCAGAGAAAACAAAAGCAGTGGCGTCAGAGAAGAGCGCCAAACGAGAGCGAAGGCGAAGGCGATAAGGTGGCCGCACGATTCGCAAGGATAAGAGGATAAGGTTAGTATTTTTTAATTATTATTTTTTTACTATTTTTTAATTTTTTGTTAATTTTTTATTTTTCAAAATTTGCATACCAATTTTCATGTTTTTTTTACATTTAAATAATAATAATAATAATAATAAAAAGTTAAAAAATAAAATAATAAAAAATAAAAAATAATTTAAAAAAATAAAATAATTTTTTTATAAATTATGTGTTTTCTTAGGAGTCCACATTTTTTGCATATTCTGCATTTTTTAAAATTTCTATAATTTTTTGCATAATTAGTGTAATCTATATAATTAGTATTTTTGTGTAATTAGTAAAAAATAAAAACATTAAAAAAATATGTATTTACACACATATTCATGTTAGTTGCATTTAGTGGTTAGGTAGGGTTTTTTTTTAAAAAAACTGGGCACTGCAATGTGCAAAAAATAGCGTATGCATCTATGCTCGGGAACAATACTAGGGGGACGTAATACTAGTGCACCATCTAGGGTAATCACTCAAGGGAGCAGCACTCAATCGGTTGTAGTAGGCAACTTGGAGAGCATTCTTGAGACATCTTCGGAGTCTCAAACAGAGAGCCTCTCAAGAACATGGAGTGATATTTCAATGGACATAAACGAGTCATTTGGCATGAATAGACCATCCACACCCATTGGTATGGCAGATTCTGCTAATCCATTTGAAATCCCAGATGGGGAGTTGATTGACAATATGAGACTCCATTTCTTGTATACAAACGCGCATGGCAGTGAGATCTACAAAGACCCAATGAGCCGGTTTGTTGTAAAAATTGCAGACATTCATTCTGCATTTGAACCAACACCATGGGTAAACTACCAAAACGATATGTACATGGGTAGAAATGGAGTACGCTATGAGGTCACCAAAAATCCTGAACAAGTGGATGCTTTGGGTATACTTCAACCTAGCGCACAAGCAAAGCAGAAAAAGGAGCTTCCATCGGACCCAAATGTGCCAGGAACATCGCGCAGACCTGGTACGCCCATTTCTTTACTTGAAGAATTGTTTTCTGACCGAAATTGGGAGGATAGAGAAAGAACGGGAAAAGAAAAAGTGACCAAGAAAAACCCATGGGACATAGTAAAAGAAATTCCAGTAGTTAAAATCTATCAGAACGACCCAGTTAAAGAGGTGTATAGGGATGTGGTAGAAACCTACTATGCAACCACTAAGCACTCGAGCTTAGAGCTTCCAGTCACGCATACAATAACTATAGAGCATCTAGACAGTTTCACTAAGTGTGTTCATGATAGATGGGGGAACGACTTTAGAACCCTTGAATGGCCAGAGGTTAGGGAAATGACATGGAAAGGAAGGCCCCTTTTCACTGAGGTGTCTACCTTAGACACGGCACGTCCAGATAAATCTACCTTTCGAGGAGAAACACTAGCACTACCATGGGCTAGAACCCCAAGTGTGGCTCGACCAGCACCTTCCATGCGAACAACTGCTAAAGGACCAGTCTTTCCAACGATTGATCCTACGAGGAGACCCGAGGCTATTAGAGAATCTAGGGGAGAAGAAAGACCACGAGCAAGTGGATATGTACCTCCAAGAGAACCCCATAGACCAAGTGAACTAACATTTGAAGAGCCTAGATTTAGAGGCCGAGACTCATATAGGAGACATGGCGATGAATATTCTAGAAAAGTGAGACCATCTGCGCTGCAAAAGCTTGTCAAGAAGTATGACGGATCCGGTGACCCATATGACCATATAGCAGCTTTTAAGCAAGCTATACATGCGGAGCAAGTCACGGATAAGCATACGCAAACCGAAGGATTTGGCTTGACGCTAGAGAGTAAGTCTTTATCATGGTTTCAAACTTTAGAGCCTGAGGCAAAGCGATCTTTCGATGGGCTGGAAAAGAGCTTTATAGCTGCATTTTCAAAAATGGGAATTAAGCACAACGCGGTAGCTCAAATTTACGCCTTTAAGCAAAAAGATCAAGAATCGGTGCGAGATTGCGTAAATAGGCTAAAGTAGTACATCAATCGATGCCCTGACGATGAGAAGCCAAGCCAAGGAAGATTAATTTCTATCTTCTTGGAAGGCTTACGAAACAAGACGCTTCACGCTCACTTGTACGCAAAGAAGCATGTCATCTTCAATGAGTGTTGCATGGATGCCATCGATTACGATGACAACTTTGACATGACTAGCATGGGAAACCAAGATAGTCATCCGGATGATAAACGTAGCTCTGGGAAGGGCTCTGACTCTAGTGTGCCATTAGTTAATCTAGATCAGATTGCTGAGATAGTATTGAAAAAGATGGGGCAATACTACAGACCTTCCTACCGACCCCAACTATCATACATGCATACTGTACCTACAGGCCCTTACGTCTGTGGAGGATGTGGAGGTAGCCATAAAACCGAGCAATGCCCAACCTTCTCACCATTGGTTGGCAATCAACCAACAAAGAAGTGGTGCCAGCTTTGTAAATGGAACTACACACATGTGACTTCGGACTGCAATCACATTGCCAGGATACAAAGGGAACAAGCAAACAACTCTGCACCTAGGCAGCAAGTTGTGAACCATGAGAGAACTTTAGTTGCTCAAGAGCAAGCACGGCCGGTGCTAGGAGCTCAACCTCCTCCACCTGGCACAGCTTCCTTTAGATATGTGGAATATGAGAATCCTGAATTAGGTATGGAGATGGTTAGCTCTCAACCATGCTACATCGAAGTGGAGCATCCTCTTGTCGAACCCTACTTTGAGAACCCAACCGGACCAAGCCTAGTTCATGACTTTAATGGAGACCCAAGCTCTTTGATGCTTATAGGATCTCAGCCAACCAAGACTCAAGGTTATCCAGGACCATATCCTACAAAGAGACTATACCCCACGCAACAAACAGGACCATGCTACGAACGTGGTGGACCACATTGGGCGAGAGAATGTCTAAACAAGAAACGATCCCTCTTAGCTAACATAGGCACAACATCTACGTTTCCACCTATAGAGAGGTTTTTCCAAGGGTGTAGCATTGACCATCTACCAAAGGATTGCTTGTTGAAGCCTGCGGATCTGGCAGCACAAAAAGCTAAAGCGCCCCTCAACTATGTTGAAGTGATTCCATCACCCACGACATCTGAGGAGGAGAACGAACTAGTGTCGCTAAGAGTAGTGACTAGAGCCCAAGCGCAAAAGAATGTCAAAGAGGTTGTTGAGAAATCCTCTGAGATTAAGGTTCTATTCAAAGATGGAAAAGAGAGAAAGAAATCAACTCGACGTAAACCACGCAGCAAGAGGAGTAAGAAGTCGAAGGAGCAGAAGAGCTCTGATGGAGGAGATTCTATCCCAAAAGAGCTAGAAGGAATGTTGAAAACAAAACAAATAGGAGAGAAAAATCAAACTGAGCAAAAGGGAAAAGCATCTGAGTCTGAGGAAAGCTCAAGAGGATCAGTCCTTATGGACAAGGTGTACGAGCCTTTAGATGCAGTGCTTCAGGCATATAATAGTAGGATCACAGCTCTGACCGAGCTGCCTAAGAAACTGCAAGAATATCCCAATCCTCATGAAGAGACAATCAACTTGGCTATCCATAAGCAGTTGATTAGGGATACTCAGACTCTAATAGATGGCCCACCACCTATGTACACAAGAGGACCTGCTTCTCTGAAGCCTAACTTAGAGACAATACCAGAAGCCATGCCAAGCATGGAAAAGGGAAGTGAAGTTGTATCTCTACATTTCCCAAAAATGCCTGAAGGAGATGATTTACCTCATACCAATGCAGACGAGTCAAAACCATTGACTACCGTGGATTTTGGAGATGAAATTCTTGAAATAGAGGAAGCAGTAGTAAGGGAGATGTGGGAAGCGGTGCAAAAACAAGTTGAGGATCTAGCATCTTCTGACAAGTCACCATCGTTCTCTATAGTAGAATTCTCGAATCAAAGGGTTCAAGAATTAGATGCTTTATCTTTACCAGATGATGCTCAGACTATTGTCTCAGCTCGGAGCAACAAGCTCACATGTAAGATACTGCCCTCATATTTAGGACTGTATGAAGCACATAGCCAAACCATGCGAGTACCATTAATGACACGACAACCTCATTCTCAGGAACGAGACATAGGGAGTTTACAAGCTTTAATGTCAGCACTAGTTATGTGTATCATTCCACTCGTAGAGTTCTTAAAGCTTAGGCCAAGATTGTGGGGAGAAGTGGCTACACAATTAACTGAGCAAGGATTGTGGAACCAGAACATCCAAGTTAAGGAGTTGTTGAAGGCAAAGGCTTCTGAGCTAATGCTTAAGCAAACAATTCCGGTTCCTGTGAACAAAGTTGGCAAGCATTGTGAAGACGATGAAGGAAATACTACGCTTCTTGTGGAGATCAACAAGATTGAATCTATAGCTATTCTAGATAGCGGAGCAGGGGTGAGTATAGCAACAAAAACTGTATGGAAAATGTGGGGAAAACCTGCAATTAGAAGTACAAGGATGAGTTTGCAATTGGTAGACGGAAATCTAGAGGAGTCCCATAGGATTGCTTGAGAAGGTTATAGTCAAGTCATGTGGCATTGAGTATGGACATACCTTTGCTATTGTAGACTTTGGCGCAAGAACACAAATTATGAAGTGATCCTAGGAAGGCCATTCATGCGCCAATTTAAAATGATTCAAGACTGGGGTTACAATTACTTGTACCTCAGACATGAGAATGTAACCACCACGAGGGTGAATCTGAAAAACCACGCTTATCGAGATGTGACGCACTCTCCTGTGGATGAGTTTGATCCCGCTTCTTCAGAAGCATCGGGAGCAACTACGTCTGAAGGAAGAGCTGATCTATGGATCTGTGGAGCATCTTGTCGAGACTTGCAACCTGGAAATGTTACCATAGACAGAAGTGTGACGGATGAGAACTTGATAGATCCCTTAGAATGGAACCATGTTTTAGCTACCATAGACACTTGTGAATTGCCAAGGCAAACACAGTTCTGTGATCCAGATGGGTATGACATTATTCCCGTAAGAATGCTAAGACCAATCTATGCAGAGGAACCTCAAGAAGCCCCTAGGTATGAAGCAAACAAATCATTATTGCTAGGAGATATGGTATCTGTAGAGGAAGTATCCCCTCTTGAGTACAGCTCAGCTGACGAAGGAGATGAGGATAGATGCTTAGAATCCTGTGATGGGAAGGATTTGGATGACGATGCCATAGTCCCTAAATCAGAGTTAGAGAAGATAAGATTGTTGTTAAAGAGCAGAGAGGTCTTACTGAGCATTCCTAGTGACAAACCGAAACGTAAGTTTTGCAAGAGTCACCGAAAGTTTCGCAAATAGGAAGTCAAGGAAAAGAGAACAACAACAAAAAGAAAGAGAAGATGTGGATAAAGAAGACTTTATTCCACCTCCAACCTTTGTAGGTAAGAACGAGTACTTGTATTACTTGGGAGCTGATGATTGCATCAAAGACGAGATGAAATGGAGATACGGCTTTCAATTAGTGCAAAAGCTAAACAAGAAGGAGAGTGATAACCCAAAGAAGAAGAGGAAAAGGAAACCAAAGCTAAAATCTAAGGCTTCAGTGCATTCAGTCCCAAGACTGAACAAAGCACCATGATGAGAGTGGAGCGTAAAGCTCTAATGCAAGAACGGAAGAGAATGCTAAAAGCAGCATGGTCTTCCATGAGTGATGACTCAAAGGAAGAAGAGGATACCACAAATATCCCCCTCAAACTTCAAGAAATTCACCATACAAGATCGGAAAATAGTCTTGCAACAACCTATTCGACAGAGACCTGAAGAGGAACTAGGAGTTTCCTATGATGGCCCTGAGGACGCCAAGAAAATAGACCTGGTAGAACCAAGCGAAGAGCCATGTAATGTGTGGATTGCCACAGACTTAACCCAAGCGGAGGAAGAATTGCTAATCTCTACTCTGAGAGAGTATCGAGATATATTTGCTTGGAGTTACAAAGACCTTAAGGGGGTAGATCCAAAGATCTGCCAGCATACAATTCCCATGCGAGAGGATGCCAAGCCATCCAAGCAGTGTCCTTACACGTATAACGATAATTTTGCCAAAAAGATCAAAGAAGAGATTGACAAGCTATTAGCGGCTGAATTTATTTATGAGATTGAACATACAGAATGGGTTTCACCGATTATGGTAGTACCTAAGAAGAATGGAAAACTACGAGTATGTGTCAATCTAAAGAAAGTAAATGTTGCTACTGTCCGAGACCACTATCCGCTTCCACTCAGTGATCATGTATTGGAGAGGGTAGCTGGTAAGAAGGCATACAGTTTTCTTGATGGATTTTTGGGCTACAACCAGGTATCTATTGATCCCAAGGATCAACACAAAACTGCATTTGCTACAGAATGGGGAGTGTTTGCATATAGAGTCATGCCTTTTGGTTTGACTAACGCTCCAGCCACCTTTCAAAGGTTGATAAGCCATGCGTTCAAAGAATACCTGCGATTATTTCTTGAAATATTCATGGATGACTTGTGTGTGCATTCCATAAACAGAGAAGAACACATAGAGCATCTCAAAAAAATCTTTGAGAAATGTAGAGTGTATCGCATATGCCTTAACCCTGATAAATGCAAGTTTATGGTTAGGCAAGGGAAGATTCTAGGCCACATTGTGTCTAGGAATGGTATATCCACAGATGCGGAAAAGATAGCTGTTATTGTTGAGCTACCTAGACCTTACAATGCAAAAGGGATACAAGTTTTCATGGGTCATTGCGGCTACTATCGTAGATTTATCTACATGTACGATGCTGAAATAGCATGGCCATTGTACACACTCCTTGTTGTATTTGAATGGACAGAGGATTGTGAAGAAGCCTTTGAAAACCTGAAGAAAGCATTAGTGACGGCACCTATTCTCAGGTTGTCGGATTGGGATAATTTATTCCACGTACATTCCCTAATCAAATTACATTACCAGCCATAAGTCTACAGGCATAGGTGTTAGAGTTGGGGCACTCTAAAGACCCAAGAATATTTTGAAAGCCCAATGGGATGGCAAGAACACAGCTACCATATGGATGCCAAAGCTCAGAAGTGTTCAAACATCTCCATTCACATCTCCTCCTATTTGTCCCAATGCATTTCCTATGCCTATCGCTAAAATCTCACCTCCGACTAAACTTCAATCTCTTGCACGTACTCTGAAAGGGGTACCAAAAAGAGTCCAATAAAAAGGAACCTGTGCCATACGTCAACACCCCAAAAACAATTTGCATAATGTTACATCCAAAAGCAAATTCATTTTTGAAAGAGCTATCATGCTACAATAGCTACTTTTTGGCAATTCATCTATCGAATCTATTAGCTCTATTTCTGTCATGCCTGTACATACTAGCATTCTTCGTTCAGCTTGCATTAAAATCTGAATACTCCCTTATGTGTTGTGTAGAATAACCAAATGGAGACTTGGTTGGACACATGCAGTCCATCTTTGAACCTAGATAGCACTCACCCTGACCATCAAGGGGGCTATAGCATTGCACCTTTTCAGATGCACTCTTGATATTTTTATGCCCCAGTGGGTGAGGATTACTGTGGAAGACAATTTGTGGAGTTATACTACCAACAACATCATCCGTTTCCACACTGCCACGAGACTGTGCTGATCCTATGGTATTGGGGAATGCTTCCCATATATGTTGGCAGTGTCGCACATACTTCCATCGCTATGGCACTGGTATGATGTAGTAGATCATGGGGGTCACACCTCAACGACATAATCTCTGGATGCCGCAACGTGGACCCAACCAACAAAGACTCCCGGAAGAGGAAAGAGCTCAAACATGGTGCGAAGACACCCTTTGTTTGCTAACCCCTCCCATTTTGCAGGTTCTTCTTCCCCATGAATCTACATGTCAGTTTTGGCTCAATGTGAGTGAATCTTTAGAACGGTTGCAAAACCATAGGTGCCTCTTTAGTCTTCCTACTGTGCCCATACCATATGTTAGTGAAGATGCACTTCTTCCCTTGTTGCCATCTTCTCCATGGGTAGGATTACGTTCTGGATTATCTTTACATCCTGAAGCTATTGATGTCCACCCACCTAAGAATGCAGACATACATCCATCCCCAGTGCAAGACTAGCACTTGTACTCTCTTAATAAGAACTAGAAGTCAGGGCACTTTTTCCCATTGGGTTTTTCCCCTCGGCCAAATCCGGTGTTTAGCACCAATGTTTTTTATTTTTTGTCTTTTTAATTTTCTTTCTCTTTAGTTTGTTTTGTCAGAATAAAACAGATACAAGCACCAAACTACATCTTCCGCTTCAATACCGCAACTGACAGTCATACAAGCACCAAACTACATTTTCCGCTTCAATACCGCAACTGACAGTCATACAATCATGTGCAAACAATTCTTCACCAACCAGCGCTTTAACAGAAAAAGGTGAACTCATGCCAATCTCTTATGTTTTTTGTATTTTTCTTATTGCTTGATTGTTTAAAAATTTCACTTTCCTAATCATGGCAATATGCATCTCCTTTGGTCTAGAGTAGGGATAGCATTCTAGTGGCTTTAGACTTGATAGTGTAAGTTTGACCGTAATCATTTTTTACCCATTTAGCAATACAAAGTAATTAGTGTTTTGTGCTAAAGGTAGTATTCCAGACCTAGGACAAAGAGACTACTTGATAGTGCCTCGATTAATTGTTGTCTTTTGCCTTCTAGGAAAAGAACAATACATTTGGCATTACTTTAGTTAGCTGTAGGTAGTAATTATTAAGGCTTGAACTAACCTATTCAATCTCTACACTGCTTCAATGTTTCCTTCCTCTAGCTAATTGGACGTTTATTGCCATGTCTTATTCAGTAAAATTGCTTGTTTTATTATTGTCTGTCAGTACTTTTGCTTTATTAAAAAAAAAAAAAAGAGACACACAAACCACCTATCATTTTGCTTGCAGGTACACACTGGAGATTCTACTCTTCCTTGGCACCTACGCACTCGAGGACGTGCGCAAAATAGGAAGGGGGGAATGTTGCGTGACGAGTGGTGATCAATGCAAGGATGCAACACAAAGATGGAAGCAGGAAAACAAGAGACTTGACATTCTTATTTAGGGCTCTTGTAGAGAGTTCCAAGTTGTGGGTGAGTGTTGGAGTGGGCTTAAGAATAATCCCACATGGGAAGTTTTGGGAGTTTTAGGAGTTTTAGTATAAAAAGTGGCTCATTTGAGAGCTCACACACACATTGGGCTAAACTCATACTTGAGCACTCTTGAGACGCTCTCCCTCTTGTTCATAGAGGTGCAAGGTCTTCTCTCTCCCCATCTACACTATTGTATGAGCAATGCTCTTCTAATTCAATGCAATGAGATGATATTTTTCTCTCTTCTCATCTATATTCTCTAGTGTGCATACTTCTTTGTTGATGCTTGTGGGTTCTCTATTAGGCTTTGTGTGGTAGTGGATTCAAGCTTAAGCTTCTCCATAGCTTGTAGCTTATCCATGGGCAAGGCATTGCTTGAGTAGTGAATGAGAATGTATGTTTATTTCAAGTTCCATTAAGCTTCAAGGTTTGTGTACATGCTAGGGAAGTAGGTGCTTGAGAATGAAGTATGCTTTGAGCTTGAGTATGCATTAGCTTAGCTTCTTCTTCTTGTATTGGATGCATGAATGAGTGGGATGATGAGTGAATGAGTTATGGCAAGATTGAGCTTGTGTGTAAAGTCTATGTCAAGGTAGTGGTGTTCATAGCATTTTCTCCATTCGTGGTGGATAAGCTTCCGTGCACCGATACGGGTTGAATCCCTAGCTCCGAAAGGGATGCAAATCCCATTGGATTGAGCTACACATGGATCATGCTACTCTTGCTACAAGTGTAGAGAGTCTTCCGTCTCTCTCCATCCATGTTGCCTCTTTCCAAAAGGATACATGCGTACCACACCTTTAAAGGCCTGTGCACCACCACTGTACTTTTTTCCAAGCTCATGCAGACCAGTAAAACCGGTACACTTTGATGGCGCACTGCCCCTTTCAACCATACTTTGCTCAGCACCACAACCGTACCCTGCATCTATATAAACTCCCAGGCACTCCATGCCCAGCACCTCATTGTGTCATAGAGTACACCCTAGCTAGGGGACACCCTACACACAGGGCCATACGGGCCAAGCCGTACCACCACTCTGCACCTGCATGTTGTACCTATAGCCATCCCTTGCAGCCTTCCTCTCAGCACCCCCTAATTAGCCATCTCTTAGATAGGCCTTTTTTCAGTCACCCCACCCTTGTGAGGAGAGGAGAGGGTGTCATTAACTCTTCTCAACCCTCAACCTCTGCAAGCAAAACGTTTTTGCCTTTAAGACATCTCACAAATTCCCCCCTCATTTTTGCATAGACTTTAGCAAGAGGTTTTTGAGGTAAGAGGAGGTTCACACACTGCGGTTTTTTGCTCATAGAGTGAGTAAACGATCTCGGAATTGAGATCTGATTGAAGCACTATGATCGCAGCATCGAGCACCATGAGTTGGTGATGAAGATGGCCCCATCTAGAAAATGCCAAAATGTTACCTCGAGAGAAGCACGCAGCAATGAGATTAGAGAAAGATGCTCCTAATGCAGCTCCAACCCTCCAAGCTCCACAAGGGAACGGTGGCCAGGTTAGCTTGGTTATCATTTAAAAGGAGTTTTAAATTATTCTTTAATATTAATATCAATAAATCAAGAAAGAAGATGCAAATTTTTCCATTGAAAAATGTTAGAAATTCTACGAAGTTACTATTTGAAGTGATGTTGTAATTTGTAATCAATAGTTAGTATTAAAATTGCTTTCTTTACGTCAATGTATTGCTTCTTAGGTTTCTTGCTGGTTGTTGAAGAACTCCTTGGTGTAAAATGCCTCTTCATGATTGTGTATTGATCTTTGCTTCTCTTACAACCTCTTGTAAGTAGTGTTACCTCCACACCATCTACCTTAGGTTCTAGCAATTTCTTTAGAGTGGACACCAGATGTGAGCGGTCCTCACTATGCATGCTTTTAACAAGTACTACAATGTCATCTTCTTCTTCTACTACTGGCATACCCATAGTTACAAGTTGCCATAAGACTCTTCATGTAGTTTATGTGATTTTGAAGAAATCAAATAATTTCATTTAAGCAAATAAAATTTTTATTTTAATCCTATATTGAAATGTTTCCCTTTTTCCCCAAAACTCCTACTAAGGGTGTCCCAAGCTTCATGTGCACTCTTCGCCTCCATGATATGATGTCTGTATATGTCACTTAAACCTAGGGATTTTTTCATTTTTAGTTAGTCATAGAGTTTCACTATCCCCTCTAGTTGCTGGCTTCTTATCGTTCCCATTGGCTATGTTTCAAAGTCCCTTCTTCATTAGTACAAACTCTTGGAATCCATTGAGCAAGGTCTTATTTTTGTCAAACTTATTATTGTGACCCTTAGAATCCATTGAGCAAGGTCCTCTTTCTTGGCTTATATCTTAAGGGTAGTGTATATTCCTTTATAAAATCTTGGTTTGATTAGTGAAAATGAAAAGATTAAAACACTCCCAAATTTAGATTGTTAACCACTCCAGTTAACATTATTTTTCAAGCATGGTTATGCTTCTAGTAACTTATCTTTTTGTAATCGTGCAAAGCGCTAAATTATAAAAGAGATATGGGATGACCGAGCTTATGGCTTGTGTAATTCCGGTCATAGGAAAGAGATGAATATAGAGCTAGGAAGCTAGTTTTGGACCCCTAATTGTGTAAATGGGAGACTGGCCATTGTAAAATGAGAAATCTTGTATATAAGACATTTTATGAAATATGAAAAGGGACAATCCCATTATTCTCGTTTGATTTTTGCCTCTTTCTTTCTCTCACTCTCTAAATCTTGTGGATGTTTGCTTGTATTGTTAATACTTGCATGCTTGATTGTTTTTCTGTGTGCATGTTAGGGATGGTGATGATCTAGCTTCTACTCTCTTATCCCCTCTCTTGTCTCTCTACCAAGGTATCTCTTACATACATGTAGCACGGAGTGAAGGTTGAGATTTCCATGCTCCCTTCTTCTTTTCTCTTCACCTAGCTCTTAAATCTCCACTTGGATGACACAAGTGGTGGTGGAGTAAACCCCTAGCGGCCTCACAAAATGAGAGTTAAGCCTCATTAGGGTTGGCTAAGTACACATCTCTTACTCGACCCGTACATGGTTGTTTCTCTTCTTCTTTCCCTCTCTTTTGTGTGCAAGGTTATATGTTTATCTTAACATCTTTGGCGTCGTTGTTGCCAGGATAGCACTTAGCTTAGGGTCCTCCACATATTTCATGTGCTAGGGTCTTCATTTGACCTGAATGGAGTGCAAATACATCGGTTGTTTTCTTGTGTTTGAGTTGTTGTTTGTTTTATTGATGGTGTTCAATAGAGCTAGGGAGGTCAACCAGAGCATTAGAGTGTTAAGGTCTTCACCAAGTGCAAGAGACACAAGTAAGTGTTCAACTTTTGCTCTTGACATTCATACAATTTTTAAATTTTTATTCATCTTTCATTAAGTTTTCACAATAGTTTAATCATCAAATTAATCTTAATTTATTAGATTTCTTTACTCATTCTAGGCATCAATAGGTAGCAAGAGATTAGCTTTAGCTCCCTATCAAAATAAAAACCCAAAAAAATATTGAGAAGATACCTAAATCTGTAAAAATCAAAGGAGAACTCTCTCAGAATTGTAGGTGAAAATCCCATTCTGGAACGCCTGTTCCATTCATAGTGAATAGCCGGCCGTAGAAAATTTGCCACGCCCATTCCATTCCTCCTGGTCTTATGAAGTCTGAAGCATTAAAAATATAATATTTGCATTAAGTTGGCTTGAATTGCATTTAATCAAGGGGTACATCTGCACTATCAAAGAATATTATAGGTGGCAGTCAGACCTACAGCATTAAAATATTATAGGTGGCAGTCAGACCTACAGCATTTAATCAAGGGGTACATCTGCACTATCAAAGAATATTATAGGTGGCAGTCAGACCTACAGCATTAAAATATCTTTTAAAAAATTAAAATTTGGAAGTGAATTCTCGTACCATTCATAGTGTACACCCATTCCATTTGAATCGCATAATCATTCCTTTCTAAGAAGCATACGCCCATTCCAATGTGTTCCCTTCAACTTGCTACACCCATTCCAATGTGTTCCCTTCAACTTGCTACACCCATTCCATTTGTGCCATGCCCATACCATTTCTCCTTCCTGAAGCATATGCCCTTGGAATCTTTGACATGCCTGTACCATCTGCTTGGTTGCTATTCCTGTACCTTCTCCATCCAAAAGCACATGCCAATTCCTTCGTGAAGCCATGTCTGTGTCTGTGCCATCTTATTCCTGAAAAGTGTATTCCTAGTCCCTTCTAAATCGTACGCCCGTACCATCTCAAAGCATACGGCTATACCATTCCTAAAAAAAAATTCTCACAAGGGTGTTCTGCACATGAGTTCCACAAATTCATGCACCTACGTTCAAGTAGATTGGTGCAAAACAACCCTCTCTTTAACGATATAAACTCTCCCGAAGCTCCCTCACTCATAAGGTCAGACCCATCGGTGGCTGTCACAACACCGCTTGGAGCCAACCAATGCTCTTCTTTGACAGCACCAGTGAGAGAAAAGACCATCCCAGCATAGGATGGGAAACTCCCGACCTCAAAACAAGAGAACTTGATGCTTAATTTATGGATAGACCACCTTCCTAGGAGGAATACCCTACCTCTCCCACACATTCATAGAGAAGCCTTACTTCGAGGCTCTACAACTTTATCCTAGGTAACACACAGTCGAAAGAGCCACATCCTATGGCGAGAGGTATGGAACATCAGGGAGGAAAGTGAGCCCATGCTGTCTCTAGATCCTACAGTGGAAATAGGGCAAAGCAAGAGCCATCAGACCCAGACTCAACCACCAGTTTGGAGAGCCATGCTTGGCTCAAGGGTGGTTGATTCATACAGGGCCCAAAGACCCATATTAAATCGAGGGCTAGATCCATTTTCCCAAGGACCAAAAACATCTTACCAAATAGAAAAGGCGTATTCGACCCCTTCACATCAGCCTAGCCCACCTGTATATCAATAATACCTACCCTAAGGTGCATACCACGGATACCACATAGGGTCACATGATGCACAACCTAATCCACCCATGAGACAAGGGCCTCCAATGTTCTATTATTCACTTGGTCCCACTCCTCCACCCATCATTCCCAAACCAGCACCCGCTCTACGATAGGGCTAACACCAAAAATGTTGAGAATAGCCATAGAAATAAGGAGGGGGTGGCTGCGGGCATCACCTTAAAGAGAATGTGGGGAAGAGGGAGAGCTTCAAACACTAGCAAGAAAACACATACACACACAAGAGAGAGCAAGACATAAGAGAGAGATGGATAGCTTCAAACCCTAGCAAACACACAAACACACAAGAGAGAGAAAGACACAAGAGAGAGATGGATAGCTAAATTTTCTTCTATCTTCTTCTTCTCTACTCAACCAACATAATGTAAAGATATGAGTACACACTATATGGGTTAGTACTCAACTACTACAACATACAAAAAACGGTCCATAATGTGAAGCCGACTAAATGAGCTGGCACTATAACTATGCCAGTCTCTAGTAATCCAAAATGGCTGTCACATAGCCTGTCATCCCACTGGCCGCATATCACCCATAATCTTACCAACCATGCCAGTGGTGTAGATGTGGAAGCTATCAACCAAGCGGGTCATCAATGTCTGCCATAGCACTAGTTGAGCTCGATATCTCAACACTCCACCTCAAGCTCAACTCCACACACTACACTCCAAGTAAGCTTGTAAACCTGTGGAGCTTCTCTGTGCCCAATGCCTTCGTGAAGATTTCACTAGCCACTTGATCGTGCTGACATATACCAGATCCACATTTCTTGCTAGAACCTTCTCTCTCACAAAGTGATAATGCACCTCAATGTGCTTTGTTCTAACATGAAACACTGGGTTACTGGCCAACTCTATGCTTCTCATGTTGTCACAATACATGACAACTGCCCTATCCTTGGGCTCTCCCATGACACCAAGTAGCTTCCAAAACCAAGCTACCATAGTAGCATCCCTGTACTCTACCTCTGTACTCGACAAGGCAATTGTTGGCTGCTTCTTACTACTCCAACTAATAGCAACACTCCCAAATGAGAACATAGAACCACTGGTAGATCTCCTATCTGCAATACTACTAGCCCAATCAGCATCTGTGTACCCATGCAACTGTATCTCTGTACCAGTCTCATAGAAAAGTCCATAATCAATTGTGGACTTTATGTACCTGAAGATCCGTCTAACTGCATCCAAGTGTGGCTTCCTAGGGGCCTGCATAAACTAACTCACAAGTCCAATAGCATAGCTCAAGTCTAGCCTCATAATGGTCATGTAGATCAAACTACCCACTATGCGCCTGTATGTAGTGGGATCCTCCAAAAGCTCACATGTATCTATGGAAAGCTTTGTGTTCTGCTCCAATGGCACTAAAATAGGCTTAGAACCTATCATACCATACTTATACATGTCCAAGCCATATTGCCTCTGTAATAACAAAATGCCATGAGGTGATCTCACCACCTCTATGCCCAAGAAATACCGCAGCTCACCTAAATCCTTTATCTCAAACTTTTGCTTCAAAAGCATCCTCACATCATGTATGTCTAAATCACTATCACCAGTGATAATCAAGTCATCCACATAGATGACTAATAGCATGATACCTCTATCACCAATGATAATCAAGTCATCCACATAGATGACTAATAGCATGATACCTCTATCTTTTTCACAAAAAGTAAAAAATATGCATTGGATATCTGAAATCCAATGGTAACAAGACACTCCCCGATCTTGTTTGACCATGCTCTTGGTGCCTACTTCAAGCCATACAAGGATTTGTGTGTAACCTACACACAAAATTTGGATGTGTGTCACTCTCATAACCTGGTGGCTGCATCACGTACACTTCTTCTTGCAAATCACCATGCAAGAAAGTATTCTTTACATCCATTTAATGTAAAGACCAACCCTTTGCCGTAGCCATAGCAATGACATCTCTCACGATTGCCATTCTTGCAACCGGGTTGAATGTCTCCTCATAGTCTACGCCATAAGTCTGCACATAGCCCTTGGAAACCAATCTTGCCTTATACCTACTCATTGAACCATCAGCATTGTGCTTGACTTTATACACCCACTTACATCCAATTTTCTTCTTTTTCTTAGGCAAAGGTACTAACTCCCATGTTGCATTTGCATCCAATGCTGCTATCTCCTCATACATGGCATCTTCCCATTTATTATTTCCAATTTCTTGCTCAAAGCAAGTGGGCTCAACCACCTATATTGCTTTTACCATGTAAGATAATGATGGGCTATATATCCATATCATATCTCAACCTGTCAATAGGGCATCAAACCCTTGTAGACCTACATACACCTGGATCACTACCAGGTGTCCTCAAAATAGCCCTAGTTCTCCTTACACCACGAGTAACCACAGATGAAATGCTAAGCTCCTTATCAAGACTCCACTCAGAGCCACTAGAGTCACCATCCACATAAGAGTGACCTGCTGACAGATCAGGCACAAAAGGTGGATCTACCTTTTCCTTCCCTTTCCATGATACATGTGTACCTACATCATTCCTCAACCTGCCTGACCATGGGCTAACATTGGATCCACTGCTTTGAGGACTCCCTAGGTCCACTCAGCACCTGTGATTGCTGCACTACATGTGGTGCAACATCAGCACTTCTTACATCTGCATCTTCTATTGCCTTCACTACTGGTGCATACCAGCTACTCATCTCATCGAAGACAATATCTTTTCTTACTTGCATATCACGAGTGGTAGGGTTATAGCATCTATAACCTTTTTTCTCCATAGCATAACCAATGAAGATGCATTTCTCTACCTTTGGATCCAACTTTGTTCTCACTTCATAAGGAATATGTACATATGCAATACACCCAAATACTTTCAAGTGAGGCACATCTGGTCTTATGCCTGTAAACTTCATTTCAGGAGTCATACCATGAATAGCTGCAGTGGGTGTCCTGTCATAATGTACATAGTAGTTGCTACTGCTTCTGCCCAAAAATAATGTGGCATATCAAGGCATGTGCCACTTCTGCAATGTGCTTGTTTTTCCTTTCTGCAACATCATTCTATTGTGGAGTGTACTTGCACATAAACTACCTCTTGATTCCCTGCTTTCTCAAAGAAATCATTGAACTCAATGGAGAAATATTCTCCCCCACCATCTAATCTTAGACATTTTATTTGCATGCCTTTTCCCTTCTCTGACCAAGGCTTTAAATCTTTGAAAGTGAGCAGACACCTCACTTTTCTCCTTCATGAAATAAACCCACACTTTCCTAGTGTGGTCTTCAATAAATGTAACATAGTAACTACAACCTGCAATTGTTGTATTCTTGGTCAGTCCCCATACATATGAATGTATAACATCCAATGGCCTTGCACTAACATGCTTTTCATGTGGGAAAGCATGTTTGTCTCCTGATTACCAAGTTGGCATGCTTCACATACCTTATGCATACCATCAACCTTAAACTTTGGCAAACCTATAACAATATTTTGGGCTTGCATAGACTTCAGCGGTGTACATTCACATGACCAATGTGCTTGTGACATATGCTAATATCTGCAAAATGACACCTTTTCCATGCACAAACATGGCTGCCTTTATCTCATGCATGTTCCAAAGCAAACATCCTGCCATTTCTGTTACCCTTTGCAACCAAGTGACACTTATTTTTGAAGTCTTCTACAAAACATCCTTGAGGATTAAACCTCACTTGCAGACCCTGCTCGACCATCTATCCAACACAGAAACCAAATTCTTTGTAATATTCGGAACATGAAGTACATCAACCAAGTACTTCATTTTGCCATCTTGCATAGACAATGACACTTTACCAACATGAGGAATGGGATGCACAGTATCATCACCTGTTTCTACATATCCTGGTTTTTCCATTTTCTACATATCTCTAAACCACTCAGCATGACTGGTCATGTGGTTAGAGGCACCAGAATCCACATACCATATATCTTGAGATCCTGACACATCCCCTGTTATGGAACTAAGCATGTGCTACATCACAAACAACTGCTCACTCTTGTCATCACCTCCATGTTTGCTAAATGACGCATAGTTGCCTTGCCCTACAACTTCCCAGTTTTAATGTCATTCTGCTTTTTGTAGCAGTCCTTTGCCACATGTGTTCTGGTTTGCCACAGGTAATAGCACTCTATGCTATTTGCATTTTGATTTCTTTGCTAACCACCTCGGCCTCTTCGGCTCCCCTTGCTTCTGGCCTCCTCCAGCTGTGTATGATTGCTGTTTTGTGAATCATTACATTGTTGTTGTCCAAAATTCTGATTTCCTTATCGGCCACCACCTTGGCCTTGACCACGGCCTCTACCTCTACCTCTACCTCTA
This sequence comes from Cibotium barometz, assembly GCF_041138505.1. Taxonomy (NCBI): domain Eukaryota; kingdom Viridiplantae; phylum Streptophyta; class Polypodiopsida; order Cyatheales; family Cibotiaceae; genus Cibotium; species Cibotium barometz. The sequence goes on from NC_141069.1 coordinate 54,547,789, forward strand.
CCTGAATTGGAGTAGAAGAACTATTCTGATGTGTTCTTGCTTTGTGTAGAAAAATCCTCACCTAAATCCTTTTCTTCTATGATCAGCATAGATATCAAGTTCCAAAAGTTGGGAATATTCTCCCTAACTGCAATGGAGGTCTTGAATGGCTTGTACTCTTTGCCAAGCCCATTCAGACGACACTCACCAAATCATCATCCTCCACCACTGATACATTGATAGACCCAAGGGATTCACCAATGCCCTTGATATTTAAGGCATATTCATTGATGGACATGCTTTTCCTTTTCCACAATATGCAACTCTTGCTTTAACTGCAACTTCCTTGCCTTTGTGTTAGTCTGGAACATCTGAACCAGATTCTGCCATGCAACTACTAGAGTGTTTGCATCCTGTATGTGTCCTATCATAGTGTCTATGACACTAATTGAAAGCCTATTCATGACTTTTCTTGCACCCTGACTCGAATCCTTGAATGCCTTTATATCTGTGTAGGAGTGGCATTCTCCTCAAATAACTCTAGAGGATCCTCATTATCTCCTTCTACATAATCCCAAAATCCTTTACCCATTAGGAAATTGGTCATTGTGAACTTCAAGGCATAGAAGTTATTCTTATCCGGCTTCTCACTAACAATCTAATTAATTCAATCAGAATTGTTTTCCTGCAGCAATCAAATAACTTGTTGCAAACAGACAACTTTTGTATGCAACCTGTAATACAGTAGTATCTCCTGTATAGCTGCTGCACATCGGTACTTCAACAAAGCCTGTGTGTGTCACCAAATGTGACCAGAGTACATGTACATACACCCAGTATCAACAATACATATGCAAACCCTGTCTGCACTTCCAAAATACATTGCTGCACTGTAATAACCAAATTTCGAGCAAAAATAGTTCTCTATTCCAAAAACTGCCAAAAATACCTTGACGAGACTCGTAATGTGCCCGAAACATGAATCTGGCCAAAAAACTTAGTCCAATAGGACATTATACCTACCCTGTAGCTCCACTTCCACGCAAAGACAGCTCCTCAATCGGATATGTGTAGCTCCCAGATCTACTGAGGGGGTGTGTTACCTAAATCAAGAAGGGGAAAGAGATGATGGTGCTCTTACCCGTGTAGTATCGCTTCCTTCCCTACTTGTTCTTACCTCTTTCTTGTCTCCTTAGCTCTCACACGAACTAGGCTCTGATACCATAAAGAGAATGTGGGGGAGAGGGAGAGCTTCAAACCCTAGCAAGCAAACACAGACACATAAGAGAGAGCAAGACACAAGAGATAGACGGATAGCTGAATTTTCTTCTATCTTCTTCTTTTTTCTACTCAACCAACATAACATAAAGATAAGATTACACACTATATGGGTACTTGTACTTAACTAATACAACATACAAAGGTCGGTCCATAATGTAAACCCGACTAAATGAGTTGGCGCTATAACTATGCCAGTCTCTAGTAATCCAAAATGGTTGTCACACAGCCTATCATCGCACTCGCCGCATTTCACCCATAATCTCACCAACCATGTGAGTGGTGTAGATGCGGAAGCTATCACCTAGGCGGGTCATCAATGTCCGCCCACCATAGCACTAGTTGAGCTCGATATCTCAACACACCCCCTAGCCCCAGGTGAGACAACACCAGGATCCATACTAGAGCAGAACAAACCCGCAAATATCTCAAAGCTAATCTCACTAAGTCACAATTGAGACCCTATCCCACACACTTAGAGATTTTCAATTAGATCTATGAAGCCTTTGGCCATGTGGATGATCAAGTTAAGGTGAGTGCCTTTGACCTCACCCTAGATAGTAAAGCCACCCAATGGTTTAGGTCCTTAAAAATTGAGCACAAGGCCACCTTCAAATCCATGAAAGAGGCCTTCAAGGTAGGATATTCTTGTCAAGGGACCAGATGGAGTCCTGTTGAGAAGCTACACAATGTTAGACAAAAGGATGGTGGAACCATCCGAGATTACATTAACAGAGTCAGATATCTCCACTCCCATTTGCAGTACGAGAGACAAGTTCTCTAATGAAAGGTTAATAGGGAGATTTCTAGAAGGTCTTAATAACATACCCCTACACAATTCCTTGTATGCCTTGGCCCATACCTCCTTTAAGCAATGTTGCATGAGTGCTATGGACTTTGAGGACAACTTCAAGGGAACACGTTCTCGAGAACTCAATGAGGGTACATCAAAAGTCTCATTCAAGAGACCACCAACACTAAATCTAATGGAAAAAGCAAGAAGTCTACCTCTAGAAAACAAGTTGAGTAGTTGGTCATTTGTTACATTAATGCAGCAAATGACCCAACATTGGAGAACTGGCCAAGGCCAGTATTGAGTTGGCCAGCCCCATCTATATTCAAAGAGGGAGTTAGTATGGTGCCTGATCTATCAACATAACCATATCAGCATGGAGTTTCAACATTTGCGACCTCGTTCCACCCTCCATTGCACACATTGCCAAATATTGGGCAATCATGAAGTCACCAACTGCTATTAGCAAAAAGAGCTGCTCAAGCCCACGCTCTACCTCAAGCCTTGCTTGAAAACCCAAAGAAACCATTGCTGGCTTTGCCTACACCTGCGCTTCACAATGTACCTCAACCAAACCAAGAAGTGGCCCAAAGGTGAATTCTTAAGGTACTTGAAATTCCCTTACCACCCCAGTTCTCCCACCTCAACCCCTATTACTATGAGTCAAACATGTTCGTTAGCTAGTCCTGAGGATAAATTTTTTTGAAGAAGGGGATGAAGGGGAAATTCTGAAAGGTACTACCTATAAACCTAAGGAGCTATCCAGTCCAGCCTCCCAAACTATAAGCCACTACATAATGGAGGGTGACCAAATTTTCCCAGTGTACTTAGCAGCCCCAATGCCATGGGGCTGAGACATGATTACAATGGCAGAATGACCACCCATGCAATGCTACCATTGCACAGGATCTCACCAAGTGGCTAAGTGCCCAATCAAGAAAGGGATGATAAGCACCTTTGTAGGCGCTTTTGCATTAACCCCTTTATGCGTTGGGTGTGGGATAGACCATATGTATAAGGATTGTTCGCTCTGAGACTAGGAACAATAGGAAAATCTCATGAAGCTAATCCCAGCACCGGCATTAACCTGCTGAGTTTAAGAGATGGCTTCATCCATACGGTCCCTCTCAATGCCATAACTAAATTGCAAAACAAATAGAGGGCTGAAGCTCATGTTGCAGCAAAGGTATCAACTTCATGAGACTAGGGACAATAAAAGGTCTTATCTTCAAAGAATGTCCCTAAACAAGCATGAGCAACTAGAAGCTCGAGAAAGAAAACTACAAAAATCAGCAAAAGGAGATAGTCGGGTAGTGATCAAGAGTGGTTCGGAAGATGGCAACAATCGCACATGCATTAACCTCTTTGTCAGAAGAGGAAGATATGATACGCTTAGCCACCTAAGGCAGGGATTTCATTGACACTAACCAGCTCCCTAAAAAGCTGGCCGAATATCCTAGCCCCATAGAGGTGAAGGAAAGACTCTTAACAGTCCAGGAATCGATCAGGGACTGTTAAGCCTAGATATAAGATGAGCCGTGTCCTTCGGTCCCCACAACATGAGACGCTCAGGTATAAAATAGGGAGCTCCGAGACCCAGCACCCCCACATAGGCCAACACAAGCAGCAGCACCCACTATGACAGCTTACCCCCACTAGGAAAACCAGGTAGCTAAATATCTCAAAAACTTGGGGGATGACCATCTTAAAAGAATGGACATAGAGGTCAACATCCAAATACCATAAACAAATAAGATCTTCAGAAGAAGCCAAGGAGACCTTCCTCATGAAACAACCTCCGCTCCTAGAGACATTGCTGATCTCTCTTCCTTCCGCTTCTCTCAGATATAGATCCCCATTGGCACCTTGCTTCAAGGTCGCCCAATCTAATGGAAGGATCTGAAAGATTGGATGGAGGGATGCCTTGGAGAAGGCATGCAAGAATCCGTAAAACTCTAATGAGTCAAAGGAGGAAGACAAACTTACTGAAACCCACAAGATCATTGGCACCCCCACAATTCGAGTTGTAATATCCCTCCCAAGCCATGTAACGATTCTCTTTTAATATAGGTTTCAAGAAGAAAGAGAGTGCACTTTGAGAGAGACTATAAGGATAGAAACGTTAAGAAAGTGATAGAATAAAAATATTAGTTTCAAAAATTTGAAAAGAAATAAGAAGATAAGAGTAGATTTATTAAAAGATAAATATCTCCAAAAATAGAATTTTGAATTGAGGTGATAGGAGGTCAAATTTAGAGTACTTTTACATATTTAGATTTCATACATACTAAAAATATGGAAAAGCAACACGTTTCTAAAGATGACACGTTTACGAATATATACATATGTTTTTTCCTATTTTACCCATGCTAGCTTGTAGACCAAACATGTTCCGGTTCTTTTGACTGCCTATATGACCATATTCTGAGTTTTTATCGGAGAGTTATGGCTGAAACAATTTGCTGGTTCTATGAGGGTTTGTACACAATAAAACTATATAAGAAGGTAGCAAGTAGCCTCAAGGTAATTCTAGACATTGAGATGTATATATCCCTTCATTCTTATCTAATATCTTAGAAGAGAAGGCTAGATTGCTATGGAGGAAGAGACCACTACTCTATAGTTTTCTTTTAAAGGAAGAATAGTATGTTGTAGCCCTATGAGAGGGAAGGCTAGTTTGCCATAGTCCTTTAAAGAGAGAAGAGTCAGAGTATAAGTGAGAGGACATTAATCTCGGGGATGGTCAGATAATTCCATTTCTACACAAAGGTATTAGGAGACTCTCCATTCTCCTATTTCAAGTTTTGAAGCTCTTGTTAACGAGCAAAGACAATGATAAATGATAAATTTTTACATAATTTCTATAAGGTATATATATTTTTAGTTTTTTTCAATTATATAATCATCTTGTCTTTATTGTGAAAGACATACCATGATGTGCTTAGGATTTACACTTGGGCTCTTTTGGCCTTTTGCATCCAAACTCTTCTCTTGTTCCCTAGGCATGTTTTGGTGATATATGGTGTGTTACACTTATATCTTTCCTTTCAAATTTGTGTTTCTCCTGGGTGAGCAACATCTTCTTCTATGTCCCATGATTGGATGTGTAGTTGATAACAACCTTTTTTTCAATAAGGTTCAATCATTGTAAGAATTGAAGATTTGAGGGCCTTGGGGCTCCACAAGAGTGAGATTTTCTTAGTGACATGATCTTGTGGAAGTGGAGAGTGTCGAATTTTTTCCACATGAATCTCCTATAGGCTAGAGGTGGATGAAAGTTCCTGGATTTGATTTTGGAGTTATTCCTTTTCTCCCTCAGTCCATGACTCCTCTAGCTTGGCCTTACCTTTCTTACTCTTCTTCTTAGGCACCTAGACTTGCTTTGGTGTGTGGCATGGTGATGTGTCTTCCTTGAGAGCGATTGATGATTTTGATGCATTTTGGTTCTTATACTTTGTTGGTTACACCCTTGAGCTTCCTTCATCTTTCATACCCAAATTTTTCTTTGGCCCTTGGCCCTTAGGTTGTAAGAAGCATTTTGTAGTCACCAACCCTTGTGTGGCTGGACCTGCAGCTTCTCCTATTCTTTGGGATCCATATGAAGGATTGCATGCACTATCTTTTGGGAGCCATGCCTTCTTTTGCCTTTATTTTTGAAGACTTGGAGTGTATAGTTGTTGAGTTTAGTGTATATTCTGGTACCCTTAATTGCCTTATCATACCTTTAGAGTTCTTTTAAGAAGTGGAGGTAGCAAATAATTTGGGTATCCTTTGCAACTCTTTTGTTTCTCTTGTGGTTCCTCCTTGGTTTTGACTTGGGATTCATCACTTGAAGTTTATATTTTGCCTTGTGAGACTCTAATCTAGATAAGGTTAGGAAAGGTTTATCTTTTATCTTATAGGCCTCTACTCTAGATAAGGTTAGGAAAGGTTGTTTTGATGAGGCTTGGAATCAAACTTGTTGGCTTAATAAAGCATATTTATAATAAGGTAGGCAACTTTTGGATCTTCGAGGAGATTTTTCCTATTTTCCCTTCTACAAGAAGAACATTGATGCTTCATTTGCTGAAATTTAATGGTTGTGGTCCTTACCTTCTTGTTAATGCTGCACTCATGTTTGGTAACCCATCCTCTTTCAAGGAATCTTTCTTCTAGGATAGTTCCCACAGTCATGAAAGAAAAACTACCTTTCACCAGGGATTTAATATTTACATGATCATTCAAAATTTTATGTTATTAATAAATGTTAATGACATGTTAACATGATCACAAAGTTAATAGGATATATGGCGGTGGTTAAAAGCAATGTAAAAATTCATATCAATGTGACATAGGTATAATCCCATTCCCTTTCTAAAGACTTTTTTGGATGTTCTAATGTCCCAAATCTAAGCATAAACTTCATGTCTATATAAGCACCACCATAATCCTACTTTGTAATAAATCCGAGGAAATATAACCATCAATTGTGACTTGCAAATTCTCTTTAACAAAGAAGAGGTATCCATTTTGATTGACACAGGCACTAGAAGAAATAACCTATATGAGTAGTGTAGACTTGTTAGCTCAGACAAAATGGAGAGATGGACTCACACACACACACACAATGCTCAAAGACAAGAACACAAGGGTGTAGAGTGAGATAGATTGGGAAGCTCTAAGGAGAGAGATGAAGCTCTCTATCATTATAAAGAGAAATTATAAATGAGCAAGAAACCCTAAACTATGAATGAGGTTTCTTATATACTAGCTAACCCTAAGGTGCCCATTCACACCTGATGGCCATGGAAAACAACCCACCAAGAGAAAAGCTCCCATGGAATAACTACATGATCTCATAGTGTAGTACTACGAAATATCTAACAAGTTTACCATAATGTAGTCTATCCTTGGTAGTATACTCAATGCTAAAGCTTCCTCTAGTCAGCTCCTGCATGTGCTTTGTGTAGATTATCAATCTTGTCCATCACCTTCCTTGCATATATATATAATTAGGATTCATGTGGGTACTTTTATATTCTACCAAGTCTTTCCACTGGCACTAATGGTAACTTCCTACCATGGCCCAAAACTAAAATAAAATTACAAATTTTGTGGACTTGTATATCATATTAAACATAATTGTAACATTAATGAACATTCTAATGATAATCACATAGGGACATTATGAGGTACTTGGCTGATGTACTTCATGTGCCCAATATAGTACAAATTTTAGTTTTTATTGGGTAGGTGATTGAGTAGGGTTTATAGGTATGATTTGAAAAGATGCAAGGGAGAAGAGATCTTGAGCTCTTGCAAGCACACACACACACTCATACAAACCCTAGAAGAAAGCACACAAAGTGATATACAAGCGGTCCATAATGTGAACGCACTAAGAGGAGTGGATAAATGTGGACTAGTCGATGTAGTCCAACTATAGACTCTCTGGAAAAGATATGTCGGTGCCAGCTACCAAACCCGCCAGTGATATAAATGTCGAATAGTCATGCAGGCACCTCATGAGTGTCAAATCATGTTGAGCTTGACATCTCAACACTCCCCCTCAAGCTCAACTCTAGCTCATGAAATCTGCTGAGCTTCTTAGCTCCCAAGGCCTTCGTGAAGATGTCAGCAACTTGATCATGTGTGCTAACGTAGGCTAAGTCGATGTCGCGTGCCAAGACTCTCTCCCTGATGAAGTGGTAATGCACCTCAATGTGTTTCATCCACCCATGAAAAATTGGGTTCTTGGCCAACTGTATACTACTAAGATTGTCACAATATATGACAATCTTTTTCTCCACATGCAACCCCAAATTAGCTTAAAGTAGCTTGTGTAACCAAGTTACCTCACATGCTGCCACCGTAGATCCTCTATTCCTCTGTACTCGAGAAGGCAACTATGGGCTGCTTCTTACTACTCCATGTCACAGCAACACTCCCCATTGAAAACATAAATCCACTGGTAGATCTCCTGTCTAAGATACTACCTACCCAATCTGCATCTATGTACCCATATAGCTCCAATGGTACACCTGCTGCATAAAATAATGCATAATCAATAGCGGCCCTCAAATACCAAAGTGTGCGTTGCACACTATCAAGATGTGGTTTGCATAGAACCTCCATAAACTAGTTCTCTAAGATAATAGTGTAGCTCAAATCTGGCCTACTCATCGTGACATAGATCAAACACCCCACACAATCTTCCTGTATACATAGTGGGATCCTCCAACACCTACCCTACATCCACACAAAGTTTGCCATTTTGATCTAATGGCACCGAGATTGGCTTACAATCAGCCATCTCACACTTGGACAACATGTCCAATGCATATTGTCTCTGTAATAGCCAAATGCCCTCACGTGTGTGAATGACCTCAATTCCCAAAAAGTAGCATAGATCTCCCAAATCCTTCATCTCAAACTTCCTTTTGAGAAGACTTTTCACATGCTCAATCTCTTCCAAGTTGTCACCCCCGAACAATAAGATCATCTACATAAATAGTGATGATCACAATACCCTTATCACTCTTGCGCATATATAAAGAGTGATTTGCATCTGCCATATGAAAACGAATAGTGACAAGATACTCAGCAATCTTGTCATGCCATGCTCGTGGAGCTTGCTCAGTCCATATACAAGGCCTTACGAAGCTTACACACATAGAGTCTAGGTGACCTGTATCCTCAAAACCTGGTGGCTGATCCATATACACCTCTTCTTACAAGTCACCATGCAAGAACTCATTTTTGACATCCATCTGATTTAAAAACCAACTTTAGCTACAGCCACCACAATCACAACTCTCACAGTTGCCATCTTTGCAACCAAGGCAAATGTCTCCTCATAATCAATCCCATGTGTCTGCACATATCCTTTGCCTTGTACCTGCTTATGCTACCATCACTAGTATGTTTCACCTTATACACCCACTTACAGCCAATAGCTTTCTTGCCTTTAGGTAATGGCACCAAGTCCTAAGTCTCATTTCCATACAATGCATCCATCTCCTCATCCATAGCTTTCTCCCAACACACATTTCCAATAGCCTCATCAAAACATGTGGGTTCTACAACCTGCACAACTTTTGCCATATATGCATAGTGACGTGCCACATAACCATAATAAGTCAACCTGTCTACAAATGATTTTTAACTCTTCTAGATATTTGTAACTTGCATTCATGGCTTCCATAGCCTTCTTCACACTAGGTGTCCTCGCGCTCCCTCATCAAGGCTCATCTCCGAGCCACTAGAATCTACATCAACAAGAGAATTTCCTATAGAAATATCAGGCATACCAAGGGGCTCCACCACTTTCTCTTTGCCTTTATGTGATGTACCAACTACGTTTTTAGGACTGGTATTGTGATGCAACCTGCCACTCCATGGTCTATCAATAGAACCACTGGATGAGGACTCTCCTGGTCCACTCAATGACTGTGATTTCTAATTTGCATTATGTGCAACCACATTTCCACTTAAATATGCCCCAACAGCATCATACCAGCTACTCATCTCATCAAATACAACATCCCTGCTTACCCTCAATTCATGTGTAGTAGGATTATAGCATCTATATCCCTTTTTCTCAAGGGAATACCCAATAAACACACATTTTTCTACTTTTGGATCCAGCTTCGTACACGTAACTCATCTGGCACATACACATATGCAATACATCCAAAAACTTTCTAGTGAGACAAATCAAGTTTCTTGCAATAAACTTCTCCTTTGGCATTGCATTATGTATGGCTGAAGTAGGAGTCATGTTCATGATATAAACTACTATAGACATAGCCTCAACCCAATAGCTATGTGGCATATTCTTCTCAGCCATCAGTTCTCGTGCTATCTCTGCAATGTGCCTGTTTTTTTGCTCATCTCAGCAATTCCATTTTGCGAAGTGTATCCACATGTAAATTGTCTCTAAATGCCATTCTTTCGCAAGAATTCAGAGAAATCTCCCCCTCCATCTGACCTTAGGCACTTCACATGCTTTCCTGTCTGTTTTTCAGCCATAACTCTGAAATTTTGAAAATGAGTGAACACTTGACTCTTCTCCTTCTTGAAGTACACCCACACTTTTCTCGCGTGGCCATCAATGAATGCAGCCACCCATAGATATAGTGTTCATCTCGCAGAACCCCATACATTTGAATGCACAACATCTAGTACATTCTTGCTCACATTTATGTCATGTGGAAATACATGTTTTGTTTGCTTTCCAAATTGACATGCTTCACAAACTTTCTGCATACCTTCAACTTTAAACTTAGGCAGCCCTGTCACAATTTGTTTAGTCTGCATAGACTTCATTCTTTCTACATTGACATGCCCAATTCTCTTATGCCAAATATCTATATCTACAACAACTCTTGAACCATTTACAAACATTGCACCACTCACTTCAAACATATTCACATTCAATGTAAACATTATGTCCACTTTGTTGCCTTTTGCAACCAACTTGCACTTATCTTTGAAGTCTTCTACATAACAACCATCAGGGTTAAACCGAACGTGCAAACCTTGCTCAATCATCTGGTCAACAGAAACTAGATTCTTTGTAATGTTCGGAACATGAAGTACATCTGCAAGGTGCTTCACTTTACCATCCTGCCCGAAACGCTTTTTGAGCCCAAAAATTTATGTCCAATAGAACCAATAGGATAATATATTTTCCCTATAGCTTTCCTCCCACGAAGAAAGCTCCTCAATCGGAGTTCATTTGTTAGTGCCTCCCGAAGAGGTCCCAACAAGGGTGTAGTAGCCAACGCAAAGGGGGAAGAGTAGATGAAGCTCTTACCCTCGTACCGCTTCCTATGCTTCTCTTACTTGCCGCTGAGCCCTTAGCATGAACCAGGCTCTGATACCATGAAAACATGCAAGGGAGAAGACAGCTTGAGCTCATGCAAGCACACACACACACTCAGACAAACCCTAGAAGAAAGCACACAAGGTGATAGACTGAAAATGCTTCTTCTTCTTCACACAACAAAAGAGGTCTAGAAAGAAGATAAAGTGACTAACACACATAATAGAGTATATACAAGTGGTCCATAATGTGAACACATGAAGAGGAGTGGATAAATGTGGACTAGCCGGTGTAGTCCAGCTATAGAATCTCTGGCAAAGATATGTCGGTGCTAGCTACCACACCCGCCAGTGATATAAATGTCGAATGGTCATGCAGGCGCCTTGTGAGTGTCAACTCATGTTTAGCTTGACATCTCAACACGATTTAACCATGAGGGCTGCTATGTTGAGGACTTCAAGAACAAATGTTGATTGGTTCCAAAGGGAAATAGAGTGGACATAATGTTTACTTTGGATGTACTCATGCATGAGGTCTAAATTGCTATGTTTACTTAGTGTTGTGGCCGATATAAATATCTAGCACAAACGTATTGGTCTTGTGAATGAGCAGTCAATGATGATTGAAGTGTGAATGAGGAGTCGCCGAGTCTATGCAAAATTTAAAAAAAAAATTGGTTCATGTTTGCACAACGCTTAGTTATTGTCACCACGATATAGTTATTGTCACCACGATATAGTTATCTACCACAAACATATTGGTCATGTAAATGAGCAAGCGACGATTGAAGTATATGTAAAATTTAGAAATTGTTACCGGTTTGCCAAAGTTTAAGGTGGATGGAATGCAAAAAGTATATAAAGCATGTCAGTTTGGAAAGCAAACAAAGAATGTATTTTCACATGATAGGAATGTAAGTAAGAGAGCACTGGATGTGGTGCACTCACATACATGGGGGCTGACATATCAATGAGAGGATGTCATTAACTATGTATCTTTCATTAATAACCACACTTCAAGAAGATGTGGGTCCATTAGGGGAAGGTTGAGGTCTATAGGGGCCCTTTAAACTGCCATATTATGATTTTAATGAACTTTTGTTAAAATGTTAAGTTTCTTTGACTTTAGATACCTTCTTATTCTTCAAATAGCTAGAAGTTTGAATTTCAAAGTTTCCCGCCAAAATTGAATTTAAAATTGAGTGGACAAAACCATATCATGTGACATATCTATGGAAAGAGCTCAGCGAGCGAGTAGATTCTGGATCTCTAATCTCTGACAAATTTTGAGCTTATATGTAGAAGTTATGGATGTCCAAAATTTCAAAAACTTCCCCCCCCACTTTTTGGGAATGAAAAAAACAAAAAGGCATCTTCTAGAGAATCTTTTAATCACCTTTAATCACCCAACATTTTTGTATACATGGCATCCATGATTGGTCCTTTTCCTTAATAACCTTTTAATCACATGGCATCTTAAAGGGCCCCTATAGACCTCAGCCTTCCCCTAATGTATTTCATAAAAAAGAAAAGTGAGGTGTTTATTCACTTTCAAAATTTTAGAATTTTGGCTTAAAAGCAAATTGGTTTGTAGGCCCGGGGGGTGCACCTAAAAAATGTAAGTGTAGCACGTGAGTTCATCAGGAGGGTTTTTTTAATTGACAAAACCTACAGGATTACATCTACAAGAGGGGGTTTTTTATTACACTTTTGAAAAAAACCCGTAGGTTCCTTAAGAAAGAGGGGTAATTTTATTAGTTGATAGCATGTAGGTAGAGGGGGTTTTTTATTACCCCTTGAACGCACGTGATACATATGATTTTTTAGTGGTGGACCCCCCGAGTTTGTAGGTTAAGTGCCTAAGGTCAGATGTAGGGGGAGAGTAATTCTCTAATAAGTTCACTTAGTACTTAAGAAAGCATGGAATTTAAAGGCAATTCACATGTACACTATGCAACAAAATGGTATTGCTGAGAGAAAGAATAGGCACATAACAGAGGATTCTCGTGCGTTGATAGTGGTTGAGATGAGCATGCCTCACCATTATTGGGATGAAGCAATTATCGACTACAATTTACATTAAAAACAAGACCCCCAAAGTGGGCAGTGCATGGTGTGACTCTAGAGGAGAGGTATACTATGGAAGAAAGCTAGATTTGTCACACTTGGAAGTATTTGGATGCATTGCATATGTACATATTCCTGATGAGCTACACAATAAGTTAGATCCAAAGCCTAAAAAATGCGTGTTCATTGGTTACTCCATTGAGCAAAAAGCAGAAATATGTTATAACCAAATCAGATGAGGGTGAGCAAGAATGTTGTTCTTAATGAGATAATCAATTAGTATGGCACTATAAAATACTCAATTGGGGCTAATACACAGGCTCGAGGGGTGCATTATGAAGTAATCCTATGTATCACATAAGTTCAAGGAATATTAAAAAAACCCCTTACACTTGCATACTTTTGTGAATAAAATTACCTCTTTTTCTTTGTAAACTTATAATTTGTTTTAAAAAACCCCCAGTTGCAAATATAATTATGTGTCCATTTTAAATTAATATACCCCTCCAAATGAAATCACATGCTACACTTAAATATTTTTTGAGATGAAACCCCCGAGTACACAAGAGTAGATGGTTGCGAATACAGGTCATCAAATCATAATCATTAAGTAGACCAAGAGAGTCTTCTAGTAGTGGGTCTATTTTATAGACCATGGAGTCGTAGGCTGCATCAAAACATCAATCCTATAGTAGGTGCAACATGTCCATCACATAAAGATAAAGAGAAGGTTGATGAGACTCATGGTATGCTAGACATTTCAATAGGGCATTCATATGTTGATAGAGATTCTAATGGCTTAGAGCAGATCCTTCATGATGAGGAGTCGAGGATTCTAGCTATCTAGTTCAAGGAGGATAGTAGGATAGATCTAGGATCATGCATGCCTAATAGGATCAAAAACCTATTTAGAGATTGACGTATAATGGTTATGTATCTCACTATTACATGCATACATGGCAAAGGTTGTGCAAGAGGTTGAATCCACATGTTTTGAGGATGTTGTTGGGCATGTACATTGGGTGAATGTCATGGATGAAGAAATGGCTGCCTTGGATGCAAATAAGATATGGAAATTGGTGCCTTTACTTGAGGGTAAAAAGTCTATTGGATGTAAGTGGGTCTACAAAGTGAAGACGGAAGCATTAGCAAGTACAAGGCCATATTGCCATAGGTTATGCTCGGACCTACAACATTGATTATGAGGAGACATTTAGCACCATTGCCAAGATGTCAACCATGAGAGTTGTTATTATAGTGGCTACATCGAAAGGTTGGGTCTTACATCAGATGGATGTAAAGAATGGGGTTGTACATGGTGAGTTACAAGAAGTATATTTGGAATAGCAACGTAGTTATAAGGATTTGTCACCCAAATTATGTATGAAGACTACGTAAATCCTTTTATGGCTTGAGGTAGGCATTGAGAGCATGGCATGATAAGATTGAACAGTATCTTATCACCATTGCCTTTCATATGGCAGATGTTGATTATTTATTCTATGTGCAAAAGAGTGATAAGAGGATTATGGTTATCACCATCTATGTGGATGACTTGATTATTGGGGGTGATAATGAAGAAGAACTTAAGAACATAAAGGGTCTTCTCAAGTCGTCAAGAAGAAGTTTAACATGAAGGATTTGGGTGAGCTGAGATACTTTCTTGGCATTGAGATCATCTTAGGATGTTTGATGACATGAGGATGACATATATCTCTAAGAGAGACAGTATGCATTGGACATGTTGTGTCCAAGTATGGTATGGATGGTGGTAAGCCCATTTCTATATCATTGGACTAGAATGGAAAGATGAGTACAAACACAGGTGAGATTTTGGAGAATGCCACTATGTATAGGAAGATAATGGGCAGCTTGTGCTACATAATGATCACTAGGCTAGACATGAATCACATAGTTGGGTTAGGCAGCCAATTTATGCAGGTTCCTTGAAAGTCTTATTTGGATAGTGTGAGGCACACACTATGCTACAGGAGGCCCATAGTGGATTATGGCCTCTTCTATGAGGCTGCTATATATAGTTGCAAGTGTAATGATACACTGATGCAAATTGGGCTGGTAGCATCTTATATAGAATATCTACTAGTGGGTTTATTTTTTCCTTTAGCAGTGGGGTTATGACACAGAGTAGCAAGAAGTAGCCAACAGTTGCCTTATCAAGTATAGAGCTTAAAGTATAGAGATTGTGCATGCTTTAAGCTTATGCATAGAGTCTTATGCATAAATCTTGATGCATGTATTAGACTCTATACACAAAGTTTTATGCAGAGAGCTTAATGTATTAAGCTTTAAGCATGTGCATAAAGCTTAAAGCATAGAAGAGATATGGTCTTTTTTTAATCATAAATGTGTTACTAATCACTTTTTTTCATGTTATATTTTGTAGGTTATGCATTGTTGTCCCCTCCTTCAGCTTGACATTGTTGAGGAAAGCCCTCTTATTCATGTAATTGTTAATGTATGCTCATGTTTATTGTACCCTTGAGTGTCGGGTTTAGGGTTTAGCTTAGTGCATAAGGCTTATAGCTTACGCATAAGCCTTATGCAAGATTATGGTTAAAGCTTATGCATAATCCTTACGCAAGCTGTATGCATAGAGCTTTAAGTAAGCTTTATGTATAAGACTTATACATAGAGCTTTATTCAAGCTTTATGCATAAGCCTTGTAGCTTATGCATAGAGCTTATGCAAGATTTATGCATAAGCCTTATGCATAGAGCTTTAAGTAATATTCATGCATAAGACTTATACATAGAGCTTATGCAAGCTTTATACATAAGGTTTATAGCTCATGCAAGCTTGATGTATAAGGCTTATAGATTATGCAAGATCTATGCATAGAGCTTATTCATAGAGATTTAAGCTTTCTTGTGTTATTTAAGCTTAGAGCATTCTTATGTTATTTAAGCTTTAAGCATTCTTGTATTAGAGCAGTGAAAGAGGTCTACGTCCTATCTACATACGGTGACTCGTGGATCTTGAGCATCATTCCATCTCTTGAGGTAAACTCAAATGCTCTTATTGTTCCCATTTATTTTGATTGCACCCTTGGGTGTCAAGGTTTCAATTTCTATATGTTGTAAGCTTATTTTGGATTGCAAGCTTATGGCTTATACATAGAGCTTATGCATAGAGCATAAGCCTTATGCATTAGGCAAAATATGGACTCTCATTTTTTTCCCTTAAGGATTTCCACACCTCCTCTCTCTAGAAAAATGGGCTCGTGGTGAAATTTTTGCAAACCAACTCAAAAGTGAGTGAAGTTTTGACATTTTGAATCTACTCTTCGAGACCTTTACAATTATATATAGCACGATGGGAAATTTTGTATATAGTCTCCAAATTGGTGATGATGTGGTCTGTTACTATTCAAGAAGCCCCCAAATTGGTGATGATGCAACATGCCACATCGTCACCAATTTGGGGACTTCTTAAATATGCAAAATTTTCCATCATGCTATATATCATTGGAAAGGTCTCAAACAGTAGATTCTAAATGTGCAATCTCTGTGAACTTTTGATTTGATTTGCAAAAATTTCACCATGAGCCCTTTTTTCTAGAGAGAGGAGGTGTGGAAATCCTATGGGACAAAAATGAGCCCTTTTTTCTAGAGAGAGGAGGTGTGGAAATCCTAAGGGACAAAAATGAGCCCTTTTTTCTAGAGAGAGGAGGTGTGGAAATCCTAAGGGACAAAAATGAGAGTCTGTGAACTTTTGATTTGATTTGCAAAAATTTCACCATGAGCCCTTTTTTCTAGAGAGAGGAGGTGTGGAAATCCTAAGGGACAAAAATGAGAGTCTATATGTCACCTAATGCATAGAGCTTATGCACAAGATTTATGCAAAGAGCTTATACATAAGACTTATTCATAGAGCTTATGCACAAGCCTTATGCATAGAGCTTATGCACAAGCCTTATGCATAGAGCTTATGCACAAGCCTTATGCATAGAGCTTATACACAAGCTTTATGCATATGCATAGATCTTATGCGTAAGCCTTATGCAAGCTTTATGCACAGAGCTTATGCGTAAGCCTTATGCAATCTTTATGCATAGAGTTTGTGCAAGCCTTCTCCATAGATTGCTTAAAGCTTATGCATAATCTTATGCATAGATCTGATGCAAGCCTTATGCACATAGCACCTGTAGGCTTAATGCAAGCTTAATGCATAGAGCTAATGCATGCCTAAATCTCTATGCATGGATAAGGTTGAAACATAATATATTTATTTTTTTAAGTCCTCCTTGTTTTATAAACACGATAGCCCCATTTTTATAATGTAAACATGTGGGGGAGGATCTAGACTTGAGAAGCCCGGTGGTGCATCATTCAGTGTCCATAAATTAATGATCTAGATATGGAGAGACTCACACAGTTGTCCACAAGTGTGTCGCATTGCTATGGGAGAGAGAATGTTTGGAACATTTTTTCTCCACCCTTAGTTCATTCCACAGTCAACCCTACACCTATGGGGGTACTTCAATGGGTGGTTCTACTCCTGGGTTACGCACTCACATACCCTTATCCACTCCCATTATTCGAGGATCTAGTCCATTTTGGAGTGCTAAGCCTTCACGTGTAGGTTGCAGCCAGCCAACTCCCCTTTCTTTTGTGGCACCTAGTCCATGACCTCATACCACATCCTCGTTAGATGGGAGGTATGCCTATTCTTGTAGTCATTCTAGTGGGGGTGGTTCTGGATGTTGTTTTGGGGGTAGTAATAAATCTGCTTCCAATTCCCCATCAAAGGATGTGCAGGCACATCAAGTGGGTGATGCAAATACCTACAACCCTTCGACACTTCTTTACCATGTGAGGAGGATAGATGGAAGTATCATTGAGGATAGTAAGGGGAAGCATGTCATAGCATGCAAGCATAATCTTGTAAATCTTGAGTTCAAAAATATTTGGGGCATTGATTAGCGAAATCAAGATAATGTAAAGAAGGAATACATTCTAAGTGTATTAAAGACAGAATTTCCTATGCCACACCTCGACTTACAGTTTAATGACCTTAAGATGCTGGATCATATGCGGGGAAATGTGAGTCATAGGAAATCATTGATTGCCAAGGCTATCAAGCATAGTGGCCTCAAGCTGCCAGGATAATGAGATAAAGATTGGAAGAAGGGAAAAAAGAAATACTGAGAAAACCCCGATCTATTCAAGCAACAAAGAGAATCAACCCGAGTATGACAACATAACAGATGGGATTCTAATCTTGGATCGAGTGGAAGGCCATCTTTCCTTGCTCAATTTGTAAGTATTTGAACCCTTAATATTTTGTATTCAAAACTTTGGTTTTCAAAGAATTAAAACTTACATAAATTGTTCTTTTTTTTAAATGTGTGTTTAATGTAGGAAAATGTGGTGGGCCATTCTCCTTCTTGTGAGGAGTACGGCTATGCTTGTCGTAATGAGATCTTGGCTACGTTTGAATGGTTGCATCAATAGGGTGTCACTTTGAACTATGATGCTATGCCCGTTGGAAGTTTCTTGTTTGAAAAAGTTTTAAAAGTTCAAATTCCTTTGGTTTTAGAAGATTTTAGAAATTTATCTAATTTGTATTTTAATATTACGTAATCTTGTGTGATATAGGAAGATGAAGAAGAGGTAATAGGTGACAAGGATGAGGAGGAGGATGAGGAGGAGGAGGAGGAGGATGAGTAGAGACCGGCCTATTGTGTTTTATGTTATGTAACTATAGACTTGATGTAGCTGGCCTTTTCTAGCATTTTGGATGTAACTTGCCTTCTATGGAATTTTGGATTTAATACAAAGAAGATTTATGGAGTTACTATGTTTCAAATGTATTTTCACATGTCATCATTTTTGTGTATACAAATTAGATCTGTCTTCAATATATTGAATTACAATTAAAATGGGGAAGATTGGGGATAATGCTCCCAATCTATCCCCAAAAAAATTATCAGTGCCATTGAGGGGTGAAAATAGTGGTGCTATTATTTTTTAATAGCACCGCGAACGATTGTAGCATCATTGTTTTTTTAGTGCCACTCAGGGGGTCATTGTGGGATATATTGGCGCCTATACATTGGGATATAGTGGCACTTATAGCATGGATTATAACGACACTTATAATGGTGCTTATAACGGCAAATATACCAGTGATTATGGCAATGCTTATGCCCCAACACTTTTCCAGTTCCTTTTATAAAAAAGCCATGCTATAAAGCCGCTACCCCCTCTTTTTGTTATAGTGTTTGGAAGAAAGTTATGACATCGGTAACACTGTCAATATACATGTCAGTATATTTTCGATGTCTATATCGACAAATATATCGATGTAAAATACTGACGATAAACGAATATACTGACCCTAAGATGAATTGAATACTGATGCTTATACCGATGGTGCATTATGAAAAACTTGTGTCTTGCCATGTTTCTACTATTGTTAAAAACGCGCGGCTGGCCTTATTTCTACTATTGTGAGTTTTCAAAAGTATGTCCCCCCCATCCTTATACCCCCCCTCCACCTCTTTGTCCTCTCTATATGATTTTTTAGTTTCGTACTAATGTCATTTTTTGGGTTTTTAAGTGAATGTAGGTACCCCTTCGCTCCGTGAGGTACTCCCCTTTCTCTCTCTTTTCTATTTTTTCCCTAAAATGGAGGATGTAATATCCCTTATGCACCTGTTTTTGTTTTTATTTTTGTTTTTTTTTGTAGGTGGTTATCCATGCTATCCATCCACATGCATCCTCAAGCATCACAAGATACACCGAACATAGATTGGTGTTATACCCTCTAAGCATTAGGGATACCCATGGTGGCAACCCTCTATATGCATTCCCATATGCATGGCATACATAGAGAGTAGCCCTAATGCATACAGGGATGCCCTCTATGCATTAGGGCTACACTTAGGGATTCCCTCTCTATGCATTAGGTCAAGGCTTCCCTCTCTATACATTTGGGCTACCCTCTTGGCTTCCTGCTACATACATGACATAGAGAGTAGCCCTAATGCATACAGGGATGCCCTCTATGCATTAGGGCTACACTTAGGGATGCCCTCTCTATGCATTAGGTCAAGGCTTCCCTCTCTATGCATTAGGGCTACCCTTAGGGATTCCCTCTCTATGCATTAGGTCAAGGCTTCCCTCTCTATACATTTGGGCTACCCTCTTGGCTTCCTGCTACATACATGACATGCCCTCTCTATGCATTAGGGATGCCCTCTTTATTCATGCCATGCGTATGGGCATGCATAGAGGGTTGCCCGACGGGTAGCCCTAATTCATAGAGGTCAATCCTCTATACATTAGGGCTACCCACATGACAGCCCTATAGGCAAGCCCATATGCATGTGATGCATAGGTCACGCATAGAGATGGTAGCCCTAATGCATAGAAGGAAGCCCTCCCTACCCATGCATAGAAGGGAGCCCTCCCTACCCATGCATACAGGGCTCTCACCCACGGGTGGCCCTAATTCATAGAGGGTAGCCCTAATGCATAGAAGGAAGCCCTCCCTACCCATGCATACAGGGCTCTCGCCCACGGGTGGCCCTAATTCATAGAGGGTAGCCTTCTATGTATTAGGGTTGCCTATGGGTAGCGCTCTATGCATGACATGCATGGAGGGTATCCCTAAGAGTAGCCACAATGCATAGAAGACTATCCTATATGTATTAGGGCTATCCTTAGGGTTGCACTCTATGCATGACATGCATATGGGCATGCATAGAGGGATGCCTACTGTATAGAAGGATACCCTTTATGCATTAGGGCTACTGTTAGGGCTTCCTCTATGCATGCCATGCATATGGAATGGATTAGGGCTACTGTTAGGGCTATATGCATGCCATGGAGGGTAGCCATAAAGGTAGACCTAATGTTAGGGCTGCCATCTGTGCATGCCATGCAAATGTCATGCATGGAGGGTAGCCATAAGGGTAGCCCTGATTTGCACATAGGGAAGCCCTACTTTAGTTATATATTTGTTTTAGATCTATGGAAAACTCATGTCCTAGTAGCTGATTGGAAGAAGGCTAAGGCTGTGCTACTGATACTCCTCACAAGTTCAAGCAACGTACTAAGAATAAGCTAGAGCATGCTTTGAAGGTTTCTTGTCATTTCATCTTGGTAGTGGTGGTGGTGGTGGATTCTTCCGACCGTACTTCGTAAGTGAAGTTCTCTCTTTTTGTTATATACTAAATAACATGTTATGCAATGCTATCTCTAATCCATGTTAAATGTGTGTAGAGGGATGTAGTTGGTTATGGCTACACGTAAGATGAGTATGACTATGCATAGGCTCACAGAACTACGATGTTGTTTTACAAGATGGAATATGAAGTCCATGAGCTAAATTAGAACCGTGTTGTCAACCACATAAGTATATAATAGGGTGTTGTAGTTTCAATGTTTATAAGCATCATCAAGTTATGGTTTGGGACTATAAACCTTATATTTGTCCGTGTATACAAGGCATTCCCAAAGACACATGCAATAACATAGAAGAGGGGCACGTGAAAGAGTGAGGGAGAAGGTGTGGATGGTGAGTAGGGCATGCCACCCCTCCTATACATACATTTTTTGTACTTATCGAGCTATGTTTGCATTTTTTGTAATAGCGTAGCCCCCATTTTTCTATATAAATACTTTCCCATAAAGTATCAAAATTGGAATTATTTTATGTAATGTTTTTATAATATTTATCTCTTTATATACTAGGATAAACCTCCTATGAGCACTAGGCTAGGTGCAAGTGGTAGAATGGGACCCAAAAAAAACATATTCTCAGTGTCGATATAAACTTCAATATAAGTGTCTATTTATTTACCAGTGTCGATAATACTATTATTTGGTATCGGTATAGGCATCAATATGGCCAATGTCAGTGTTGTCATTTGGTATCAGTATAGGCATCAACATATTGGCCAATATTGGTATATTTTTTGGTATACGCATTAGTTCTTGATCTGACATTTTCAGAATATATATAACATTAAAATAATTGTCAGGTCTCGAAGAACTTATCGATGATGCTTTGTCAAAAAAAAACTCAGAAATATCATCAGTATATACATCGCCTATATTGACATATATACTGATGATTTTACCAATGCATATATCAATGATAGGAGCTTTTGTAACAAAAAAATCTATAAGCCGTCAAAACAAACGTTTGTAAATGGGTCAACTTGTTGTAGTGAGACTAGTTGGGACTCAAAAGCGAGTGATGTCTCCTCTAGTTAGATTATATGTTTCATTGTTCCTTTTTAAATCTTCTAGATTCCTTAATTGAGCCTAGCCCCTCAACCAAGTCCTTGGGTCTAGCCAAACACTTGACCACTCAATATTGGAGATCTAGTCTGAACTCACCCCCTAATAATTGAAACCACATATGCTTCCACTCACACACACCACCACAATGATTTACACGCACACCTGTTTCATTTTTAAAAAATCCTTAAAATTTAACTTGTTTTTGAAAATCCTATATAATCATAACGACCTAGATTCATTCAATTTCTCATTTGTACCTATCAATAATATCATGGCTTTTGGCCACTGCCCCGCAGGTGCCAATGGCCTCCATGTACAAAATTCCTTTGACATCACTTGAGGTCCGCGGGCTCAAAGTTTCCCTTCCTAACTATGCTAGGCCAACAAGCAACTACCAAGGGGGTTACGACCTCAGTAGCTAGGTAGCCCCATGAGCCTACCATGAGGCTCATTGGCAACAGGTTCCATATGTCTAGTCAGGGGGTCTTAGCCTAGGTAGTCCCATGAGCCAACCACAAGGCTCATTGGTGATAGGTTCCATATGCCTAGTCGAGGGTTCTTGACCTATGTAGACAACCAATCATGGCCACCACTCAAGGTGCACATGTTAACATAACCCTGTGGTGGCATACTAAGGAATGGCTTGTCCTTGTTGGGCAGACAGTCCCAACCATCTCAGGATGCACTCATGGGTGATAGTTTCCAATTTCATGAGAAGTGACCTCAACACTACCACTGAGGGGCAGCAATTCAACTTCCATAAGGGGATCCACCTCTACTACCACTTAGGGAAATCTAGCATCATAACTCTTTTAAACAACAACATGCTTGTATCTCGAGAATAAAAACATTCTTTTATGATCAAAACAGAAAACTTTGTAAAGCGATTTCATCTTTTCCAATATCATAAAAATCTCTCAAGCATTTGATTTCCATATGATCTTTTTAGGGCCCCACTCCCACAAGGTTTTTCAAGACATCTTCTCAATATCTCTCTTTCCTTTTAAAAGGCTCCTCAAAACACTTTTCGAGTCCCTTTTTGGGAATACAACTTTTTGAGGAATTCAATTGCTATCCAAGGTTTTACTATTTATATGAACAACCATCATCTAATTTTAAGCTTTTCTCTTTCCATGATTTCCTTCAATTTTCCCATAATATAGTTTGTTGTGGTCTAGCGTAATGTACTTGTCACAATTTTAAGAGTGGGTTCAATCACTATTCATGGAATTAAATAATGAAAATTGATCTAGGAACCAACTGGTTGACTAAAATCCAATTTGAGAAGTCAAAGCTATGAAGGAGTTCATGTTGCTTCATCCTATAAGATCTCCTCACAAGTCTAGTTTCAAACTTAGTTGCTTGGTAGATCTTATTCATAAAGATTTATTATAAAAAGTCATATATGTACAAAGCTTATGCATAAAACTTAAGCATGTGTATATATATATATATATATATTAGAGAGTTAGAGAGAGAGAGAGAGAGAGAGAGAGAAAGAGAGAGAGTTTAAGGGTTCGAGAGTTAGAGAGAGCTAGATACAGTAAAGAGAATGATTTAGAGAGAAATAGTGAGTGGTGCTAGAGAGATAGAGAGAGAGGGGGGTTAGAAATAGATAGAAAGAGAGTTTAAGAGAGAGCGAGTTAGAGAGAGATAGAGGGGGTTAGAGAGAAAGAAAGAGAGTTCGAGAGAGTAAGAGTTAGAGAAAGGTAAAGAGTGTCAGATAGAGAGGCAATGTTAGAGAGAGAGAGTATTAGAGATTGAGTGTGTGTTAGAGATAGTTGGTGGCCTGTATGAGAGAGTTAGAGAGAGAAAGAGAGAGACAGAGAGAGGGTTAGAGAAAGGTAAAGAGAGTGAATTAGAGAGAGAATGTGAGTGTTAGGAAGAGCGAGAAAGGTAAAGAGACTGAGTTAGCGAGAGAATGTGATTGTTCGGGGTGGGGGGGGGGGAGAGAGAGAGAGAGAGAGAGAGAGAGGGTTAGAGAAAGGTAAAGAGAGAAACAATGACTATTAGAGAGAGACAGAGAGAGAGTGTGTGTGTGTGTGCTAGAGAGAGAGTTTGAGATTAGAGAGAGAGACACTTAGTTGGTTAGAGAGTTAGAGAGACAGACGGGGTTCGAAAGAGAAAGAGAGAGAGAGAGAGTTATAGAAAGGAAAAAAGTTAGAGAGACAGTGAGTGGTAGAGATAAAGAGGGTTAGAGAGTTAGAGAGAGAGGGTTAGAAAGAGAGTTAAAGTGTTAGAGAGAGAAAGAGAGAGTGTTAGAGAGAAAGTGTGTGTTACAGAGAAAGAGAGAATTAGAGAGAGGGGGATTAGAGAGAGAGAGAAATAGAAAGAGAAAGAGAGCTAGAGAGAGGAGGGGTTAGAGAGTGTTAAAGTGAGAAAGAGAGGGGGGGTTAGAGAGAGAGAGAGTTAAAAAGAGAGTGTTAAAGAGAGAAACATAGAGTTAGAGAAAGAGAAAGAGAGAGAGAGAGAGAGAGAGAGAGAGAGAGAGAGAGAGAATGTTAGAGAGAAAGAAAGAAGTTACAGAGAGTGAGTGTTAGAGAGAGAGAGAGACTGAGTGCTAGAGAGAGATTAAGCTAGAGAGAGAGTTAGAGAAAGATAAAGAGTGTAAGTCAAAGAGAGAGAGCCAGAGAGTGACTTAGAGAGAGAGTGTGTGTGTATATGTGTGTTAGACAGTGAGTTAGCCAATTCAAGAGAAATAGAGATAGTTAGAGGGTTAGAAAAAGAGAGAGAGAGAGAGAGAGAGAGAGAGAGAGAGAGAGAGAGAGAGAGAGAGAGAATGAGGTAGAGAGAGAGAGAGTGAGGTAGAGAGAGCTAGAGATAGTTAGGAAGAGAGAGTTAGAGAAAGGTAAAAAGAGAGAGAGAAAGAAAGAAAGTCATATTAACGTCTTTAAAAGATCAAAGTCACCTATGAGACCAAACATACATCATCATAGAGACCATGGAAGTCTGAAGCCTAATGTCATGTTAAGTCTTGGAGTTAAAGAGAGAGAGAGAGAGAGAGAGAGAGAGAGAGAGAGTTGGTCAATTCGAGAGAAATAGAGAGTTAGAGAAAGTAAGAGACATTGAGATAGGTAAAAAGAGTTAAGAGAATTATCTTGAGAGCAGAGAGTTACAGAGAGTTACAAAGAGAGAGAGAGAGAGAGAGAGAGAGAGAGAGAGAGAGAGTTACAGAGAGAGAGAGAGAGAGAGAGAGAGAGAGAGAATTATCTTGAGAGCAGAGAGTTACAGAGAGAGAGAGAGAGAGAGAGAGAGAGAGAGAGAGAGAGGTAAAGAGAGTGAATTAGAGAAGAAAGTTGGAGAGTGTGTGTTAGAGAGAGAGTGTTAGAGAGATAGAGACAGTTGGAGACAGATAATGTGAGTGTGAAGTGTGAGAGAGAGAGTGTGTTACAGAGAGTTAGAGAGAGTAAGAGAGTGTGAGTGTGAGAGTGAGTGTGTGTTACAAAGAGTTAGAGAGAGAGAGTTGGCCAGTTCAAGAGAAATAGAGAGTTAGAGTAAGAGGGTAATTTCATGAGAGAGTTAAACAAAGAGAGAGAGAGAGAGTGAGTGAGATAGAAAGAGAGAGGGTTTGAGTGAGTTGAAGAGAGAGAGAGAGAGAGAGACTGAGGTAGAGAGAGAGTTAGAGGGAAAATACTGTTGCGAGCAAAACAAGTAACTGATGACGGTTACCTAAAAAGATTCCCTCCCAAAATGTGTGAAATCTAAAAAATGGCTTAAAAACATAGTTTTTTGAAAACACCTCTAGAATTTCATGTATACATTTAAAAATTACATGAATTTTGCTATTTTTTCAAGATTGAGAGCACGTGTGACCTTCGTAGAATTATAAACTACTATTGTTTGTGACATAAAAATAAACTTGACTTACAAAATGACATAGGAGTCTACATAACTTAAAGAAATATCAATCTATTTTTCAAATAAAAATTTATTTTATAAATTTCATGAATTTAAGACACTTTTTTTATCGACTTTCTTGGGACAAATTCTACCACTATACATAAATATACACATTATTTGACAAGCACTCAAAAAATATTATAATAAATAACAATAAAAGCTCTATAATTTATGAAAAAATTCTACAAACATCCTTGAGTCTATTTCAAGACCCAAATAGCAAAGCCTTTAGTATATACTCACCTTGACAGTTTACATGACATAATTATTTGCTTTATTATTTATATGCAGATAGTAGGCATGATATACAAGCAATGCTAAGAGTTTAAAGAGGTCAACTTATAGGTGTGGAAAGGTAGACTTCTATTCATATATATATCTAGAAGATGGTGACTATGGATACTTTGAGTAAACTTAAGCATGTTAAAAGAGTAGAAAATTGAAATATTTTTTTGGTGGGACAATTTTAGAGACAGACATCATATAGCCTATGGGTGTAAATTTCGACCCACATAGGCATTTGTTTTCATGAAGGAAATTCTTGTTATGCAATATGAATAAGGGTGTGGCGGGAAGAAATTATAGCCTATATCATGTACATATGTGGTGGTGGCAAAAATTCATAGTATGCATATATTGATGTTTGATCCAGATAGCCATTATCATGAATGTAGGTGATGGTATATGTAAGAGTAGTGTAGGAATGAGCTCTAGTTATAATTATTTAGAGTATATGTGAAGGATGTTGAGAGGTGGTATGTCTAAGGGTAGTCTAGAATGAAACTCTGGTTATAATTATTTCGAGGATATGCGAAGAATGCTGAGAGATGCAATCTTCGCTGCGACATTGTCTTTGTGTACAAAGAGAAAAGAGAGGAGATTAGGGCTTCTAGAATGGTGGTAGAGAAGAGCTTGGAGCTTTCATGATGACGGTAGATTCAAGGTCCCCTATGTTGGAGAGCATACTATTGCACATATGCATGGCAGAGTCCAGACTCACATGCACCCCCTTCCTTAACATAGATGGTCTCACCATGTGTATTTGCTTATAGTTCTTCAGCTTTAAAATTGAATTGTAGAACAAAAATCAAGATTGGCAAATCAATCGGCTCGTGGTTTTCCAAATCAATGGAGCCTTGGACATCTGGATTAAAACCAATGGATTACAGGCAATCATGGATTATCTCATCTAGCTTTTCTGCTATCATGAATTTTTGGCATCTACTATGTAGAATAACGTTGATACAAAACGTCAAGTATTATAAAAAAGTTGATCTTTTGCATAGAAAGTTGATGTTTTGCATAGAAAGTTGATGTTTTGCATATAAAGTTGATGTTTTATATCAACTTGATGCAAAATATCAAATTTTCATAAAAGTTGATGTTTTGTCTCAAGTTGAAGAAAAACATCAACTCTTAGCTGAGAAGTTCTTACTCAACATTAAGTTGGCCATAAATGTTATAGCTAAAACATTCTGTAGTAGGATTTGAACCTAAGTCCCTGCCTAATATTTACAAAAAAGTATTTTGGAAAGTATAAACTTGTGTTTCTTAAAGCGAGTTTTTTGATGCTTTCTAAACTCATTTCATAACTAAAATTACCATTTAACCCCTTTTTGTCAGATCAAGGACACATCTTCTTAAAAAATAAGTGTGTATTTTTTAAAATTAGATAACTTTTAAATAGCTTATTCATGATATTTTAAAATTCATTTGTACATAACGAACTCTTTTTAAAAAAGTATACATTATCAATTAAGAAATTGTGATACTCAAGAGCTTCAAAATGGATTTTAATACTACTCTCATCACAAGAGCCAAAATAGGGTTTTATAATTAAGATAATAACTGTATCAAGATAACGCTTTTGTAATATAATCATATAAATAATTTTTTATAGTTGCACTCTATAGCACATCCTGAATCATGCTAACATGGCAAATGACCCAAGGAGTCTAAGCTTCAAGTGTACATATAATAGAAGAAAAAAATGTATTTGTGGATAGTGAAGAAGAGGATGCCTCGTCTACCTTCTTAGGGAAAGGCACATCAACTAGTGATGGTGTAGCAATGATTATGAGGAACCATAACTATGCCATAAACTATATGTTTAGAAAATAGCTTCTTTTTACAGTTGTATCATTTTTTAAATGGATTGAAGATGGAAATAATAAACATTGTCTCTATTTTGACATGTTTTTTGAAAACTTATTGTTAGATTTTCAATTATTATCTCAAAAAGTAAGCAAAGCGAAGTCTTTTTTTCATGTCAATTTTTGTAAGAAATGTGTAAAGTGCCCAAAATATTATCGTTTTTTAGCAATGTTGTACGCATGCGTAGAACACTTTTTAAAAAGAGGTTTAAAAATGAACTTTTTTGATGGAATCTTTGAAAGATGCAAAATGTTTCTCATTTTCAGGAAATATTATCTATTTTGTCCTCAACAATGTTGGAAAGTGAGTGCCAGTGAGGTAGAGAGAGAGTTCCAGAGAGTTAAAGAGAGAGAGAGTTAAAGAAGAAGTTAGAGAACGGCTTGGGGGGTGCACTGGTAAGAACCCTATGTATCACATACATTCAAGGTGTATTTAAAAAATCCCTTATCTATGATTTTTTCATGAATAAAATGACTCCTTTTTCTTTATGGACTTTTGTAAATCATTAAAAAAACTCCATCTGTAAATGTATTTCTGTAAATTTATCTTAAAATTTTGAATTAAAAAATATTTTCATTTGAACTCACGTGATATACTTACATATTTTTAGGTAAAACCCTCGAGGAGAACGGTAAAAAGAATAGGTTAGAGAGAAATGGCGATAGAGAGAGTAAGAGAAATTGAGAGAGTTAGAGAGACAGATATATGGAGAGAGAGAGAGAGAGAGAGAGAGGGAGAGAGAGAGAGTGTGTTACAAAGAGTGTTGGTCAATTCAAGAGCACTAGAGAGAGGTAGAGAGAGTAAGAGAGCTAAATAGAGTTAAAGAGAGACAGAGAGTGAGTGAGAGTGAGATGGAGAGAGAGTTCAAAAGAGAGAGTTAGACAAAGGTGAGTAAGAGAGAGAGAGAGAGAGAGAGAGAGAGAGAGGGGTGTGTGTGTGTGTGTGAGAGCGAGAGAGAGAGGGAGAGAGGGAGTGTATGTTAGAGAGAGTTAGCTAGTTTTAGAGAAATAGACAGTTGGAAAGTAAGAGAGATTGAGAAAGAGAGTTAAAAAGAGCTAGAGAGAGAGAGAGAGAGTGTGTGACATGGAGAAAGAGTGTGTGAGAGTGAGGTAGAGAGAGAGTTACAATGAGAGAGAGAGAGAGAGAGAGAGAGAGAGAGAGCCCAAAGAGAGAAAGAGAGAGAGGATATTTTTTTAAAAGGTATTTTGTTTTATTAAGGAGCCTTTTTTAAAGAGAAAAAGAGAGGAGAATGAAGAGAGGAAAGAGAGAGACTACAATTAGTATAAACAAAAAGTTTTTTTTTTAAAGGATTTTTTTATAAAAAAAACAAGGGATTCCCAGTGATTTTCAAGTCTGCGTCTCGATGAAGCCTAAACGTTGCCTTTAAAATTAAGGGTTTTAAAAACTTTTTTTCGAGCACCGAGCCAAATAGAAAGAGAAATGTGAGAATAAACTTTATGCGACAACAATAATCATATCAAGGACTAACATTTCGATCAAATACTAATCCTAGCTTCCTCTTTTCTTTTTTCGAAGGTACAGAAAATTTTTAGAAACACACACACACACCCAGCCTCCGTGAGGTGGAGACGGCCCCGCCAAGATAAGGGCTGGCGAACCCATCGTACAACCTTATAATCAACACATCAAAGGTAGGTACCTAAGGAGGACCCCATATCTCCACTGTGTTTGTGTTCGTGGCAGCACTCAGCCTACTTACAAAGAAGTACATAGAAGCCATCAAGCTTATAGTAATTCGAAAACAAATGACAAACTAAAGTTAATCCAGAATTGACAACGCGAGTACCAGCTTGTCTGTCTGCAAGTAGTTGATCGACGTTGGTGTTGCCAACTTCATGGACAAGAACTGCGCTAGTCAACAACATAGACATCGTGGTAAGAATGGATGAATTGAACCTGGAGGGTTTAATAACTCTGCGGCGTACTAGAAGCTACATTTAATTATATCAGAAAAGTTGGGTAAAATCAAGCACAGATAATTTAGAATGTTGATAATTCTGCAACGTCGACGTACTTAAGACAGAGACAGAGACAGAGGAGGTCTCAAATTCTGCGACGTTGACGTACTTAAGACAGAGACGGAGACAGAGGAGGTCTCAAATTATAGGCGGCCAATAACTAAAATTCGGACTGATTGTTTACCTCTACTTGGTTTTCGAGCGCTTGCACATACTTGATTATCTCGTCCAGCATCATGGCTTTACCAGTAATCTGCAGCATCATTCTTTTTCTGAGAAGAACAGACATGACTGATAGCGAGCTACGCCTCTGGACATTCGCGCTAATTACGAGTTTTAAGAAGAGTTTGAACCACCTTTTTGCAGCCAGGGACTAGGTCTTCCAAGAACTTCATGCGCTCGCTGATCTTCTTTCGTCGAGCCTGCTTGCACAAATAAATATATGAGCTCGTAGAAGAATGAAAAATGACATGATTATCATTGTCTTTAATTATATAGGGATAATTGTTAACGTTACCCTCTCAGCGAGGCTATGGCGGTCTGTAGCCTGACCTCTACGAGCACGCACATAAACGTAATCCTGTTGTTGTTGCTCACGACTGACAATTTTGTGCACGCCACCCCCCGTTGCGGTGATGCGTCTTGCTTTTTTCCCAATGCGGGCGCTGGCCTTCTCCGAGCAGCTAGTGTTGTAGTCTAATTGTATTTCTACGTCCCTTGTGATAGGAGAACCCACTGCCTATAGCAAAACAGAACTGCTTAATTTGACAATAATCTTAGTAATTATAGACCGCATCTTTGATGTCATAGTGGAATTAAATCAAAGGAGATCTTGCAAGAAGGTCATGATTAGACCTTGTACGTTTTTTTTAACACTAATTATGGACATGACGACAAGATTACACGTTGATTAGCTTTGATCAGATTATACGTCTCATTGAAGATTAAATCGCACACCTCAGGAATCGTCTTGGGACCAATCATTTGGCCACTTTGTTGCACCGATTGCTGGTCATGGTGGTGGTGCATGCCCATCTTCAAGCAATCTGCCGTCAATGGGTTTGTGGTTCTTTCAGTTGCGTCCAACGTCGCAGCAAAAGGGCTAAATATCAGGCCACATGTATTACTTCTGCTCGTGACACTAGCGTTGTCTGGGGGAGTATAAGTCATGACTGCAGCATTGTCAATGAGTGGCTGCAGCCCTCGGTTTGTTGGCCCTTGCGCAAATGCGCTGCAGCCAGATGCAGTTGATTGGCTAACCGTAGGCGTAGGTGCAGTAATCTCATCAAAATGAAGCGCCACATTATTATTCTCAAAAGCTGCAGGAGAGGAATACAGCCTTGTGTTGGATGTATAATCAGAGCACCAATTACTATAATTACTAGCTAATATCGTCATTTGATCTTCGATCGGTATTGCTGTATTATCAAATATATACTTTGAGGCATGACTAATCTCGTTGAAATCAACCACATGATCATCAACAGGCCAACTAGAGGAATGATGATCTGAAGAAAACCGCCTTGCGCTTGATATATGGTTATAGCACGTAGGACTAGCAAATAGCCCATCATCTAGAATTGTTTGATCGATTAACATTCCCGAATTATTATACTCTAAGGCGAGGGTATATGGAGTCAGATTAGGGCTACTACCTAGTAGGGGGGAGAGCAAGAACGCTTTGGGGATTACTCTATTATTCGAATGCAACGGTATACTTGTATAGGAGTGTATAGGAGTAACAACAAGGAGTATATATATATATATATATATATATATATATATACACACACACACATATATGACGACTCATTTAAATCCTTTTGGCGCACGTGACAAGAGGCATATTGCCTCTAGCTCGCACGCCGTCCTTTATCGCCGGCAATTTACATGGGGCAAAAGTGCAAAAGGGTAATTATAGGGGCGTACTTTTGCCTCCTCAAAATTTACCAGCGTGGATTTCTCTCACACCCAAATATCCCACATGCTATACGGGTACCCTTTAAAAATTGACAAAAATAAAGCTGCCGCACAGCATCCCTTTCGTAAGTCTTTCTTTTTCATGCCTCGAAGTCTACCAGACCTCCTTGCATCCACCATATTTTCCCTTGTGCAAAGGACCTAACATGAAGTGTTTCTGACATTGGCCATGTGAAGCTTGTCAGTCTAGATGGACCTACCTCTATATTCAGAACCTGAAAGGAAAAGTAGTGTTTGACGTACGACACAGGAAAACTATAGCAAAGTTCACATTTCTTTTCAATGTTTTGGTGGTAAACTTTTCATATCATATCTTGCCCTCCTTCAAATTGTGACATTTCACATTTCTTTTTCTACAATGCCAAAGGTTTAGAAAAATTCATGCATGCCTTATTTTATGAGCCCGACCCAGAAAAAGAGACGTTCTCTAAATGGAAAATTTTCATAGTTTTAAAATATAAACTGTGTTTAATCCAAAACACCTACGATTTGTTTTAAGTCTTGATTTCTTTATCATTTTTAAACTTGTTGTGAAAGACACGAACAAACAGGCACAGAGAACTTGGAAACAACTATAAGCAATAAAGAATATAGAAATAAAAGATTAAGGAAGCGAGTGGAAGATTAAAAAAACTATTTGAGTTTCTCTACTAGATTTGACTTCACTTAAAATATGGTGGAACAATAACCCTGTCGCTATGTGGTGGAAAAATATAACACTATGGCTATGGAAGATTTAAAAAACTACTTGAGTGTCTTTACTAGATTTTATTTCACTTCAACAATAACACTATGGATATGTCTTATTAATAGCCTACCAAAAATCATAAAAAGAATATATTAGGGAGTTTGGAAAAATCCCAACTTTCATTTTGCAAGATACAAAAAATGGGAGCACGGTGAACCCTTTTTACGCTTTTGTCAACTAGCCGATCTGACATATCGTTGGAAAGCTCTTAAAGAGTAGGTTCTAAATCCACATTCTCCGACAACTTTGGATATGGTCTGCTGCTAGCAGATACAACCAAAAGTATATTGAAAAGAGAATTCCCAAAGAAATGGGATGTTTCCAAACTTCCTAATATGAATCTCACTGTCTTTAAATGCTTTGTATAACTATATTGCATGCAACAGTACACAAACAAAACCCTTTTATTCTTTAACATTGTAGAATCTATTAGATATATTTAGGAGTTGTTGAAGCCTCAACTAGTATAAAGCACATAAATGGAACTTCCAATCCTTCTACTCTTTTGCCAAAAATGTGTCATGATGTTTTCAAGAACAATTCAAGATCTATTGAAGTGTTAATAATAAAGCACGTTCATGTACCTTCCCAGTAATCTATTAATTTAACATAAGTATAATTCAAGATTTATTGAAGTGTTAATGTAACAAAGCACATCTATGTACCTTCCAAGTAATCTATTAACTTAGCAGAAGTACAACTCAAGATTTATTGAAGTATTAATAACAAAGCACTTCTATGTACCTTTCAAGTAATTTATTAATTTAGCGTAAGTAGTTGAATTTATTAATTTAGCGTAAGTAGTTGATGGTAAATCCTCCCCCCCCTCAACCCTGAGGTCGTCGATCATGCCATATAAAATTGAGCATAATTTGTATGTCTTAAAAAATATCACATACATTGAAGGTACTAACAACACATCACAAAGCTTTCTAAAATGATATAAGAGTTTTGGTATATTGAGAAGAAGTTAGAACTTCAAGAAACATAATTGAATGTGCGAAAATCAATTTCCTCACTTATAAGACAAAAAATATACCTTGATAGCTTTACCAAATCTATAAAACATCTTGCTCTTTGAAAAAGAGCAAGTTGGATATATCAAGAGCTTATCTCAAATGAGGGAAAATTAAGGGTGATGAGAATCTTGCAAGAATGGGACTCTTGAACATATTGATGCGTGAGGTGTCAGCCTATGCTCATTAATGCATATGTCAGCAAGCCTTTGGCATAGCTTTGCATCAATAGATGGTTCTATTGTGCAAAGACTTTTACTTCTCTTTAATACTCACACATATAATCTAAATATATTAGAGAGTTGGAGAACTCAATTGGACTCATAGAAAAAGGTATGAATGGCTAACTCTAGATAAATCTAATATGCATTATGTTAATAATAATAGAGACATACAGGAGATAATGAACCATATTGAGAATCTTAAAGGCATTAATAAGGCCTAAAAAAGAGAAAAAATTATAAAAAAATATGATAAACTTTATACTTGTGCCACTACACACACAATTCACTTATAGGTCTTATGCTGCTTACATGCAAAAAGTATAAGCGTTCAAGGGTCACGTATTAGATAGTATGGAAAAACTGTAACAACCTATCTCATCATCACTTTTGAAAATAGAGAGTCCATGGTTTTCTACGTGTACCGGATGGTTTTTTCAAAATAGAGTGTCGGTGGTTTTTTTACATGTACTCCACACTATATCTCACAAGGAGCCTTGTCAAATGTCCTTGTAAAAATGATGTAACAATGTATACACAAAGTGCAGTATATATGCAAAGAGAAGATAGGTTGTTTCTCACAAAAAGGTCCTTAAGAATTCTTGTTTTTTAATTCTAGTGCATCCTTATATGGCATCCTATCTAAGGGTTCTAAATTACATGCTCTAAAATCCAAACACAGTCTTGAAAACTTTTTGGTCTTTGCTTGTTACCAAGAGGACCTTTTAATGGAATCTCTGCAAAATGCAACACATGTTGTCACTTAATTGGCTTTACCGTATGGAAACCTTGTGTGATTATTAAGAAGTGTTTTAAAAACCATCTTTTCTAATCTCAAGATTTTAAAGATACTTCTTTGAGTAAATTTGAGATTTTTTTCTAATCTTGAGATCTTAAAGATACTTCTTTTGTAAATTTAAGTCCAATATAGTGTCTCTTTTTTTAGATTTATTCCATTTTTTATAGATATAGAAACTCAATATGTGTGCAATTTTAAATCCATAAAAAATATGATGTTGTTGAGTCTGGTGCTATCTTTATCCCTCCAAGGGCGAAACTAGATTCCCATCTCAAAGTTGTCTAGATACGAAAAGGCTTTACAAAATTTCTTTCCAATGCGATTTATTGCATGATCCAACATGTGGTGTTATGAAAGTGAATCTCATTGTCAAAAAACACTTTTTTTCAGTCCTTACTTTTCACTTTTATGGTATTCCCACAAGAAACCACCTTTTCATTCATTTAGATATTGCCATATTATTTTAATTTTAGACAACAAAAATATTATTAATAGCACAAGATAAATTTAAAGAAATTTGTTTATTTTGCCTTTGTGCAAATAGACACCCCAAATGTTTTATATGTTGGTCATGTGAATCTTGTGAATCTCTTATAGCTCTTTATTGTGAACCATGAAGGAGAACCGCTTCTTCTTTTTTAAGTTTTTAAACTTATATATATATATATATATATATATATATATATTCTTAATTAAACTAAAAACATTTTAAATTTTCATATTTTAATGTAGAATGTGTTTTCAATGCATGCCTTATTTTCTAACCCATTCCAAAAGAAAACTTCTTGACATAGAAAACCTCCATCTCTTTAAAATACAAATTGTATTTATTAACCCAAAATAATTCTAATTTATTTTATTATGAACTGTTTATTTTTAGTATCTTTTTAACTTGTTTTTTTAATTTGTGGGGTGTGTCTCATCATGTACACTAAATAATAATTTGTGGAGTGTGTGT
This sequence comes from Cibotium barometz, assembly GCF_041138505.1. Lineage (NCBI taxonomy): Eukaryota > Viridiplantae > Streptophyta > Polypodiopsida > Cyatheales > Cibotiaceae > Cibotium > Cibotium barometz. The sequence continues at coordinate 54,583,741 of NC_141069.1, forward strand.
TTCCTCTCATGTACACTAAAATTATTAATTTACCTCTATAATTTTAACATGACTTAAGTATGATTGAACAAGAATTCTATGGCTAAGTCCGATTATAGCATCACTTAAGTATGGTTGAACGAGAATACTATGGTTTAACATGACTGGGTTGAACAAGAATACTATGGGTAAGTCTGATTATAGCATGCCAAAAATAAGCAAACTTTGTATTCTAATTGACAAGCATATTACATACATCACTACACAAAGAAAATAATTTAATTATTGAACATCATAGACTTAATTATGTTGGTAGACATAATGTTCATCAAATATCCCAGGTCATTTGCATATGAAGGGTCATGTGGTCCTAGATCAAAATTGGTTGTAACATTGGCATTTATCTCATTTACTAGTTTAGAAATCTACATGGGAATCCATGAGTTGTCACATGGAGCCAGGGGCATTCAATGCATGAAATATGTTGACTTTTGGGTCTAGAATCAGGGGAGAGAATGTAGGTGTTGATTGAGGAGATTCTTGACATAATCCATGATGTATTTTGATGCTTGCACTTCTCCTATTTAAGAGGCACACATCTCATGAAGAAATATAATTGATCTCTCCTCCGGCATTATGTTGTCATTAACATGATAATATCTTTTGTTTAACCTATTCACATTTGCTTAATCCCTAATATCTCCTAATCATGCATATTCATGGCATTCCCTTGATGCATATGAGCCTTCATGATGCCAACAGTTGGTATCACATCATGAGATCCAAACCCTAATCCTCTGCATTAGCCAATTTATCACTCTCATTAATCATAATTTTAGTAATTTGTTAACCTATGACGGACATTGAGACGTACTATGTTTTACGTCATTAATTTAAATATTCTGAGTCATGGGCCGGGCTTGTCGGCACCATATGTTAAGGATGAAGGGATTGGGTGATCGCCGATGAGAGGCGCACCTTGAATATCAGTAGGATAAGGGTTAGGGTCGGCCGGCGATGTATGGGTGCCCAAGTGTGAACGGCCAAGTCACCTATAAGAGTCAAATGTAACCCTAAAATCCTCATTCTCATGTGTTGTGAATACAAGAGTGCTCTTGCCTTATCTCTTTGGTTTCCTTCTCCTGCGTGTGTGAGAGAGAGAGAGTGAGAGAGTGAGAGAGTGATCGAGCACTGTGTAGCGGCACGGCGGCGGAGAGGCGGTAGAACGGCGATGGCGGCTCCTCCTTCACGGCTGCGACGCGGGAATCCTTCAAGGCGGCAGTTAAGCAGTGAGTGACACACCTTTTGCATTCTGTTTTGAGCTTCCTTCCCTGGTTGTATGCTTGCAGCCATTTGTGGCTCGCATACGGTGTCCGGCAAGTCCCCAGCTACGACCTGTGCGGCAAAAGCGCACATTTTTGGCGCCGCTGTGCCGGGGAGTTGCCTTGCACCAAGCTCCAGTTTGCAGCTCGGGCTGCTGCGTGAAGTTTAATCTACACTGTACGAAAGGCGTCTGTGTTGCTGTTGAGGTGTTTGTGTGGTTTTCAATCTCTGTTTCTGCAATTTGTTCTCTGCATTTCTGTTTCTTTTGTTATTTTTCCGCTCCGCGTGTGGGCGTGCATTCTGTTATCTGGTTTTCTGCGTGTGAGGGGGATTTCTGAATCCCTAGACCTGTGCTGTGTGCGAACTGCGCCGCGGCCAAGGCTGAACCCTAAAGAAACCCTAGAAAACTTATCTAAAAAAAAAACAGAAAACAAAAATTTTAAAAATATAAAAAATAAAAAATAAAAAATAAAATTTTATTTTTAAAGAAAGAACCAAACGTGTGGAGAGGAAAGATTTTCTAATTGGAGAAAAATTTTTTGAAAAGAAAGAACCCCAATTGACCCACGACCCACGACCACGGCCCCGGCCTCGGTCTTTTGCTATATATATATAGGAGAGTGAGCCTCCATAGCTTTCTTTCAAGTGAGAGCTTATGGGAAGTTGTGCCCTATATGTAGCCCACTCCCCAAGGAGTAAAGTGAGCATGTGGGATAAAGCCCTCACCCTTTCCTCCACAAGCAAATAGGCTTTCGCCCCTTCCCCCCAAAGGAAACGGACTGTTTTGAGGACTACAGGAGCTCTAGATAGGCGAACACGGTGCTGTAAAGCACACTAGGACCCTTTAAACGATACGCTCGTTTCGAGCTATCACACGCCCTAGTCCAAGTTCGACCATAAGTAAGGGGGTCAAAAACAGTTTAAAAACAATCTAAAAACAAGTAAAAAGGGGGTGCGAAACACCTAAGAAACCACTTGTGTGAGTTTCAAGGGTAGTTACCAACGCACATAGGGTACCCACGTCACATGCATCTACGTTCTGGTTGGGTGCTAGAGCCTGAACCACTAGAAAGTGTTTCAGTTTACGCAGGCTCACACCATCCCTCCACGTTGGCATCTTGGCCTTCTCGGCTGGAACCCAAGGGAGTGCAACCCAAGATCCACGAATAGTGGATAGTGACTCGTCTTTTGACTCAGAAGCCATGGAAGGACACCCTACCAAGAACCCTGAGGAGACAAGCCAAAACATGCCAGGTTGGGCCCCACAACCCGGATCTAGCATGTTTAGTCGTCTAATAGAGACCTTTAGTAGAGCTACACGCTCTGAACATGCGACAAGCGAAGTAAATGAAGAAGGTGGGGTAGTGGATTCGCCATTCCCATCTCATGTAGACCCTACCCTCCCAAAGAGTGTCCATGTGGATATTCTACCCACTTCGTTTAATGAGGGCCCTACTGATGAGCTACCACATTCCGATGCTCTTCCTAAAGTAGAGGTCCCTAGAAGCCAATCCATAAGAAGTGACATTGCGTCCACTTCAAGAGAACCGTTTGGCACACCAAATCTAGATGGGATATTTCTCAATGAAAATTGGGAATATGATCTACACACAGAGACTCTAACGGACCTATACACGGGTTACACATACCATGTGGGTTGGTTAGAAGTCCTACGATCTACATCTAGCGCCACTAATCTAGAAGAGCAACAACAAATGATATGTGAGGTCATTCATAGAATTATCCAATGTGAGAGGCAAAATAGGGGAGTGAACCTAGTTTTCACTGGCCCTATGAGATTTTTGGATACGGGCAAGGCCAAACAACCAACCCTATCACAATTGGAGACTCCCTCGGTGAGTCCCATAGACCCTTCGTATGTTGTTTCGCCTGGAGTCTCAATGCAGGTTGAGCCCACGAGTAGTAACTTTAGCTTTCCAACCTTGGCTCAACTTTCCATTAGGGAATCCACAATGCCGACCCCAATGATGAGCATAACGGAAAGTGCACCTATTACCGCTGTAGTTAGTACGACGTCGCTACCTAGTGGAACAGTACCTACAACAGTGCGTGCCAGTGCCTATCAACCATATGTACCTATCGCTACTCATGCTCATGTAGCTCCTACGCCTCTTAGTATGCCAATGGCGTATGCTCCACGACCACCTTATCATAACCATTATCCAAGGGGGGCTAGGCCTAGCCACATATCATATCCTACGTCATTTGCCAACATACTCAAACCAACGCCAACTCCTATCAGCCAGGCTATCCCAGAAGTGCCTCCACCAACTATGCCTGCTCACTTAGGTGATCTCGCAGCGTTTGCTCAGACGATCGGACGATCCATTGCGGAAAACATGCGGGGCATGCCTGAGAGAGAACCTAGAAGCAAGGCAGTACAAGTGGCTAAGCTCACTCAAAACTTCAGTGGTAACGAGGACGTTAGGAAGCACATGGAAGTCTTTGAACACGTGTGTGATTCCTTGGAAGAGCACAATGAGCTGCATAAGTGTAAAGCCCTAGGCTTAACCTTGAGTGGGAAGGCCGGAGATTGGTATCGAACCTTAAGGGTTGAAGAGCGCACTCACTACCCCACTCTCAAGAGATTGTTCTTGAAAGAATACATACGTGAGGGTGTGCTTTGGGGAGTAGCATCTCAACTCCAAAAAGCTGAACGCGAGGAAGGGGAGTCAGTGAGAGACTTTATAAGTCGATTGAAGCATCTAAATTCTCGCTGCACTCTCGATGAACGCTTCAATAACAACCAACTCCTCGATAGATTCATTCGAGGATTGCGCCACGAGGACATTTACAATGGCCTAGTCATTAGAGGTCTTACAACGTGGGAAGCAGTCACTGCCAATGCAATCCAGTTAGAAGACAACTTGATGATTGCAGGTAAAAAGGTGTCTTCAGAAACAAAATCCGTTAGTTCGCAAGTATCTGGGCACGAGCCAATGACGGCGAAACCTATTGCCAAGGAGCCCAAGATATCTGAAATGTCTGTGAACCGAAGGTCATTCTGGAATTACCCCCACCCACCAACTACAAGGGCGTCCAACGCATTATGGGCCACGTTGGTTATTATCGAAGGTTTATTCTCTTCTTCGTCGAGATAGCTCGACCATTGTATAAGCTTCTCATCGAGTTTATTTGGACCGAAGAATGTGACCGTGCCTATGAGCTATTAAAGAAGGCCTTGGCGAGTGCTCCAATCTTGAGAATGCCTAACTGGGATTTACTCTTCCATGTGCATATTGATGCATCAAACTTTGCTATTGGGTGTGTTTTAACTCAACCTGGAGAACACAAGCTAGACTACCCCATTAGCTTTGCCAGTCGCCAGTTGAACGATGCTGAGATGAACTACACCACTACGGAGCGAGAAGGGTTGGCAATGATATATGCAGTAAGGAAATTTCGTTATTACCTCCTTGCCACCAAGTTTGTTTTCTATGTAGATCATCAAGCATTGTTGTATCTGGTAAACAAACCATGCTCCACAGGAAGAATCACACGATGGCTATTGATTCTTCTTGAGTTTGATTTCACTATTGTTGTGAGACCTGGCAAAAAACATGTTATGGCTGATCATTTGTCTCGCATACCTAATGGTGAGGCTCCTACGGGGGTTGATGATGACTTACCAGACACTTCCCTGTTCATGGTGGAGACAATGCCTGAATGGAGTGAGAAGATTGTTAACTTTTTGGTTAATGGCTTCCCACCCAAGGAGCTTCGTAAAGATCTAGCTCGAAAGCTAATCAAAGAATGCGAACCCTATTGCCTGATAGCCGAGACTATTTATAAAAGAGGAAAGGATGACGTTCTTAGGCGTTGTGCCCGAGAGGATGAGTATCTATACATTTTGCAAGAGGCACATATGGGCGTAGCCGGTGGTCACTTCTCAGGAGACTTAACTGCGCGAAAGATCTTACAATCAGGGTATTGGGTGGCCCACTATGTTCCAAGATGCATCACTCTTTGTGAAGGGTTGCGATGAATGCCAACGATACAAGAAACCCCAACGGAAAGATCAGATGCCCCTACATCCAATCAAAGTAAACCAACCATTTGAAAAGTGGGGTTTAGACTTTGTAGGTCCAATTAGCCCAGCGGCCCGAAACACACAATCTCGCTATATTATTGTGGCCACTGACTATATGACCAAATGGGCTGAAGCGAAAGCGACACGTAAGGCAGATGCGAGGACAACAGCCAAGTTCCTCTTTGAAAATATAATCACACGATTCGGTTGTCCTTTTGAACTTGTGAGCGACAATGGTACGCATTTTATAAATGAAGTGATTAAGGAGCTCACAACAAATTTCATGATATCCCATCATAAATCTATTCCTTACTATCCACAAGCGAATGGCCAAGCCGAGAGTACCAACAAGACTTTAATCTCTATTTTGACAAAGACAATGGAAGCTCATCGCACGGATTGGGATCTAAAGCTTACGACAGCTTTATGGGCCTATCGTACTGCGTACAAAGTGGCTATTAATTGCACACCATTCAAAATGGTATATGGCCAAGAAGCAGTCATGCCGTGGGAATTTGTCATTCCTAGTCTTCGTGTTGCTACTGAAGAGGGTTGGGATGGTAATCCCTTAGTAGAGCGTCTATATATCCTTGAGCGGCTAAATGAAGAAAGACAATTGGCTGTATACAATGCCCTTGTGGAGAAGGATAGAAGGAAAAAATGGTTTGATCGCCATCTAAAGGACAAGGACATCAAGGTTGGGGATAAAGTCCTGATGTATGGAGTGCGAAACGAAAAGAAGAAGCTCAAATATGCTGGTAAGGGACCATATAGAGTATGTGAAATTACCCTGCAAGGTACCATCAGAGTGGAGACTCTCGACGGAGTTGAAACCATTGGATTCCTTAATGGGAGTAAATTCAAACGATACTATGACTCCCTGAGCTAGGAGGAGTTACATGCAATCCATCAAAAGAAGGCAGCTAAAGAACAAGCTGAGCTTAAAAAGATACAAGCGAGAGTCGAAGCCAAAGAACGTCAACAGCGTGCTAGGAGACAACGAGAAGCCAACTTGGGAATTACGCAAGTATTTTTCGAGGAAGCAGAAGAGGATGCACTGGAATCTGACCCACCTCTAAGATACCCAATTGAGTTACAGAGTCCTTACGGGGAGGTGCTGTAGCTCAACACAATTTGCTATCATATGGTGTGTGGTGTCAACTGGGAAAACCACCTTTATCCAAGAGTTCTATCCAAGTTCAAGGAATCAACAAGAAGAAAACCCCTGTCTCAGGAATTCTGCACACTCCGGTTGCCTATGACAAGGGAACCATAATTCAAAGCTTTTTGGTTATGCCTGCTGGTACCATGGAAGGGACTGTAATCTTAGGGCGCAAATGGATGATGGCCACCAAGTGCAATATCGATTGGGCAACCAGACAAGTCATAACGCAATAACCAACACTAGGTCTGACCGCTCAAAATCCCGCACCTAAGTCATCCACTCAAATATTAGATAATGAAAAATCACAAAGTCCAGTGGCAAAACCATCTTCGATTGTTGGCCACCCCTCTAACGCTTCAACGCCAAGAGTGGAAACAGGCAAGGTGGTCCCTAAAGCTTCGCTTACTATGCCAAAGAGTACATACAAATGGGTCCCCAAAGCTTCGTTAACAGCTACTTCCCCTGCTCAATCTCGTTCAGTCACCAAGAAGCCTCGTAAAAGGAAAGCAGCTACCCACCTGAGAAAGGGCAATGTAACATCGCGATGGATCCCTAAAAAATTATTAGTAGCCCAAGGGTACTACGAGGGGAATGACCAGATTTGGGTCCCTAAACATAAGTTGAATCCCTCTACATCACCTATAAAACCTTGCAAACCAATTGTTGCCACCCCAATGACAATTCAAGACCGTGGTAAGGGAAAGGTAATAGAGTGCTCCGCACCACTTCTTCCAGAGTTAGTTTGGATTCCCAAACGATATCGATCATTACCACCTAGCTCAGGAAGGGGGGAGCCACATGAAGCTTCTAGCTCCTCATGCCAAGTGTCAGGCTAAAATCTGAAAGGTGTTTTTGGTCAGTGTACATATGGTGCATGTGGTTTGCGAATAAACTTTGCCCTGAATGCCCTGGCAAGTGTACAGGCCGGGTGGTTTTGCAGAAAGCTGGATTATGCACGTGTTTTTTTTTCGGAGCAGACGCTGGAGATCTGAAGTTTATGGCAATAATATGGTATACGGGTGGTTACTAAATGCAGGGCACCGACGACTGGAATGGTAGTGTTTGGAGATGATAATGATGCTGATGAAGGCGGGGGGTAGCTCTCGCTCTTATTTTGGAAAATTATGGCCGCGGCGTGATGATCCGAAGTGCAAGGAGAAGGAGAAGCCATTGAGGGTATGGCCATTATTAAGCTTTAAAAAAAAAAGAAAATAAGATATATAATCCACATGGCCACTTTGTAAAATGGCCACATGGAAGCTTGTGGAGCCACCAGCGCAACATCTCGAATGCTTTGGAAGCTGGCGAAGGTGGCTCACGTAGGATTGCAGAAAAAAGGCCATCGGTGTGTTGTTCAAGTTGGGGGGGCTTCTTGAGGTCGCTGCTGGAGGGCCGACGTGAGAAAAGACCTCCCGTGCAGAGTAGTGTTGGTGCAGCCGCTCTGAAGGCAGTGGTGGCTGGCGACGTGGGAAGTAAGAGTAGTCAGCGCAGAGTTGTGTTGGTGAGCTGCTACAGTGGCAGACAGGCTGACAGTGTAGGAGAGTCGCCTGGGGCTCCCTCTGGTGCAGTGGTTTCGAAAGCAGAGGGTAGGCTGGTGGGCTGACGTGTGTGAAGTGCCGGCGTCAAAGTGCAAGGGCTGGAGCAGCCGCCGCAGGTCTTTAGAAAGGGAGCCGGGTGGGGAACGAAGCTGCAGCTGCTGGCCTTGGTGACAAGAAGAGAGGCGATGGCTGGACATGTGGCGGGTGAGTCTGAGAAGCAGCTGCGGAAGGTGTAAGAAAGCCGCTCTTGGGCAGAGCCGGCTGTTACTGGGAATTGTGAGGGATTGGAGGTGATTGAAGAGAAGGAAATGGCCGCCTGGTAACTAAAAGCTGGGGGCGCTTGTGTGTTGGTTATAGAAGGCTGGTGACTGTACAGAAGAGGCTGCAGGTCTCTTGGATGATCGTCTTGTCATGGTGATTGGAGCAGCAGAGAGGGCTGCTGTTTGGAAGGGACTGTGATGTGGCTTGGGCTACATATCTGAGGATGCTGCGGTGAGCAGTGGTTCCTGGTGAAGGGATTTTGCAAGGCTCTGGTGGTTGGTGAAGCTGCTGGTCACAACATACAGAGAGTGGGAGCTGCTGAGTGAAGGTTAGCTGGTGTGGGCGCCTTCTGGAGAGAGTAGCTGGTCTTGTATGGGCGATGATTGCAGGCAGTGCGTGGATGCTGACCAGAGAGAGAGCCTTGGGTGGTGCTGATGTGTGGGCTGGAGACAGTGGGGCTCGCCTACGACAAATCAGGAGACAGAGAGTAGCCAGGCTACAGAGAAAGTGAAGAAGGGTTGCTGGTGTGGGTGCCTTTTGGAGATTACAGGGACTGGGATACAGAGGCTTGGTCGTCAGACGCAAAGGTGTATTCCCTTGGCAGTAAATCCTGGCCAGAGTCCTGGTCTTTGGTGTATTTGCTGAGTTTGTACATGGTTGATGCTGTATATGTTTTTTGCTGAATGATCATCTGTCCTTCGTGGTTTTGAGCTGTCTTTATGGTGTGGGTGGGTGGCGAATGTTGAGAGAGTGTTCCAGCCGGTGGCTGGTGGTGCCCCGTTCGTGGTAGTGTTTCCAAGTTTGGGAGGTGGAAGGGCTATAGAGGCAGGTATTTTCTTCTTTTTTTCACCTCACATCCTTCTGGTGCCCCCACTGAGGATCTGCTTAGGCATTGTGTGAGTGAGGAGTGGCTCTTTCTGGTATTGTTTGACTGAGGATAGCTCAGGGATTTCTTACGAGGGTGTATGCCCCAGAGTGAGATTGAAGGAAGGTGTTTGGGTTTTTGTTGGGATTGAAGTGAAGTTTGGGGGTTAAGATGATGTCTTACCCAGAGTTTTATGGTAGTCCGAATGAGGATGTGGCAGATTTCTTGGAAAGGATGGAGGTTGCATGTATAAGCAACCACATCAGTGAGCAGATACAGGTGTTGCGGCTATTGAGCATCTGTTTGAAAGGGGATGCAAGGACCTGGTATAGGGCTTATGAGGAGTCATTGAGGGATGCTGTTCCACACATTGAGATGACTGAGGATGGACTGAAGACAGCACTTAGCAACAACAGGTTCAAGAAGGTAGAAGACCCCGACAAGGTTTGGCATGAGGTGCAAGCTCTGACACAAGGTGAGTTTGAATCAATAGATGATTATATGAAGAAATTTTCTTTGCTATGGGAGACTCTATGCAGGGCTTTGGGAGAAGACCAGGTGCCGCCTGATATGATGAAGAAGAACAAGTTTGTAGCCGGGCTTAAGAGGAGTATTCGCTGGAAAGTGGAATTGAAGAAGCCCAGGTCTTATGAGGATGCGGTAGAAATTGCTAAGTCAAAAGATTGGAAGCTGCAGCGGATGAATCAGCTGGGGATGATTCCAGTTGTGGTACAACCGGAGATTCGTAGAGTGGAGGCTACACCCATGAATGCAGTGATTGAGAGGATGAAGCCCACTACTGAAGCCCAAGCTATGCAGATGGTGCCTCAAGCTAGTCAAGGAGTACCTATGGTTCCTGCAGGTTCTGATGAGGGATTGCGACAGGATATGAAACAGATGGTTGATCTTATGAAGAATTTGAGCTTAAATTTAATGGGAAGTACAGGTGGTGGACGTGGTAGAGGCCGAGGCAATAATCCTGAAGGGGGAGATGGACAAGCAGTGTATGGACGTGGTCACGGTAGGGGCCGTTATTTCATCCCTACATGCTGGAATTGTGGTGAACTTGGTCATCTGAGTACAGATTGTGATAAGCCTCAGCGTATGGGTGGTGATATGTACCCACTACCTTCACAGCTACCTGACAGGTCGAATGATTATGGTATTGATATCAAGGATAAAGCAGGTCTGAGTGGAATTACAACTGAAGAGAAGGGAAAAACTAAGGTGATAGATGTGGTCACCCTTGAGAAGACGAAGGAAGCAGAAGCTGATGTAATGCCTTTGGGGAAACGGATGCCACAGGAAAGGGAAAGCAAGGATGCTGCAGGGCCCAGCAAGAAGAGAGGAAAAGTGAAGGAAGGAGGAGATGTGAAGGTCAAGCAGAAGCGGAGGTCTCGTAGGAAGTTTCAGGTAACTGATTTTCCACTAGGGGGTGGGCAGGATAGCTACAGTTTGCAGGAGGATATGGCTGGAAGGAAGGCTAACATTACTTTTGGGAAATTGATAGAGTTAGCTCCTAATTTGAAGCGTCAGTGGAAAAGACTTGTGAACCCGAGAGAGAAGGAGCCTGCTAAAGGGATAGTGACTGTTCTATCTGTTCAAGAGTTGCCTGATATATGTCCTGTGGTGAATGTGTGGTATAAAGGGAAGAATCTGGGAGAGGCATACATAGATGGTGGAGCACAGATTTGTGTGATCACATTGGCAGCTTTGGAGAGGCTTGGTCTTAATTTTACTGAAGCGTCTGGATTTCGAATTCGGTTGGCAAATCATCAGAAAGTCAAATGCTTAGGTATGATTAAGGAATTAGAATTGGAAGCTTTTGATGTGAAGGTGCTTGTGGATTGTCATGTTATGCCTGCAGGAATGGGTGCATTCCCCATTATTTTGGGAAGACCATGGCTGAGAGCAGTGAAGGCTATTCAGGATTGGAGGAAAGGGGTTATTACTCTGTATGACAGGAGAGGGGATAAGAAGTAGTTTAATATGGATAACCAGAAGCCTGTTGTGATGAAGAGGAGAGTGAAGCTGATTCGAGTGATGATACGACTAGTAGTACCACTACTAGTGAGGGAACAGATGATACTTCATCGAGTGAGGAGGATGCAGAGATGGATGCCCTGGTTATTGATGGAGAAGTGCTTAGTGATGAGGTTGCTGAACAAGAAGAAGCCATACATAAGGAATGCGAGGAGGTACAAGTGGATCATGAACAAAGGTATGCATGTGATGTGAAAGAGCTTGCTTTTAAGTCTTTGGATAATGAACCTGTGTGGGATGAGTGGGAAATAGACAGTCTACAGGATGATGAGCCCGAGTTGGAGCTGGATGACTAGATGTGCATAAATGTTAAAAAAGCCATGACCAGAATTGAGGGTATGAAGAAAGAGAAACACCAGAAAACTTTGATTGATGCTGCTGCTATGGATGAGACTATGGATGTTGTAATGGATGAATTTCTTGGTGGTTTTGATGAAAATGAGCATACAGGAACTGAGGTGGATGCTTTGGGAATGGTGCCTGTTGAAGGGGAGTTTGTTTTGCCTGTGGTGGCTGGTTTTGATAGTGATGTTTCTTATGCGGATGGACAAGAAAGTGTTATGGTACAACAGGTTTTTCTTGATGAAGCTTTCATCAATTTTTACCCTCAGCAGGAGCTGCTGCACTGGTTCTCCGATATTGGTGCTGACCATATCAGGGATATTGGGGTTGAGATGAGGCAAGATGGTGTGTATGTCAGGAGCTTTGTCTCGAGAGGTTCTGGTGTTACGTTGTGGGATATGGGATGGAAAATTATGCCTGTGGAGGATGACAGAGTTTCTTGGATCATTTGGAATAGAGATGTGCTGGTTACACTGTATGATGCTCAGAGAATTGATGGAGGGAAACGTGGTCATATGCTTTCTGCTGATCATAAATGATTCAGCAGGCTAGGGGTTGGGCAAAGTATGTCAGGCTAAAATCTGAAAGGTGTTTTTGGTCGTGTACATATGGTGCGTGTGGTTTGCGAATAAACTTTGCCCTGAATGCCCTGGCAAGTGTACAGGCCGGGTGGTTTTGCAGAAAGCTGGATTATGCACGTGTTTTTTTTCCGGAGCAGACGCTGGAGATCTGAAGTTTTATGGCAATAATGTGGTATACGGGTGGTTACTAAATGCAGGGCACCGACGACTGGAATGGTAGTGTTTGGAGATGATAATGATGCTGATGAAGGCGGGGGGCAGCTCTCGCTCTTATTTTGGAAAATTATGGCCGCGGCGTGATGATCCGAAGTGCAAGGAGAAGGAGAAGCCATTGAGGGTATGGCCATTATTAAGCTTTAAAAAAAAAAAGAAAATAAGATATATAATCCACATGGCCAATTTGTAAAATGGCCACATGGAAGCTTGTGGAGCCACCAGCGCAACATCTCGAATGCTTTGGAAGCTGGCGAAGGTGGCTCGCATAGGATTGCAGAAAAAAGGCCGTCGGTGTGTTGTTCAAGTTGGGGGGGCTTCTTGAGGTCGCTGCTGGAGGGCCGACGTGAGAAAAGACCTCCCGTGCAGAGTAGTGTTGGTGCAGTTGCTCTTAAGGCAGTGGCTGGCGACGTGGGAAGTAAGAGTAGTCAGCGCAGAGTTGTGTTGGTGAGCTGCTACAGTGGCAGACAGGCTGACAGTGTAGGAGAGTCGCCTGGGGCTCCCTCTGGTGCAGTGGTTTCGAAAGCAGAGGGTAGGCTGGTGGGCTGACGTGTGTGAAGTGCCGGCGTCAAAGTGCAAGGGCTGGAGCAGCCGCCGCAGGTCTTTAGAAAGGGAGCCGGGTGGGGAACGAAGATGCAGCTGCTGGCCTTGGCGACAAGAAGAGAGGCGATGGCTGGACATGTGGTGGGTGAGTCTGAGAAGCAGCTGCGGAAGGTGTAAGAAAGCCGCTTTGGGCAGAGCCGGCTGTTACCGGGAATTGTGAGGGATTGGAGGTGATTGAAGAGAAGAAAATGGCCGCCTGGTATTTGAAAGCTGGGGGTGCTTGTGTGTTGGTTATAGAAGGCTGGTGACTGTACAGAAGAGGCTGCAGGTCTCTTGGATGATCGTCTTGTCATGGTGATTGGAGCAGCAGAGAGGGCTGCTGTTTGGAAGGGACTGTGATGTGGCTTGGGCTACATATCTGAGGATGCTGCGGTGAGCAGTGGTTCCTGGTGAAGGGATTTTGCAAGGCTCTGGTGGTTGGTGAAGCTGCTGGTCACGACATACAGAGAGTGGGAGCTGCTGAGTGAAGGTTAGCTGGTGTGGGCGCCTTTTGGAGAGAGTAGTTGGTCTTGTATGGGCGATGATTGCAGGCAGTGCGTGGATGCTGACCAGAGAGAGAGCCTTGGGTGGTGCTGATGTGTGGGCTGGAGACAGTGGGGCTCGCCTACGACAAATCAGGTAGCAGCTGGAGACAGAGAGTAGCCAGGCTACAGAGAAAGTGAAGAAGGGTTGCTGGTGTGGGCGCCTTTTGGAGATTACAGGGACTGGGATACAGAGGCTTGGTCGTCAGACGCAAAGGTGTATTCCCTTGGCAGTAAATCCTGGCCAGAGTCCTGGTCTTTGGTGTATTTGCTGAGTTTGTACATGGTTGATGCTATATATGTTTTTTGCTGAATGATCATCTGTCCTTCGTGGTTTTGAGCTGTCTTTATGGTGTGGGTGGGTGGCGAATGTTGAGAGAGTGTTCCAGCCCCGGTGGCTGGTGGTGCCCCGTTCGTGGTAGTGTTTCCAAGTTTGGGAGGTGGAAGGGCTATAGAGGCAGGTATTTTCTTCTTTTTTTCACCTCACACCAGGCACACGCTGATATAGAAGTTTCTACATGCTCTACACCTACTCTTGCCAACACCCAACAAAAAACCGATGAGTCTACGTCTCCCCTTGTAATAGTATCATCGGAAACCATTTCCTCCATTCGTCAATGGGAGCGTACACTACCATCTCTGCAATTGGATGTGGCCACAAGGGTCATAAAAAGCTATCTGCCCACATCACAACCTATGACCCGCTGGACAAATTAGTTCCAAGAGGCTGCAACATCATTGCAAATAATATGATCTACCCAAGGAAAGGGGGAGCATGTACTCACGCTCGACATTCTAATGCTTCCTCCTTATAACCTTCTCCCCTGACCATGTAATTGCCAAATTCAAGGGGATGTATATATATAGCTTCATACATTTAAAAAAAAAACAAAGAAAAGAAAAACAAAAAATAGTAAAAAGAGCAAGAGCACAAAAACAAGAGAAATATCCGTATACAATCAAGAACTAGATTGTCCTGTCATAAACCTACTGATGCTATATCTGTGTTTGCAGATATGGCAGATGCCCGATCATCATACACTTTATCCACTCCTACCTTTGGTGAGAGGTAATTGAAACTGAATGGGATCATATAGATGTACTAGCCAAAGAGGAAAATATTGAGGAATTAGAATGGCTAATTCGCCTATTGACCATGACTGACCCCTACTCCGTAGAGGACATATCCCCGATAGCCCAATGCTTTCCTTTTCCACAAGATGACTATCCTCGCGTGGTTACATTTTTGATGAGTTTATGTGGATGGGAAAATGAAAAGGAAATATCTGACAATGATGAATGGACGGATGAAACTCATGGCACTACTGAGGTTGACTTTATTTGTTTGGATGATGCGGATAGAGGCTTAGCCTTAGGGCTAGAGCCAGGACTCTACAACATCCTCTTACCGTATCCTCAGTAGTAGTGTGGTGACTGGTAGGTAGGTTAGTGTTTTCAAGTTTTTTCTAGTTTAGATTCCTTAAAGAAGTCTTGAAATTTTCACACTGATGTGCCTCTCGAGGTATAGTGCTTGTTAGTTGATTGTACAGGTTGAAAAGTTTGAGGTGGGTTCGCTTTCAAGTCCTGAGACTGCCGCAATGTTCATCAAAATATATCTACATCAAATTGCAAGCTGTCTCATCAAATCAAGGAGATCTTCAATTACAGGTGTAATTCTTCCATACCCACTCTCTTTCGTTTTTACTGTTTAATTGCATAAACTATAATGCATGACCACATGGAAATTGTCGATGTACTACTTAGTTTTTGAAGTTGCTTGCATGCTAGTGTAAATCATTAATGAGCTTAACTTTATTGGAAATATTCCTAGGTAGCATGACGTCTTTAGTTAACCTTGGAATACGATTGTCTTAGGTCGAGGGTCAAACCATCTTAATGTTTGACACCTGGCCATGTGTGTGTTGACCTCTAGGACATAGCTATTACCCCTTTGTCGAAAGGATGCAAAACAAATTATAGTTCAGGAGCGAAGATCAAAAGAAATAGATTTTTAAAAAAAAGCCTACAATAAATGGCAATACAAGTCTATGATGTGCTTTAATGTTGGCCTATCGCCTTATTGATTCTTGGTAGGCGAGGAGTATTCTACTCCAGACCGATGCCTTGGTTGGTAGGGGGTAGCCTTGCCTAAAGTGAGCTAATAGATTCCTGGATAATGCCTTGTGTTAAACATGGTACCAGGATCGATGTTAGTTTTGCTTTAAGAAGGTCGCCATTGTGTGTAAAAATTGTCACGTGCATTAAAAAAAAAAATAAAGGCAAAAGGCTCCTGTAACTCTAATGTTTCTTGTGTCCCTAGACTCGTGGTATTAACTTGTTCTTAGAGTAGACACAATGTGGTCATCTGTTTATTTATTAAGCTTGGTTATTTTCCTTGACTTAGGCCAGTTATAAACCTTGATTAACCTTTGACACCTTGCTAACTCTTGATTTACTTTTAATAATTTTAAACTTCTGTTAATTGGCTACACTAGCTCATTCATGTGACCCCTTAAACTAAGTCTCATAGCAACATCCATTGTGGTCTAACATGCTTGAATTTATACACTTTATATCTTTTGAATTCCAGCATACTTTCACTCTACTTCCCTGTTTTGCAGACGGTCTACCACAACAACCCTATCGAGTTTACCATACCATAGCTTCCAAGGACGGAATCTACATCAGGAAGGGGGGCATGTTAACCTATGACGGACATTGAGACGTACTATGTTTTACATCATTAATTTAAATATTCTGAGTCATGGGCCGGGCTTGTCGGCACCATATGTTAAGGATGAAGGGATTGGGTGATCGCCGATGAGAGGCGCACCTTGAATATCAGTAGGATAAGGGTTAGGGTCGGTCGGCCATGTATGGGCGCCCAAGTGTGAACGGCCAAGTCACCTATAAGAGTCAAATGTAACCCTAAAATCCTCATTCTCATGTGTTGTGAATACAAGAGTGCTCTTGCCTTATCTCTTTGGTTTCCTTCTCCTGCGTGTGAGAGAGAGAGAGAGAGAGAGAGTGAGAGAGCGATCGAGCACTGTGTAGCGGCACGGCGGCGGAGAGGCGGTAGAGCGGCGACGACGGCTCCTCCTTCACGGCTGCGACGCGGGAATCCTTCAAGGCGGCAGTTAAGCGGTGAGTGACACACCTTTTGCATTCTGTTTTGAGCTTCCTTCCCTGGTTGTATGCTTGCAGCCATTCGTGGCTCGCATACGGTGTCCGGCAAGTCCCCAGCTACGACCTGTGCGGCAAAAGCGCACATAATTTCTCTCTCCCTTGCCACCATCACCTACATCACCATTGGCCAAGCCACTTACATGAGCTTTTTCCTCCCTTAAAGGTACACGTGTTGGATCAATGAAATTGAAGAGAATCACATGAGGTTGATGGCAGCAACTCAAAACACAAGCACTTGCAGTTTTGGGAAAAACTTAGATATACCCCACATCTTGGGCTACCATTTTCTAATTCCTCATGACCCTGGGGGTTTTTCAAGATGCCTAATCCGATTGTGGTTTCACAAAAAGCAAGGGGAGCAACTATGTGAAATCTCTACATAAATCGGGACCTATTTTGGTAATATTTTGATTATTCCATGCTTAAACAAGCTAATCATATGCTATTTTAAAAAAAATCAAGTTCAGACATTGCTCCTCCATCTCCTAAAAGCATTTGAGCCCACTCTAAGTCTAACACCTTTATTTGAATGCTCGAAGAGTGCTCTATTTTTTGCATTATCAACAATGAGTTAAGCTCACTAATCAAGGCTTAATTAAGCCTAATATCAATGATTTGGTGCAATTGGTCTTTTACCCTTGACATTGGGGACCTGCCTACCGCAAGCTATCACTCCACATTACAAAAACCCTTTGATTTTGGTGCCTCATTTGCTCATCCCAAATCAACCTATTCACATTGTTTATCGTTGTTAAGCTAAACATATAACCTTGCACACAAGAGAGGAAAAGACGAAGAGAGACCAACCATGAAAGGGTCAAGTTAGAGATGTGCACTTAGCCAACCCTAATGAGGGTAAACTCCCCTTTTGTGAGGCCACTAGGGGATCACTCCACCACCACTTGTGCCACCCAAGTGGAGATTCAAGAGATAGGTGAAGAGCAGAGAAGGAGGGAGCTATGGAAAGCTCAACCTTCACTCCATGCCACATGCATGCAAGAGGGACCTTGGTAGACATAAAAGAGAGGAGAGAAGAGAGGAGAGGAGAAGCTAGATCATCACCATCCCTAACATGCACACACAACAACAATCAAGCATGACAGCATGAACAATACAAGCAAGCATGAACTCAAGAGAGTGAGAGAGAGAGGCAAGCAAAACTCAAATGAGACCAATGGGATTGTCCCTTTTCATATTTCATGAAATTTCTTACATATAAGAGCTCTCATTTTACAACGGCCACCCATTTACAATTGGGGGCCCAAAACTAGCTTCTTAGCTCTATGTACATCTCTTTTCTATGAAAAGCATTACACAAGCCGTAAGCTCACTCATCCCATATCTCTTTTATCATTAATGCTTTCTACGATTACAAAAAGATAAGTTACACAAAGCGTAGCCACGCTTGAAAAATAATGTTAACTGAAGTGGTTAACATAACCCCTCCTTGATTCAAGTCCATCCCCTCTCGGAGCTGGCTGGATCTAGCTGTAGTAGATGGAAAAAGTTCTAACAAAATCTCTGTGCAAGGTAGGAGTCCGGGGGGCTTGTTGTGGAGGAAGACTCGGTAGTTGATCTAGAAAGTAAAGGTTTGGAGGCACCAAGCTGGCATCCACATGATGCGCTCGTAGTACCCAAAGATCTGATTCAATGTTGGCTCGTTGTTGATGTCAAAGAAGGCAAGTCCTTGCACGCCTTCATGGTATTGGTTCCAGGCGGGGAATGTCTCTAGCAGCGTGATGATAAGATATAAAAATCTGATAGTGGAAACCATCGCAGGATCTGGGACTTGATCATATCTTCTGATGAATTCATGGATGTGATTTAACATGCTTTCTTCCATGCACGGCTACTAGGGCGTCGGAGCAACAAACCATGGAAAGCTAAATATCAGCTTTGGATTCTTTTCTACTCCTCTCACGGAAGAGGTTCCAGGCCCATCTTTGTCGGATTGGTAGGTAATCAGGGTTTATTCAAAGTGGGCATGGCACCTTACAGTATTTCTCCTAGATGTAGGGCTTCAATAAGAATGGTCGCCTCTTCAAGCCGATTTCTTGCCCATGAGATTGAACGTTATGGGGAGAGCAGCGCGGGTAGCCAATGGTAGCTGCCTCTTTATCGAGGGGGTGCTCGCACCTGTAACTGCAATGCTTTACGTTAATGTATGGACGCAAGACATGGATGTCCATGTGATCCGTGACCCGTGTGAGCGGGTCTACCTAGAGTTGTCCACCGAGCAAGATTCGTATTTCCTGATCAAACTCCATTCTACCAAGGGGGTCATGCTAGTTTAGTGGGTTGAGTGGAGGGTCGAATTCCTCACACGCACGAGTGGTGGTAGTGGCGGCGGGATCTCGCCTTCTTCCAAGGGTTGGGGGGATGGTTTTTTGGTGGCAGCAGGATGAGGTTGGAGGGGTAGGTGATGAAGAGGAAACCGTAGCGAGGTTGACAAGAAGGATGGGGGGAGGCCTTGCTGATGTTGAGGGTATATCTGTAGTTCAGTGTTATTGTGGGAGGTGGGGGGGTGGTGAGGGAGGTGGAGTGGGAAAATAGATGGGTGTAGATGATTGGGAGGGGAAGAGTGGGAGGGTTCTGGTTCCAAGTGGGGGTGGGGGTGGTTGTGTGCTGGTGCTTGGGTGAGAGGGAGGATGAAGGTTGATGGGGGGCAGATGAGGGTGGTGGGGGTTGATAGGGGGTTGGGCTCTTGGGGTGTCTTCTCCACCGCTGTTGTCGTCATGGTCACTACCATTCTCTTCTTCATCAGAGTATTGTGGGTCATGTGTTCTAAGGAAGGCCTTAGCATCCCACAACTTCCTCAAGGGTAAACTCCATTGGGAATGCCACGTGCGAATCATCAAACTGCATGATGCCGTGGATTCCATGACTTTCATATGGATATGGCATTTGCGCGATAAAGGATTAGGAGGCCAGTTGTGGAGTAGGGTGGGAGCTCATCTTGATAGAGGGAGAAGTAAGCTACATTTTCAATCTTCCAACCCTTGCGGTGGAGATAGCGAAGGGCTTCTGCAATCCTTTCGGATAAGGGTATGGACACAGGCCATCCGCGAGACCGAGAGATGGATGACTTTGTTTAGGTCTCGGGGCATCTCGAAGCGAAGCAGGTGTGACTAACTCATCAGGCTCACCTGGGAGAGGGTGGGTAGGATGGTCAAAGAAGATGTGGGGTGGGTGAAGAAGCTGAGGCCTTCGAAAAAGAATGGGGTAAGGAGGGCGATGCTGTGGAGTGAGAGCTTGGTGAGGATGTATACATAGGTGGTGTGGGAGAGCTTGGTGAGGATGTATACATAGGTGGTGTGGGAGGGCGATGCTGTGGAGTGAGAGCTTGGTGAGGATGTATACATAGGTGGTGTGGGAGAGCGGTTTGTCAATGAATATGTTGTGTTATAGTAAGTTGAGGTGGACCATCCTGTAGTGGAGGTTCAGGACCTGGTACTACGGGGTTTGGGGAGGGATTATTCGAGGTCAGGGAGCTTCATCGTTGTGGTATCCATAAAGGCATCTACCTTCCTATTAGAGGTCATGGAGCTTCATCATTGTGGTGTCCATAAAGGCATCTACCTTCCTATTAGTGGGCAGTGGAGGAGAGGATAGAGGCTTTCGGTGGGGGCTGCGTTGGGCTTACCTTTGAGGCTTCCAGTTGGGCCTCTTTCTGGTGGAGTGTCTCCTCAGTTATCTCCCGGTATAGCGCTGGAAGTCGAGATTTACCTTGTTGAGGGCTTCTTCCGCATGGCTGTATCTCTTTGTTGGAAGTCTTTGGTTGCTGCGACTTGGGCTAGAGATAGGTCATTGGTAGCCCTCTGTGTTGCTTCATGTGCTGCTTGAAGATGGTGCTAGAGTTCTGAAATGGTTGAGAGAGCATTGATCAAATGCTTCTCCATCTCATCGATGACTTAGAGATGGATGTTGTTCAATGTAGATGTGTACATATCCTCAGAAGCTTGCCGCTCTTGCAAGTGCCATTTGTTGTTGTGCCAATGATGCAACCTCTTGCTTGCGGTACATATAGTCTGTCATCTACATTATGGGCTCACGGGCCATGTGAGAGAAGCCTTGGGTGAAGTTTGGTACTTCCCCATGTGCTACACACACGGACACTTTCTGCATATGCTTCGTTGGATTTGAAGCTGCTAGTCCTTGCACAACAGAGGGTTTCCACGGTATTAAAATGGGAGGATTGAGGAGAGGAAGGGCCCGCTTTCAGAGTAATGAGGGGGGAAATCAGGGGTCCGAGTTTAGAAAAGATTTTTGTACAAAAAGGACTATCGTTGTGCTTCCTCCTCAGTGGACTTTTGTTTGGCTTCTTCATCTTCTAGCTCTTTAGGGGTAGGGCCTGAAATATGGGGGAATGGTCTCTTTGCTTTTGGGTTCCAGGTAATGGCTCTTCTACAAAAAGGACTATCGTTGTGCTTCCTCCTCAATGGACTTTTGTTTGGCTTCTTCATCTTCTAGCTCTTTAGGGGTAGGGCCTTGCCTGAAATATGGGGGAATGGTCTCTTTGCCTTTGGGTTCCAGGTAATGGCACTTTGGCAGTGGTGATTGGGGGGAGGCAGAGAGATGGGGACTGTGTCTGCTCCACTGAGTTGCACACCTTGAGACATGGTATAAGACTTTGGTAATGAGGGTGGTGGCTACAAACTTTCCTTGGGGGTTTGAATAGACTGCATGCAACTCCTAATGTAAATATTCTACCCAATTGATAGGTGTCCCTTGGTGGACTCTGGCTAATGTTGACAGGCTACATATGCTAAATCTGTCAGTCCACCTGGTGGTCTCACAGAGTAAAGAAGATAGGGACCTTGTTGACATCACAAGATCTTTTTAAGTAATGTTGCTCCATTCCACGTCATCTTTGGTGGTTGTTCCCCTAAAAGTTTCTTTCATCAATCGTGGGGAATGGGTGAGCTGCACATATGGTTGGTCTAGTCGAGAGAGGTGGAGGGATTCTCTGATTAGGTCTACGATGAGATGAATTGTCTATGCCTTCCCCTCATTGTTGAGCACCTGACCTGTGCCTTGTTTGGCATCGTGAGTCTCTATAAAATATAAATAGTTGTAGAGGGCAGGTCCCCACGGATCCATGGTGGGCAAGCCTTTGAGCCCCAGCTGCTCCAGGAGGCGGACTGCCGAGCAAGATCAACTACTGTGAAATGGCCGTGTAGCATGGTCCAGTTAAGTATAGAAACTTATGCTCCACTTCATAATTGTTCTTTATGAATGAGTGGGATCGTGTGTCCAATGAATTGCTTCATCAGCTGCTCCCCCAAGTGTGATAATTGGGTTGGCATACTCCTCAAAGCGTTCCCCGTCGGGCACTTCTGGGGTTTGAGGACTTTGAGTGAGGAGTCGGATGTATCAACCATGGTGAGGTCCCCCGAGGGTGCTCAGAAAAGGAAAGCGTGAGAAAAAAATTTGGTAAGAGTTCGGATAGGCTAAAAGCTGAAAGTGAGGAAATGAGGGGGTGGGCCCCATATATATAGGTTTTAGAAGGACACGACTATGGGTAAGAGGATGGTACGGGCATGACATTTTCAAGAAATGGGTGTACCATCTGAATGGTATGGGTGTACCATTTGGATCGTATGGGTGTACCATTTGGATCGGTGTTTGGTACGGGCATGGCATCTGTTTGGAGCGGGCATACCATCTGGTTAGAATAGTGAGAAAGGGTTGTAGATGGGTGAGAGTGTGTCGAGCAACAGAGCAGAATGTGAATGTGAGTGTTTGTGTTCTCTTTTATGATGTTTTCTCCTTTTAGCTTCCTTTTGTGAGGTGTTTTCGGCTTCCTCATTTTTAATTTGATGTGGCCCTCAATTTACATTATGCCCACCCGCCTTGGTTTAATGCTATTAAAGCATCTTTGTTGTTTTCCCTTCTTTTTGTTGCGAGTGGATTTGTAATGATTTTGTGACTCGTACCCTTCATGTGGTTGCTTATGTGGCCTTTTGTACTGTTGACGTGGCCTGAGCTAGTGCATGCTTGGTCACTTGCTTTTTTGTTGTCCGAGCTTTGATAGGTTACAGTGATCAGTGCTTTAGCAATTTGGACATCCTTGTAGTCTGGCCACCCTTCTGCGGCTTTGTGATTTTTGCATCTTTCGCATCCACCTCTACTGGTGAGATCATGCTATAGCATATGCTCCGAACCAGCTCCTGGTATTCCACTTCTTCTTTTTCCGGTGGAACTTCCACTAGTTGGCCTTTGTATTTCCTCATCCTGAAGCCATTGGCTGCTTTTGGAAAGGGTGTGCCATCCAAGTTTTCTAAGGTGAAAGCATTTTGGTTGACTGAGTCTTTCACTATGAATTGTCCTATCCCCCACTGGATCTTGAATTTTTTGGGATGAGGTCCCAACTTGGCATTGTAGACTAACAAAAGGTCCCCTTTTACAAAAAATTTATACTTGAGATGTCTATCAGTCCAAGCCTTTTGTCTTCGTTGCACTAAATCCACTTTTAAAGAGTTGATTTGCCTCTCTTCCTCTAAGGCTAGTTCCTATATTCTATGCTCTCAGGATTCTTCCATTGGAAGCTTCTCCTGAATGGCCACTCTTAGACTGGGAATCACATACTCCATTGGCATAAATGCTTCCAAACCATAGACTAGTTTAAATGGTGTTTTCCCAATCATGACCTTGAATGATGTCCATAATGCCTATAGGGTAGCATCCAACTTTTGGTCCCAATCATTTTGTTGGCATTTATGATTTTATTTAGAATCTTGGTCAGCACTTTATTGTTGGATTCCGCCTGGCCATTGCACTATGGGGGGTAGTAAAGTGAGGACTTATTGTAATTGATCTGGTATCTTTTCATTAATCCCTTCATCACCTTCTTGTTCATAAAATGTGTTCCCTTATCTCACTGATTATTTCCACTAGCAACCCATGCCTAGCAATGATGTCCTTGAAGAGGAACTTCACCACCTCTTTTGTAGAGCTTCTTTTCACTGCCTTAGCTTCCGGCCACTTGGTGAAATAATTTTTTGCTACAATGATGTATTCACATATGTTGCCTTTTTTGGGTGGCTTGATTGGTCCTACAAATCCAATCACCATTTGATGAATGCTGATAGCATGACAATATGGGTGTAATGGGCAACCTAGAGTTGACCCATTCATTGACAAACGTCACAATTATTTGCATCTATGTTGGCATCTCTCATGACAGTCGGCCACCACAGACCTTCTTACAAAATTTTTTGGGTTGTTATTTCACCGCCCATGTGTCCTTCGGTGATGCCGTAGTGTGCTTCTCTTAACACTTCTTGCTGATCATGGTCCAAAACACATCTGCGTAGAATCTAGTATATGCTTCTTTTATAGATTTCCCAGCAATCATAGTGAAATTTCTGCTGCTTAGGGAAATTCTCTTCTTCCTATCTGTAGTATATCCTTTTTGAAAAGACCTATCTTCCAAAAACTACATCATATCATAATACCGATTCTCTTCCACTCTGGTTAATGCTACTGTGAACAAGTTGGCATCTACGAGAGTTAGTCTTCCCACACCCTCCAAAGCAGGTTCTCCAGAATCTAGTCGAGACAAAAAGTCTGCCACTGCATTTTCTTTTTGAGGTGTGTGCTGAATGTTGAAGTCAAATTCTTGAAGTAGAAGCATCTATCTTGCCATTTGCCCCTCCAAGAAGGCTTTGTTCGCCCCCTAGATAGATGAGAGCTTGGTGATCCACATGGAATACAAATTTGTTTCCCACAAGATAGTGTCGGAACTTGTTCATAGCAAAGATCATGGAGAGAGCCTCCCACTCTATTGTACTATAGTTTTTTTTCACTCTTGTGAGAGATTTGTTTGGTATAATGTATAGGTTGCATGTACCCTTTCTATTTGTCCTGCATGAGTGCCCTATCCCCACTGCCTATGTGAAGCATCTACATAAACATGGAATATTAGATTCCATTCTAGATTCATCATAACCAGTGCAGATGACACCATGTTCTTTAGCCAATGGAATGCCTTTTGACATCCCAGGCTCCATTCATATTTGGCATCCTTTTTTATTAGTGCATATAATGGATAAGCCATATGTGCTAAATATTTCAAAAACCTTGAATGCCACTTCACCTTGGCAAGGAATATTTCAAGTTGCTTTATGGTCTGGGAATCAAAAAATTTGGATATGGCCTCTTCCTTAGCTAGATCTATGGCCAATCCTTGGGCTGACACAATGTGTCCTAACAGTGTTTCGTATTTTACTACAAATGCACATTTGCTTGGATTCAATTTCAACCTTGTAACTCTGCATCTCTGCAAACATAACCTTAGATGATAGATGTGTTTAGCTTTATCTCCGGACACACTGAAATCCTCCACAAAATCTTTAATTAAGTTTGTTAGGTAGTCATAGAATATTTCCTGCACCATTCTTTGGAAGGTGGTAGGTGCATTTTTAAAGACAAACATCATAACAAATGCCACAACAAAGACACCCCACTTTGTGATGAAGTTTGTTTTCTCCCTGTATTTCGGGGCCATCTTGACTTGGTTATATCCGCAAAACCATTTAAAAACAATTACATCTCCTTTCCGGCTACTTCATCCACCCCATCAATGAGTCTGTAAATGGAAGCGGAAAGGGATCTGAGTTTATTGTTGCATTTAGCTTACGGTAATCCACTCATATTCTGATCTTAATATTCTTTTTGGGTACTACCACAATGGGAGGTGGATTTTTCTACTGGTATGATGAAACCCACCCTCAATAGTCTGTCAATTTCTTCTTTGACTTGGTTTGCATAGTTTGGGTTCATTCTATACCTCTGCTGTCTAACAAGAATGGCTCCCTCTTTTAGTTTGATGTTGTGCTGGAAAACTTTAGGGTCGATTTCTTCCATGTCTTCATATACGACCATGAAAAGACGTCTTGGTATTCCTTTAATAAGGATACCAGCTATTGTTTCAATTCTTCTTCCAGCTCGAGACTGATTTTTATATGCTTTTTATATTTTTCTTCCCCTAGATTGACCTCTTGTAACTTGTGCTAGCTAACTTTTGCAGCATTGTTTTCCTGGTTCTCCTTTTGATTTTGCACCCATTCCTGAATTTCCTGGATATCTTTCGCTTACACATTTTGAATTATGGAAGCAGATTTGTGATGTAACAACCTATCGAGGCAATGAGGCGACACTAGGATTGAAACGTGCACATGTGTGGGAAGCTTGTGATGAGATGATGAGGCTTCTTGAGTGCCCGTATCTTGATGAAGCAGAGATAGCTACATTCAAGACTTCGATTGACAGATTCATAGAAGAAATGATCGATGCTTGGGGGGAAACTTATATAACACACTACATGTGTATTCTCTATGCGCACAGTTCCTTCTTTCTAGATGAATATGGGTCTCTTGCACTCTGGAGCAACCAAGGCATGGAACGATCACATTACCAAGCCAAGGCGGCCTATTTTAAGAACACGGGTCATGGCGGTGGCAAGGTTCGCAGCAATGCGTTTCATGAAATGTTCAATTGGTTTTACCGTGCACTTACTGGGAGAAAGGCCCAAAAGCAAGCTGGAAATTTATCTTTGAGGCGCAAAATCATGAAGGTGGTAGGTGCAAGGCGAAAGAGAAGGGTGCAATGCATCAATGGCACGTGAAAGAGCAAGGCAATGGCACAGTGTGGTCGACTAAGAAATGGCCGCGTGTGGTTACCCACCCAATAATTCTTGTTCGCCACTTTTTGGCGCGTTCATTGTAAATTGACTTTTTTGTAATTTTGGCCCCCTATAAATATCAAAGTGAGTTTTATTGTCATTTTTAAAAGTCTTGACTTGTGAGTTCTCTCTCTCTCTTCCTCTCCCCTTGACTCTCGCGCGCTCTCTCTCTCTCTCTCTCGCTCGTGCACTAATATCTCACGCACATGGAGCCCCCAAATGATCCTCCCTCCAATACGCAAGATGACATTTTCAAAGACCTTGGGCCCTTATCGGTGGCACATAGAACTGAAATCCCAACAAACATTTACCCACAAGCCCAAATGGATCTAGAAGCTGAGCGTGTGAGGCTTGAGCGAGAGGGCCAAGAAGTCCAAGAACGCCAAGAAGCAGAGAGATTACAGAAAGAAGCAGAGGACATGGAGGCAGCTAAGAGAGCAAGAAAAGAAGCCGAAGAGACCGTCAGAACACAGGAGGAGGATGAGGCAGCAAAGAAAGCACAGGAGGATGAGGCAGCAAAGAAAGCACAGGAGGATGAGGCTGCCAAGAAAGCGGAAGAAGACAAGGCAATTAGGAAGGCGGAGGCAGATAAGAAGGCTACAGAAGAAGCTCAGGCCGCCGCAAGCAACGAGAGAAGATTAGCATTCTTTGCTGCGGAGGAGGATTGGCTTAACAGACAAGCTCGCGGATTTGTTGCTGACCTGCGAATGGCCGGATACGAAGATGACACAATTTTGGAAGCGGCTATACAAGGTCTTCGAGCAGAATATACAAAGAGGAGAAATGAAGACACAGTAGAAAGGGAGCACCTGCCGAGTAGTAGGATTCTCAATGCAATGTTAGACAGAGTCTTGGCTCGTGCACTTGGTAAAGGAAAGAGAAAACTCTCAGCTGAGGAAGTAGAAAATAAGAGACAGAAGCTTGAACGAGAAGCCAGGGCAGCAAACGCACGAAGGCTTTGTGAGGAAAAAGAAAGGAAAGATGAAGAGGAGCGAGTAAGGAAGGAGGCAGAGCAGAGAGCAGCTCAGAAGACTCCATCTGCAAAGGCAAAGAAAACTCCAACACCTGCAAAGGCTAAGAAGGGGAAAACCATTCCTAAACGCACAGAACCCCCTTCCGATAACTTCCAAGAGCAGCGACAAAAGTTCAAAAATGACACGCCAGCTTGGACTCGCCACGCACAAGCACCACCGCCCCCAACAACGCAGAAGAAGCAAAGGTGGAGACCAGGGACAGTTGCCCTTAGAGAAATTCCCAAATATCAGAAGAGCTGCACACCAATTATTCCAAAGGCACCTTTTGCGCGTCTCATCAAAGAGATTATCCTCGACCAGCGTCGGGATGTCAATCGTGTGCAAGCGGCGGCACTAGGCGCTCTGCAACAAGGTGCCGAGGATATTTTGGTTTCGCTTTTCCAAGACGCGGTTTTGTGCATGGTACATGCAAAACGTGTCACTCTGAAGCCATCTGATCTTCGTCTAGCTAGGCGTATCCGTGGAGACGACGCTCTCTTTCACTAGATAGGAGAAGCCTTTGTAATGCAACAAATCCGTGTTTTGTAATCTCAATTTGATTAATGAAAAACCATGTCTATTTTCAAAAAAGTTGTTTTCTATTACAAGTGATTGTCGTCTTGTCAAGGTAATTGTAGTCTTTTGCATGTAATTGTTGTCGTACATTCGACCTCATGTGAACGCTCGTCTGCCACCACCCGCCGTTCGACTCGACGGGCCGATTTCTCCTGCGTATGGCCCCAAAAGGGTAGATCAGATGTGTGGGGTGCGCCGGGGCCGACGGGGGGGGTGGTGGTCACGCCGTGGAACTTGTGTGCCACGGAGCAAATTTAGCCTGTTTGACCAGGGGCCGACCGGGGGGGGGGGGGGGGGGCGGTGGTCGCGCCGTGGAACTTGTGTGCCACGGAGCGAATTTAGCCTGTTTGACCTGGTCACGCCGGGGCCGACGGGGGGGGGGGGGGGGGGTGGTCTCGCCGTGGAACTTGTGTGCCACGGAGCGAATTTAGCCTGTTTGACCTGGTCAAACAGGCTAAATTCGCTCCGTGGCACACAAGTTCCACGGCGCGACCACCGCCCCCCCCCCCCCCGTCGGCCCCGGCGCACCCCGCACATGTGATCTACGCGTCGAGGCCGACGGGGGGGGTCGGTGGTCGTGCCGTGGAACTTGTGTGCCACGGAGCGAATTTAGCTTGTTTGACCTGGTCAAACAGGCTAAATTCGCTCCGTGGCACACAAGTTCCACGGCGCAACCACCGGCCCCCCCGTCCTGGTCAAACAGGCTAAATTCGCTCTGTGGCACACAAGTTCCACGGCGCGACCACCGACCCCCCCCCGTCGGCCCCGGCGCACCCCGCACATCTGATCTACCCTTTTGGGGCCATACGCAAGAGAAATCGGCCCATCGAGTCGAGCCAAAGTCGAACGGGTGGTGGCAGACAAGCGTTCACAAAAATTGATTGAAACATCATGACACGACACGACAACAATATATAAACACATCAAGAAGATAAAACTTAAAATTAGCTCGACAAACATCTTGATGTCATTAATTGTTTGATTTTCACAAAAGGCAAATGAGTACATTGGATCTAGCCAACTCGCTTGATGAGCTTGGTGAAAGCCTCGTGGGTGAGAGTCTTTACCGATGGTTTGTCACCAATGCGTTCGGCTATCTCTTTGGCATCAGTGATGCCTTGTCCAAGGCTAAGGCCACAAAATCCTAAGAAAGACCCCGCACTTTTATCACCAAAGCTATAGATAGCTGCTTTCCTATTTACAAGAATACATTTATGGGCATTTTGGGCTTCAGGGGCTTCAGACAGGATGGCGCTTAGGGCTCTGCACTGCAAAACTTCAGCTTGCGCGTCATTTGAAAAGTCGTTGTGAATCACGCGAAGCATCTTGGCATTGAAGCTCGGGATGTAGTGCCATAGCGCAGCATCTTTCCCCTCCACCTCCTTTCGTGCTCCACCCTTTCAGCTTGCGAACCAGTCCATTTCTCTTGCGGTCTACAAAGTAGATAGAAGAATGAGTTGACTTCAAAAAATTACAAATTAAGAGGGAAGAAATTGGGTGTACTACCTCAGTGGCATCATCATGATCCGCAAGGTCTGCATCACTAATATTGATGCTCCCGAGGCTGACGGAATCCGAAATGGCAAGCGGCTTGTGAGGGGCAAAGCTAGTTTCTGGCACACTCTCGTAGAAATCCTTGCACTGGGCTATTTGTACAAGAGTCTCTGCCACAAGGGACTCTATTGAGGCATGATTTTCCGGGAGCACAAGCACCTTTGTGCCATCTGCGGAACTGAAGTCAATGCGGATGTCATCATCTTTGGACGGCTGTTGTGTGTCTCACATGCCCGCGTACATAGCAATGACTGAGAGAGTTTCATCCTGGTGCAGCCCGAGGACATGGGCGATGTCATCCAAAAATAAGAACTCTACACCTTCTACTATGATGGGGTGTAGAGTTTGCACTTCGAGCTCTAGAACTTCATCCATGACATCGTCCCCTTCGATGTCCCGTTTCACAGCCTCAGCTTGTGGCTCTTCCGCTAGAGTCACAAGTGCAAGAGATGCTTCTTGCACTGGGGTGACAATCTCCTCCTTTGGGTCAGCTTCCTTGATCAAGAGATAAGGTGTGGCTTTCTTTGGAGGAGTGGCCTTCCTCTTTCCCTTGCTTTTCTCTGTTCCCTCCAAGATCAGGAGGGGAGTCATGTCCCACCTCAAAAAACTTGTGCCGATGTTGCCCATTCCAAGTCCTACCATGTTATCTTCTTCCTCCTCCCTTAGATATGTGCTACTAAGGCCTTTGAGGAATCTTGCAAGCCTGAACCTGAAATTTTTGTCTGCTTTTTGTAGGTATGCTTGATAAGATCCACAGGCACCCAAGTCCCCTCCTCGTCTTCAAAGTTGACACAATATTCAGCCATGTATGTGTCCATGCAGCTAGTGAACGCCCCAAACACGTCATTATGGAGTTCGACGGTGGCTTCCATGTCAATAGATGTCTGAAAGATGGGTGCAAGCTTCTCGATCAAGTGACCGAGGTCAAGCTTGTGCAATTGAGATAGGAGAGCTTGGGCGGGGGTGGCCATGCTTGAGTAGCGAAGAAGGCGAGGGGACCACAAAGATGCCGAGAGTGAGGAGATGAACTCAAAGTGGCCAAAAGTGACTTATAAAGGAGTCTTTAAAACCTTTTTTATGTTTAAAAGTTCACTTAAAACCTCCAAAAATTTAAAAACACGCGACATAACTTAAAAGTGCACAAAATTGAACGCAAATTGCGGCGAGTAGCCAAAATTGTTTTGAATTAATCTCTCAAAATCTGTTACATAGCTTGCTTGATATGGATACATCTAGGGAAGGGAATGCTTTTACAAAAGTAAGATGCCTCTTTCCTCTTACGTAGAGGTGTGTTATCAATCACAAATGAAAAGTCACCTTTCAGTGCAAACCTAAGGCCTAAGTACTCCCTAAGGTTCGCCATATTCCAGTCAGCATTTACTACGATATCCCACACATCAGCTTGCGTGCTAACATGTACATCAAGCTGTTCTGCATCGTTGATGTCCGAATCGAGTGCTTGCCATTCGCCTCCAGTCAGCTTCCACCAGTCAGCTTCCAACGTCTGTAAGGAAAGATAATAGAGAGTTGTTGCTTTCCAAGCTGGTACCAAACGACCATCTTCTCCGACACCACCATGCACTTTATCTTGTCACCCTGATGTTGAATAACCTTCAAATCCCACGAAGGTGGCAGAAAGGCACTCATTGTTGTGCCTCCCTTTGCAATCCACATTGTAGGAGTACGGTGAACATCAGCCTCCTTGAACAAAAACACAAACAAATGTAAAGGCATGAAGAACGTGAGAGTCACACGATGTGACCCATAGGTGCACTTCATTGCATTGCACACATCAATCTCAATCCGACGTCTGGTTAGTGCAACCAAAGTATTGTCGGGCTTTGGCCAATCATGGTCCGTGAGACTTGGTGTAGGGAGCCTCCGTAGAGTCCCAGAACCATCTCTTAACGTGGGTACAATATACTCTGCATGAAAGAAGAAAACTGAGGACTCTAAAAGCTCTAATGCTGAACAACCAGTATATAGTAGCTTGCCGATTTCAAAGTGGTGCGCCTCAAAGGTTCCAGAAAGGGCCTCTAAAGGCTCCCATTCCACAAATGTCGACGGAAAGATGTCTGCACAGAACATTACAAGAACACACTTGAAAAAATCAAGCTTTCGTAACATGAAATGATATTAGCATGTCTCAATGCAGCCCATAAAACAAGAAGCACAAATAAAACTTACAATTTGCAGGAAAGCGTTTGTGATTGGCATTGTTAACACGGAGTTGCGATGCCTTGTAGACGTGTTGGATCATCACCTACTTGCTTCCGTCAGCCCCCTGCTTGAGATCCACTATGCGACCCTTTCAATGGTGCGACTTTAACCCTATGTATCTGCGAGAGACTTTGTGGGCTCCCCTTGTGCTTGGACGCATCGTCACCCACATTCCTTTTGCAAAGGTGCTTGTAACCCACAAGCGAGTGTCGTCTTGTTCGTTGCTGCTGCTAAAGGACTCCACCCTTGAACGAGGTCAGCGACTCATTGTGCTTGGCTAACCGATTAAGCTAAATGCTATGAAGTTGTAGGTGTGTAAGAAGATCTCTGCAACTTAATGCTAGCAGAGCATATAAGCTGGCAAGAGGAGTCAAGAATGTGTATAAGCTAGTAAGAGGAGAGTGAAGAATGTGTGCAAGCAAGAGAGGATGGACTTGATGGGGGAAAAAGTGAACTGTTTTCCAAGCTTTCCATAGCCAAGAAGATCTCTGCAACCTAATGCTAGCAGAGCATATAAGCTGGCAAGAGGACCCATCCTCCCTACTACCCTGCTTGGGTAGTAGCCCAATCCCACATCTCACAAGCCACCCACATTGCTATTGAACCCCCACCAAAAACTAACCACACTAACACTCCCAAAAACACTAAAAACTACACACAAGGCAAGCCTTCTCGATAACGGGTACCTAAACAACTCCTAAAACCACAAGGGTATTATGAGGGCACTTCTACTTTGTGGATCCCCCGACGATCCAACTCTCATGCTCATACACTTGAACCCCAAGATCCTCCTCCCCCTTGCAAGAAACCAATTCGACAACCACAAGCCCACAAGACACATGCAAACCCAAACACTCTCCAAGGCCCAACTATCCTCAATCACACCCTGAGCCTTACCCGCCAACGACAACCTCGCGGTGGATCCCAAAACCTCTACTACATGCTTAACATTTCTATGAGGGAAATCGCCACATTTGGATCCCCATATCACCAAGGCACCAACTCCCAAATCTTGTCACTTTGTAGTCACCCACCCTTCAATGGAAACCCAAAGTGGCCTCTGCCACAAAGACTGCCCATAAGAAAGGGAAGCAAAAGCTTCACGAAGACCCCTTACCCCGCAAACAGTGCAACCAACAATCCATACCAATGATCTACCCTTGACGTCAGCTACTCCTCCACCCGTCATTGTCAAGCTACATTGGAGTACTCCAAATCAACCCAAGCTTTATCTCCTTTTACTCATATTGTGACTCTTCTCTCTTTCTAAGGTCTATGGCAAAATAGCCTTCTTCTCTTACAGGGCTACGAGATACTATTCTTTCTCTAAAAGAAATGCTATGGAGTTCTGGTCTCTTCCTCCGAAAGACCATAGCAATCTAAGCTTCTTTTCTAAGATATTAGATAATAATAAAGGGATATATACATCTCAAACTCTAGGATTACCTTGAGGTTACTTGCTACCTTCTCACAGTTTTCTCTGTGTAGAGACCCTGACAGAAACAGCAAATTGTTTTGGCCATAACTCTCTAATAAAAACTCAAAATATAGGTATATAACCAGTCAAAAGAACGGGAGGGTATCTGGTCTACAAGCTACATCGAGCAGAATAGGCAAAAACGTTTGTATATAGCCACAAACGCGCCATCTTTAGAAACGCATTGTTTTTCCACATTTCTAGTATGCATGGACTCTAAATGTGTAAAAGTACTCTAAATATGACCTCTTATCACCTAAATTCAAAATTCTATTTTTGGGGATACTTATCTCTTAATAGAACTATTCTTATATTCTTATTTCTTTTAGGATTTTTGGAGCTAATATTTTATTCGAACACTTTCCTAATGTTTCTAGCCTTGTTGTCTCACTCTTCTCTAATTACACTCTCTTTCCTTATTGAAATCTATATTAAAAGAGACACATACATACATGACTTGGGAGGGACCTTACAATCTCCCCCACTTAAAAGATTCGAGATGTCCTCATCTCGCGAGCTAGGGTAGTATCTAAGTAAATCCTCCTGTCTCTTTCAAAGTGGTGTCTCCACTAGGTAAAAATTTTCTTTTATCTAAATATTGTTCTTAAAGAGTCATTTATTTCATGTGCTTAGCTCGTTTTGTTGTGTCTCCAAAATGTCTATATTCTAAAGTTAATTGGCCTTATTATCCAAAGTTCATGCATCCATATACCTCTCAAATGCTATGAACCTTCGAATTCCTTATTCTATATCCCCATGTAATATGGTACTGAACAAATTATCATGGAAAAATGTAAGGGAATCAATCCTTTACGCAATCTAACCTATGATAGCATTTTCATAATCTTAGAATTGTCTTGTAGAATACCTCTATTCATCATTCAAATTACTTCACATGAATCTTGCACCAATCCTCTTCTATTTTCTCATAGAAATACTTGTTGAATTCAGTTATCTTTAGCCCTGCTATCCCTATTTCTTGACCTAATTTTTGCTCTAGCTTATGATTTCTTATAGCCAGGGGTGGGCTTGACGTTTCTCTTGAATTAGGAGACCTCTTCTTGATTAACATGAAAGGATCCATGTCCTTCTCGACACTTTCTATATAAAAAAACTTTATCATAGTCTGGCTATAATTATGGCTTCTGAAAAATAGAGGATAGTTTTACATTCTTGATGAGGTTATTCAAAGGTAGATTAAGCTTCCAAATGAATCGATGGAGAAGAGTTACCTCATCCATCTCCAGAGCAAATTGGAGAAGTTTAACAAAACTTTGGTGGTATTCTTTTAGGGTCTTCCTTTCTTGGGTTAGCTCCAAAATTTCATTCATTTTATCCTCTCAAAATCTTGGAGGACAAAACCTTTCTCGAAGGTGTATTTTCATGGCATCCCATAACTGATTTTGGTTCCCGTTGTTGGATTGACAACAGTGCTTCCAACTAATTTGGCATTTCTTACGATTTGTAGACAAGCAAGGGTGAACATGCTTCTTTCATTATATCCATGAAAAGTTCAAAACTATCAAATGCTTATCATAGCGCCACATCTAAAGAGGCACTCTAGATTAATATATCTGTGATCTTCATTTTTTAAGAATTACACATCTGGTGCCTTGGGATTGGCACATCCAAAGATTATTAGGATTAACACATATGAGATGATTAGTTTTCTGAAAATTACGCATCTAGTATCTTGGGATTAACACATCTAATAGCATGATCCTCTGGGAATTACACATCTGAAGTTAGACCCATGTTTATGTGAGATGGGTTCAAGATCTTGGATGATCATCAGGCTAGCGTAAAGCATCTAATGGATGGCATTCACATGTCAGCTATTCAAATCTTAATGGAGTTATAATCTTAATAATTTATAATATGCGAACTAATGAGATATATCCTGAAAATTTCTCTAAACAAAGTTTTGGTCTAGTCATTCAGTCTCTCACTAGTTTCTTAATTTGATCGCCTTATGTTTTTTCTCAAAAGGTTTCCTCCCCAATCTTATTTCTCAAATTTACTGTACAAATATCTTGCATGTGCACCCCCAAGATATAAGCACAATTTCATAGGATGATTGTCTCAACATGTGAGGATATTCAAACCACTTTTATGGCCAGTAGAGATGATTGATTCGTCCTCATATGATAAACAATAACTTATTTTAATCCCTTGATAGTTAACCTTTGAAAAACAAATCCTAGGAACTAAGATCGGCTCTGATACCACTTGTAAGGTTCCCCCCTTCCAAAATAGGGAAAACACTTAAGATAGTCCACTAAGTCTTAACTTGGAGAAAATTTCCTACTCATTAACACCTTGACCATGCAGAGATTCAAGGATACGATTCATGGATAAGACCTAATTCTATCCCGTAGGGGGAGCGTGGTCTTCTAAAAATCAAATCACCCATAGGGTAATTGATCATAATTTGGGAAACTACTAGTCTTGATTCCTAGAGACAACACTTTTTTCCTCATCCATGTAAGGCACAGCCGCTGACCTAGTCTTCTAGAATATAATTTCCCGAGAACCTATTTATCTAACGTAGGGCTTTCATTTAATATGTTAGAAAGCTACCCGACTAATCGGGTCCACCCGTCCACATAGGATGGTGCCGTCGGGGCATTCCATCCTCCCACTTTCCACCCTACTCACGTGTCAATTTGTTTTCTAATTAATCCTACCACACTACTTGACATAAATAAACATGTTCCTTAATTAAGGTCCTTTTCACAAGGTTTGTTAAAACAGCCTTTTTACATAATACAAT
Organism: Cibotium barometz; assembly: GCF_041138505.1. Taxonomy (NCBI): domain Eukaryota; kingdom Viridiplantae; phylum Streptophyta; class Polypodiopsida; order Cyatheales; family Cibotiaceae; genus Cibotium; species Cibotium barometz. Next base: position 54,619,710 of record NC_141069.1, read on the forward strand.
AATGCCAAGACAAGATTTTATAAAAACAAAGTTTAAACATGAATCAATTTCATACAAGCCAAACTGGCTCTCTTATTCTTTTCCTTTATAATGTCGATGATCTAGAATTCGGCCTTCCAGTCTCTACATGCTAGGCAAAACCCTACGGGACCATACACCTCATCGTCGGCGCTGGCGAGGACTCAAGCCAGCCTGTCGCCCTCTCAAGCTCCATCGCTCGATCCTCCTGTCTCTCAGAGGGATGTCTGCGCACTAGGGTGGGCTAATTCACCGCACTAGCCTGGTCCTCAAAACTAGGCAGCATCACAATCACTCGCCTCAATCGGCGAATCTCATTCTCCCAATGGTATGAGGGATACCATGGGCCAACTCCAGGCCTTACTAACATCTCCGCCGTCCAGCTACATAAGCACAAGAACGGGGCAGCATCAAGGCAAGGAGAAGTTGTACCTGTACCTTAATTTAACCAAGATAACAATGAAATAAGACATTCTTTATTAAGGCATATGCTATTGTTTAAAAGAATACAAACTTTAACTAGTAAATCAATCAACTAGATCACTATTAATAATTAATAGAGAAGCCGGGGCCATACCTCAACCCCTAAGAATGATATATAATTGAAAAACAAAATATGTATATACCTTATAGAAATTTGTCATTTATCGTTGGCCTTTGCTCGTTAACAAGAGCTTTAGAACTTGACATATGAGAATAGAGTCTTCTAATACCTTGTCTTTTGATTGAAATCATCCAATAATCTTCAAGATTTATCTCCTCTTACTCATACTGTGACTCTTCTCTCTTTCTAAGGTCTATGGCAAAATAGCCTTCTTCTCTTTACAGGGCTACGGGATACTATTCTTTCTCTAAAAGAAATGCTATGGAGTTCTGGTCTCTTCCTCCGAAAGACCATAGCAATCTAATCTTCTTTTCTAATATATTAGATAATAATGAAGGGATATGTACATCTCAAACTCTAGGATTACCTTGAGGCTTCTTACTCTACCATCTCACAGTTTTCTCTGTGTAGAGACCCTGACAGAAACAGCAAATTGACTTGGCCATAACTCTCTGATAAAAACTCAGAATATGGTCGTATAACCAATCAAAAGAACGGGAAGGCATCTGGTCTACAAACCAATATAGGCAGAATAGGCAAAAACATCTGTATATAGCCACAAATGCGCCATCTTTAGAAACGCATTGTTTTTTCACATTTTTAGTATGCATGGACTCTAAATGTGTAAAAGTACTCTAAATATGACCTCTTATCACCTAAATTAGTAATTCTTTTTTTGGGGATACTTATCTCTTAATAGAACTATTCTTATATTCTTATTTCTTTTAGGATTTTTGGAGCTAATATTTTTATTCTAACACTTTCCTAATGTTTCTAACCTTGTTGTCTCACTCTTCTCTAATTACACTCTCTTTCCTTATTGAAACCTATATTAAAAGAGACACATACATACATGGCTTGGAAGGGACCTTACAGCCAACCACGGCACAAGTCAAGTGCTGAACAATGAGGGGTAGGTGTAGACAGTTCATCTCATCATAGACCTAATCAGAGAATCCCCATCCATTCTTCTCGTACACATCCTTATCCATTCTCACCAATTCACTTTAGAGAGGATTAGGCCAAAAACAATTGAATTATCAAGAAATTCAATGTAGATGGCTCAGGGCAGGAGTAGAGTAACAATGCATAAACACCATTAAGCTTTTACAAAGGGGGAGGCTTCTATTTATAGGAAAACATGAGCCTCAAAATAAGCAAACTGATTTTATAATTTTCCAGATTAGTTTGATCAATTTTTTACCATTTTTTGGTCAGTTCAGCTTACTTTTTGGATCTAGTTTTGAAATAGGAGAGAGGAGAGATGAAATATCTCATTTAATTGATTTAAAATTGGGGGGTAATGATGAGAAAAAGGTGCCTACTTCATGAGGGGAGATTCCTACTCTGAGGTGTCAAAATTCAGTTCTTTTAATCTTTTCTTTGATCCTTAGTCCACTCTTCATCTTATGTGAGCATTTACTCATTTTTGGGTGGTTTTCCTTTCATTCTTCAATTTATCTTCTCCCTACATTTGGATTAATCTTATTGGTCCATAAGAACCTTAATCCAAAATTTTCAAAAAATCTGGACCCTTAGGCTAAGGTCTTTTATGCAGATTATAATTTATTTCTAATGCACCTTAGGAATTTCTTTTTAAACTTCTGTTTCGGGGGAATTTATTTTAATAAGAAAGGATATTTTTCCATCCAAAGATATCTAAAAACTGAATTATCTCTCTCTAAAACATTTTCTCTCTCTAGGCCAAAACAGGTAGTAGAAACAAGATCTTTTATTATTCTGAAAAGGGGATTGATTACAGGGGAAGAAAATGGACATCTTGAGGGGCTAGGGAGGAATCTTACATCCTCTCCCACTTGAAAACAAGATGTCCTCATCTCGTAACCGCATCAGTTCGGCTTCTTTCTCCTAGGTGGCGTCTTCAAAAGGATAGAGCTTCCATTTGACTAATAATTCTCTCAGAATTCTATTCTTGAGAACCTTCTCTCAAACATCAAGGATTTCTTTAGATTGGAGTTCCACCTGTCCTTGGGTTGAAGAAGTTAAGAGTTCATCATTAAGCACATGATTCGGGCTCGGTACATACTTAAGTAGGCTGACATGAAATACATTATGTACGTTGAGATGAGGAGGCAAAAGAAGTTCATAGGCTAAGTCACCTACTTTCTTTGTAATCAAATATGGCCCACAATATCTGGGGGATAACTTCTTGTACTTCCCAAGAGATAGAGAACATCTTTTGGGGCGTACTCGAGATGAAGACCATATCTGCTTCTTTGAATTTTCTGTTTGACCTCTTCTTATCTGCATACTACTTCTCTCTATCTTGGGTAGCTTTTATATCCTTGCAGATTGACTGCACTTGCTGCTCAATGTCGTCAAAGCGTCTGTCTAGACAACTCAACCCTAATCAATGGGTCAGACCAAGTTAATGGTGTTAGGCAGTCTTGTCCTCCATACAGAGCTTTGAAAGGGCTCATCCCGAGATCTTGATACTTCGGTGATAAGAAGCATTGTAGGCAAACTCGACTAGGTGCAGATAGCTTAGCCACTTCTTGGGCTCCCTACCACAGCATGACCAAAGTATATCTTCCATTACTTGGTTCACCCTTTCTATTTGACCATCGGTCTCGGGGTGGTAAGCTGTGCTAAGATCCAATAGTTCCTACTGCTTCGAAGAATGTAGCCCAGAATCTTGACTTGAATTTGGGATCTCGATCACTTACTATTCTCTTGGGTAGGCCATGCAATCTGAAGATTTCCTTGAGGAACACTCTGGCCACATCCACTGCAGTGTAGGTTTCTTTTAGTGGAATCAGATGGGCAACTTTGGTTAGTCTATCAACTACCACAAAGATGGAGTTGTAACCTGATTGCACTAAAGGTAGTCCAGTAATAAAATCCATAGTGATACATTCCCACTTCATCTAGGGGATGTCTAATGGATGTAACTTCCCATGCTTTTTACTCTCTCGACTTTGATGTTCTGACATATCAGGCATTGACGTACATGGTTAAGTACATCCTTTTTTAGTCCAGGCCAAAAGAAGCTTTTTTTTACAAACATGTAGGCTATCATGGGCTTCATTCAGATTTTGACCCTTAGTTCCCTTATCACTTTGGGAATGCATAGCTTGCTATTATAATACATAATTCCTTCATCCAAGCTGTACCCTTGAACTCGGTTCAACTCCTGAAGAGTTTTGCTTTCCTGCATAAGTAGGATAGCAACATAAGGTCAAAGAATCTATCCTGCACGATCTTCTCTCTTGCTTCAATAATCAATGGATTTGACACCACTATGATTGCAAGCAAGGAGGCTTTTCTACTGAGGGCATCTACTACCACGTTTTCTTTGCCTGGGCAGTACTTGATTTCAAAATCAAATTACTGGAGGGTCTACATCCACCTTCTTTGGCGCATGTTGAGATCCTTCTGAGTGAAGATCCACTTTAAGCTCTGATGATCTGTCATCAAAGTGAATCTTTGACCCAGTAGGTAATGTCTCCCCAACTTTAGGGCACAGATTACTCAAAGTAGCTCCAGGTCATGGACAGTATAATTTCTCTCATGCGTTCTAAGTTTTTGGGATTCATAGGCCACTGCATGACCTTCCTGCATGAGCGCACCTCCCAGGGCAAAACCATTGGCATCAGTTATTACTACCTCAAAGGGTAGAGAGAAATTTGGTAACTTCTGAACAGGATTGGTTACCAAGGTGGTCTTCAGCTTATCAAAAGTGCTCTGACACCTGGCCTGACACCTGGCAGACCATTGAAACAGGGCATTCATCTTGAGAAGATTAGTCAGGGGAGAAGCTATGAGAGCATACTTAGGTATAAAAATTCTATACCAACCATTTAATCCCAAGAGTCCCTTGACTTCTTTCACTGTCTTAGGTTCAGGCTAATCTATTACTGCTTGGACTTTTGCGGAGTCTGGAGAAATTCCATCTTTGGATACCAAAAAATCCAAGTATTCAACCTGGTCGACAAAGAAAGTGCATTTGCTCTTTTTTGCAAAGAGTTGGTGCTTCCTTAGAATCTCAAGAACTTTACGGACGTGAGCTTCATTTGGTCAGCTGCATTCTTTGAGTAAATCAGAATATCATCAAAGAAAACAAGAACAAAATCATGCAAGTATTCTCTGAGAATATCTTGCATTAGGCGATTGAATGTAGCTGGGACATTTGTCAATCCAAACGGCATGATTGTAAATTCATAGTTCCCATAGCGAGTATTGATGGCTGTCTTTGGGATATCTTGATCATTAATCCTGATCTGGTAATACCCTGATTTGAGATCTATCTTTGTGAAGATCTGGGCTCCATTTAGCCTGTCTTTCAAAAGTTTTTGATATATACATAGAGCGTCTTGGGTCCAAAAGTCACTGCCTCAATCGTGTATGCATAAAAAGGCAATACTCTGATGGAGACATGCTATGATATACACGATTCATCACTGATAATGGTGCTGTAATTCTTCTCCTAGGAATAAAGCGGCTAAGAAGTCTAAAAATTCAGCAAGAAATTCTAAAATTTCGGGGTGAATGATTATAGAGTTGGACATAATGAATAACTCCTAGCCTTATCAAGATCATGGCTAGCGAGATATTCTGTCTGAGTCTCTGACGTTGATTGGTATTGAAATTAATACTTTGTCCTCCAGAGAACCACATATGCTAACGTCGCTCTACTGGATCAGGAAAGTATGGATCCTCAAAGTGACGAGCGAGCCTCACTCTGCTTTCTCAGGTTGTAGCGGAGTTGATGAGATTTTCGAAGCATTACGGGAAGGTTGAGGTCTATAGGGGCCCTTTAAGATGCCATGTGATTAAAAGGTTATTAAGGAAAAGGGCCAATCATGTGATGCCATGCATACAAAAATGTTGGGTGATTAAAGGTGGTCAAAAGATTCTCTAAAAGATGCCTTTTTGTACTTTTCATTCCCAAAAAGTGGAGGGAAAGTTTTTGAAATTTCGGACATCCATGATATGGTTTTGCCCGCTCAATTTTAAATTCAATTTTGGCGAGCAACTTTGAAATTCAAACTTCTAGCCATTTGAAGAATAAGAAGGTAGCTAAAGTCAAAGAAACTTAACATTTTAACAAAAAGTCATTAAAATCATAATATGGCAGCTTAAAGGACCCCTATAGACCTCAACCTTCCCCTAATGGCAAACGCGATCATATCCTGACTTTGGGAGAGTCCAGGAATGCTATACAGATTTGGGGTATCCATCTAAAAATCCAGTTCAATTTATGAGTTTTCAATTTATGAATTCATTTCAAACATAATCTTAGCAAGTGAAAATATTATTTTCGAGATTTACTTTAAAATTTTAGGCAATTTTTGCTGCTGTTTCATAAGTTTACAACAAGCTCTGATACCAGCTGTGAGACCCCTCTATCCCCTCTGCACACCGGATTCTCGGTTCAACGGGAAGTAGCTTCCTCTTGCCTGGGGCAGGGTTTCCCACTCAGGGCCTCGCCCACGAATGTCCAGACACGAGACTAATCTGGTGATCATTCCGAAACCAAAACCGAGAAAATTTTCCTTGCCTGAAAACCAGGAAGGATTCCACCTTTTGTGATTTTCTTAACGAATTTTCTAACGGGGTCAAGAGAACTAAACTATCCTTCACCTGATTAAACCAGATAGAAGGAAAACTATTACAGACTTAACTTGAAGAAATCAATGCTTTTTTCTTTACCGAAATCAGGACAACCGTTGATCTAATCATTTGAGAAAGTCTTCAGGTTTTTATTTAACTACTCGAATCCTAAGCGTATTCCTATTATTTCAATTTCATTATTATTACTCCACTGATTCCAGCCTAACCCCATCTGGCCCATGGGTTAGCCACCACCACCCAATCATTGGAATCGATAGAACTAGACAATTACTCACCCACCCATAATTGAATGCCTTTCTTAACTTTTGCTTTCGAATACAGATACACATATGCTCCTCTTTAAAACTTTAACTTATAAACAATCCATTGACAAATGGTTATTGGTTACAGATGTCGTCATAACTCAAAATTTCCATCCAGTCCCTTGTTTCTCAAAAAAAACAGTATCACTCTGGACTCTCCGTTGAGACCAACTGGTCAGCAACAACGAGATCCAGTAACATATTACAATAATCATTTCGTCCATCATACATATCTTCCACGACATACAGATGGGTGTAGGGATCGCTTCGTCGGCCCTCGTCCATCGTACCGAAAGCGCACCATTTTAATCGTACCAAGGTTGGTCAAGACCTGGGCTTTGCTGCGTGAGTTGTCCTTTGAACACTCCTCGCCAGCTATTGCCAACCGAACTTCCCTTAGAAAAATATATACCAAATGCTCCCTCCAGCATTCTGGCATAAGACAGTCCTTTAAGCAAACATGGTTTCTATGCAAGTTTTCAGTTTGTTTTTCTTTTGAATACAATGAGTATATCTTGAATCAGTATCCCCAAAACTTCTTGAACGGAATTCTAAATTTCATACTAGAATTCCTCAAATTCTGTAACCTTGATCCACAGATCAATTCGAAGGTTCTCAACTTAGTTTCAGATTTGGCGGGAGTTTTGAGGGTATTTTTCTAAACTGGTCACATCTTCTTTCCTCGAAACTGACGAAAGAGTTTGGTCTTAGTCTTAGTCATAGTCTAATTCAAGGTTCGAGTCTGATAAGATTTTTCCTGAACTATCTTTCTCGAAAAGGTTTGATAATTCAGTTACTATTTTAATGAATTTCTTTCTTTGAGTATTCACTTAACTGATTTCTAAATTAGTTACGAATTCCAATGACGAATAAATTAATCATTTATCTGATATTTCAATCTTGATAGATTTCTTGAATTTTCTTTTTACAAATCGTGTGAGTATAAAATGATAGAAATTTCTCTTAGAGTATTTAATTATTTATCTATCCATTTCTCATAGAATTTAAACATAGAATTTAAGAGAATTCTAATTTTAATATAAAAATTCTTTATGCATCTATTTATGCATAAAAATCAACTTCAATGGGAATAACACTTTTAAAAAAATCATTTTATACATCTATTTATGCACAAAAATCAATTTTTACAAGAATAACGCTTCTATAATAAAAATTTTCTTTATGCATAACAATCAAATTTAATGAAAATAACACTTTTATAATAAAAAAACTCCGTTATGCATCTTTCTAAGCATAGAAATTAAATTTAATGAGAATAACACTTTTATAATAAAAACATTTCCATTATGCATCTTTCTATGCATAGAAATTAAATTTAATGAGAATAACACTTTTATAATTAAAAAAATTTTCATTATGCATCTTTCTATGCATAGAAATTAAATTTAATGAGAATAACACTTTTATAATAATAAAAATTTCCATTATGCATCTTTCTATGCATAGAAAATAAATTTAATGAAAATAATACTTTTATAATAAAAAAATTTCCATTATGCATCTTTCATGCATAGAAGTTAAATTCAATGAAAATAACACTTTTATAATAAATTTTTTTTATTATGCATCTTTCTAAGCATAGAAATCAAATTTAATGAGAATAACACTTTTATAATTAAAAAATTTTCCATTGTGCATCTTTCTATGCATAGAAATCAATTTTAATAATTAATGTCAGTGATATCCATGCATATTCATAGGAGAATATGTACGTGGAGTAATTAGAATATTTCTTTTAGATGCAAAAATGGTGGGAATTGCTCTTTTGGAATAACATAAAAACAAACTTTCTTTTCCACAAAATTCTAGGAAATTTTGCTATGACCTCCTTTGTATGGCTGACCATTTCTCATTTTTATCATTCTTTAATTGACTTAAATCAACCCAAATTAGATGTATAGGACTCTAATCTACACAATTTTAAAAATTCAAGAGAGTAAACAATAAGAAAAGTTTAATTAATCTTTTAGTTAATCTTTCTAGGATTAAGAAAGTCTGGAATGTAAAGAAGAGAAGGGGGTGGCCTTTTCCTCAAAGGCATAGCATTTGAATTCAATTCAATCAACAATAAAACATAAAAATCAAGAAAACCATAGATTTAAGAATTAAACAAGTTAGAAAAATTAGCTTACATGGAGCTTGTAAGCTTTCCTTTGGCTTGAGGGATTGAGGGTTCTACTCTTGTTTGAAGCAAGAGTGGCCACCAATTCACTTTGGACAGGATTAGGCCAAAAACAATTGAATTATCAAGAAATTCAAAGTGAGCCTCAAACTAAGCAAACTGATTCTAGAATTTTCTAGATCAGTTTGGTCAATTTTTGACCATTTTTGGGTCAGTTCAGCTTACTTTTTGGATCTAGTTTTGAAATAGGAGAGAGGAGAGATGAAATATCTCATTTAATTGATTTAAAATTGGGGGGTAATGATGAGAAAAAGGCGCCTACTTCATGAGGGGAGATTTTGGTTTTTTAATCTTCTCTTTGGTCCTTAGTCCACTTTTCATCTTATGTGAGCATTTACTCATTTTTGGGGGGTTTTTCTTTTATTCTTTAATTTATCTCCTCCCTACATTTGGATTAATCTTATTGGTCCATAAGAACCTTAATCCAAAATTTTCAGAAAATTTTGACCCTTAGACTAAGGTCTTTTGTGTAGATTATAATTTATTTTTAATACACCTTAGGAATTTCTTTTTAAACTTCTATTTCGAGGGAATTTATTTTAATAAGAAAGGATATTTTTCCATCCAAAGATATCTAAAAATTGAACTATCTCTCTCTAGAATATTTTCTCTCTCTAGGCTAAAACAGGTAGAAACAAGATCTTTTATTATTCTGAAAAGGGAATTGATTACAGGGAAAGAAATTGGACATCTTGAGGGGCTGGGGAGGAATCTTACACTGATGCTATAATGGGATGTTAAAAAAATCATAAAAAGAAAAAAAACATGTGTGCTTGCTCATTAAGGAGCAATTGACAACGTCAAGGTATGGCAACAATAGAGAGATTACATGGGCTCACACCCAGACTAAACCCAATGGCTGAAATCTTCGAGCCATTGAGAACCATGTCCCAAATTCACCTCCTAATACCATTTGCCAAGTCGACAACAAGCGTGTCATTGGGTTTTTCATCCCCTATCACATCAATCCTCCAAGACATGGTCCGCCGTTGCTTAGCACTACCACAAGATCTAAACCTTTAGAAGGGCTTGGAACCAATCCTTTGCAACCCCTAAATGAACAAACCTTATACATATTGACTAATCTAGGAAGGGGGGTTTCCCAAGGACTAAATGAGGCCCTAACCACATTAGCACCCACACACAACCTCAATGACTCATCAAACAACACAAGTGTACAAATTTCCAAAATCATGGGTAATTATGATGAAATCACTGATCCTATTAAATTCATGCAAATGTTTGAACATAGATGTGAAGCCTTGGAAATCCAAACTTTCCCGCCAAGGTACATGCGTTGAACTTTTGCTTTAGTAGGAAAGGCTAGTGGATGGTTCATCACGTTGATGCCACCAATTAAAACAAATTTCAGGACCTTGAAAACAACCTTTATCCATGGCTTTGCAAGATAAGGTGATTAGTGGAGTGCAGCAAGAGAATTGTATTCGATTGAGTAAAAACAAAACAAAACCATTAGAGATTTTATCAGATAAAAATCTTGGAGTGACGATGTGAGCCATGGGAGACAGTAAAGGATGATCAATTCAAGAAATGTTTCATGAGATGGGCATAAAGAATAATAGTTTACACAACTTGATGATTGTATCCAATCTAGAAACATTTGATCAATGTTGTAAGGAAGTAATATGTTTAGATGACAACATGATGGAGGGAAGTTTAAAAGGCTAAAGAAAATTGATCTCGGAATTGTCATTCCTTCCCTGAATTCTACGCAACCTTGCTTAAAAGCTTTGAACCAGAATCTCCAAGAGAGGAACATCCTTAATTCCTCTCAAAGTGATGGAAAAAATGCCTTGTGTTCATTGCCATCACTACATCCATCCCAATTCCTACTGTGCATACAATAGGGCTATCTTTTTATAGTGCATATATTGCAAAATCTTTGGTCACGACACATCCTAATGTCCCAATTAACCTACAATTAGCTCAAAACTCCATCTCTTGTGTCCCAAATAGAAACAGTCCAAAGGGTAGAAACTACTCTGGAAACAGTTAAGCAAACACTTTAGTGTTTCTATTATCATGGACCACACAAAGTGGTAGACTGCACAGTTTGGAATACTTCCATGCCCACTATCACTAACACTTTGCAACCCATATATGAACGATGTGGTATCAATCACATATTCCAAGATTGCCCAAGGTGAGTTGCGTCAATGCACCCTATCTTGCAGAATACAACTCTTAACATCTTAAGTGTGCAAAACAGGCAATTTTCCACGTTATCTTTGAATGTGCTTATGCTTGCAAGCTAAGGCACGAGAAAACAATAAAAAGAATTTAAAAAAACACACTTTGAGATGGGTATAAGAACATGTTTTAAAGAAGAAACAAAAGAGGAAGCAAAACCTTCTAACCCCAAGAAAAATAAGGGCCAACAAATTATAAAAACTAAGGTTGAAATAAAGGACAAGGGAAAGGATCCTGTGGTGGTTCTAACCCCAAAAGAGCTAAAAGCTACACATGATGCAGCAGCATCCACCTTAAAGGCTACACATGATGCAGCAGCATCCACCTTAAAGGCTACCACTCAAACCACAAAACCCACATGTGTGACACATGATACAAAAGCAAAGTTCGTTCTTGTCGTATGGGCAAACATAATGAAAACCTAACGATCCAATGACAATCAAAAGATGAAGCAAGTTCTAGTACATCCCTTATTACTGAGGACAAAACAAGTTCTGATGCGTCACTCTCAGTGCACCTCACAGACCAATCAAGAAACTAGAACCTGCCCAACAACCCCAAACAAAAAATCACGATCACATGACATATGCGAAACACAAAAAGCAAGCTCAGGAAAGCATGCTAAGAATTGTTGAGTTTTATACAAGATCATCGGTTGTGATTGAACCACGTAATGTCAAACCTAAAAAAGTAACCAAAATACAAAAACTGGAGGAGTATCCCTTTCCCTTGCATGAGAAAGATGTGATCTCTACAAACATGAACTCATCAAACTAAGGAGGGTCATCAAAGGAAGTTTGCATGATTGAGGCAGTTGAAAAATCACATAAGGAATTTAATAATTCCCTTATGAAATTTAAGAAGTCTCTCAAATCGTCACTTGGAGGAGTGCTCTTCTCTTATGGTAAGGCTATCATAGCTTCAACCCCCTTGTACCTTTAAAGGCTAACCATGAGTTATACCAAGAAATAAAGAGCTATATAGAACATGACTATGAGGATTCACAAGTCTGCCATTTTACACATTGGGCACTCTTGAAAAAGTTATGAGCCAAGAAGATGATGAAAGTGAATGGGAACATAAAACCGAAACGAGATTTGAAGGTGAAATAAAAATTGAAAGTTCCATGGTTGCACTTGAAGATTGTATCATGATATGGTTAGATTTTCCTACGAGAAATGATGTTAAGGCAAACACGCATTGATTAGCCCTCAAGCTAGTCATAACATCATGACAATAGACACTTGGGTGTCATTAGGACAATCTAAAATCATCCCTAAAGACAATGGTCATGCAAGAGGTGCCAATGGACAAAACATTGAAGTTCTAGGTTACTTTACCTATGCCACTCAAACAATCGGTGGAAATGTGAAATTTAAATTCCATGTTACTCCATATCCCCTTAACTATGATGTCATCTTGGGTGGAGTTTGGGTACGTGTGACTCATTGTGTTCATTTGATGAATCCATGCAAATAGTCACCTTGAACACTCTTGTAGGCATTGTGAAATTGCTATCACAAGAGGAAGAGACCTTGGAGGAAGAGACCTTGGACGAGACCTTGGAGGAGATGCAACTCTCAACATATTTTACTCAGAATATCCCAAGAGTTATTGTTGGATTGGAATTTTCCACTAAAATCACCATAATCCAACCAGAGATTTATCCACAATGAGAGCACAATCTCATGACCCTTGAGTTATGGCATTTGTTAGGGCATCCAACACATCCTGAAAGAATTCCATTCACATGACTTGAACATGCCATGTTTGGGGTACTTTGAACATACAATATATATTGAAACTAACCCCCTTACTTGCAAGTTTTTTGTGGTTGAGTATGTGTTGGAAAGACTATTGCTGCCCAAGCACCACTATGCTTTGCTAGCGATAGGGTCATCATGATGGTCAACAACACAAAGTTGAAAATACCATACTACAAGGAATAGGATCCAAACCTAATGGATTTGTATGATGCTGAATGCAAAAATCTACAAGTCTCTTCCTTGGAATCTCCTCTACACAAAGACCTACCATTTGCATCAATGGCCAACTCCGATAAAGCATCTACCCCTTAAACTCCATCCTCACCAACAAAGTCCAATGCCAAAATCTTGCAACAGCTATTCCTAAAAAAGCCCCCAAGTGCAACCATCTATCTCTAAAAAGGAACTCAAAGGAAAAGCCTCAACCTCAACAACTCCTCGTCAACCACCTAAGAGACTAAGGTTTTGTAAAAGGGAAGGAGAAGGGTGTGTGTTAAGAGACTAAGTTTTTGTAAAAGGGGAGGATAAGGGTGTGTGTGTGAATAGACTTATGGTCCACTAGCTCACCTATTTAAAGGTGGAGCTAGAAGGCATTTTTATATAGACCAAGAAGCCTAGTTGTATTTTGAGCAACTTAATAAGCAAGATATTTTTTTGTATTTTGTGAGTCTCTCTCCTCCACATAATGATCTAGCATGAGCACCACGAAATTCTAACGTGGTATCTAGAGCTTGGCAAGATTAGGTCATCTTTGTGGTGTAGAATAAGTCAATTTTACTCTCCTTTTTCTTTGTGGAGCTGAACCTCCTGCAAGTGGAGGCCTTCTAGCAACTCATGGAGGCAACAACTAGTGTAGCTTTCAACTAGGAAAGTGAAGAAGATCTTTAGACGCTTGATCTCATACAGCCAATCGACGGATTCCTCTTCTCCTGGCCGTGGCATTGCTGTCTGAGCAAGCCGACATAGATATCTAGCTACCATCGATGCCGTATAGCGATTCACTGTCTGCAAGCAATTATAAGCTATGAGAGCTTAGAGCTTTTGAAGCCCATAACCTCAAGGTCTTATAGTCCAAATTTTAGCCCTAATGGCTGCTCCAAGCATTTGCTACAGTGGAAAAACTAGGCTACTCCCCTTGAAAGCCATTGAAGCTTCCATTAAAGCTTCAAAATCAAGCTTCTTTTTGCTCTAATCCTCTCCTCTTAGCTCTAATCACTTAAGTGCTCTTGTGAGGGTTTGTTGCTGATCCTAATTTGAGTTTGAAGTGGTGGGCATACACCATGAGGTATTCATGAGCCTCATTCTCATCAAGCTCCATCAACAACATCTTCAAGTGCACAAAGCTTTCAAAAGTGTGCTTATAAGCACTAATAGTGTTGATTAACACTAATGAGGCTTCTAATCCAGCAAAGGGGAGTCATTCCAAAGTGTTTTTAAACACTAAGAGTGTTCTTAAACACTAATGGTAAATCTAACCACCAATGCAAGTGTCATTAGTAGACGCTAGAAATGTGCTCTTAAGCACTAATTATGTTTTTAAAAACTAATGGTGATCTTAATCACCAAAACAAAGTGTTCATTGACACTAATCCAGCAAAGGGTAGTCATTCCAAAGTGTTTTTAAACACTAAGAGTGTTCTTAAACACTAATTGTGAATCTAATCACCAATGCAAGTGTCATTAGACACTAGAAATGTGCTCTTAAGCACTAATCATATTTTTAAAAACTAATGGTGATCTTAATCACCAAACAAAATGTTTATTAACACTAATGAAGCTAATCTCCATTAGAATTAGTGGTTGGGCACAAACCCTACGTGCTAAACCATAAAATTTACCATCTTAATCTCCTTTTTATGCAACATCCTTGGCTTGATTACGGGTTGTTGCACTCTCATAAGCCTTTCTCTTTCTACTTAAGCCAAAATATCAAAATTTTTATTTTTTCTTCTTCATAAATCAGCCCATTACTCTCTAGTAATCTCCTTCAATACTCAATGTCAAGGAACAACACCCAAGTTAAGAAGTTCTCAAGAGAGGACTTCCACAGTTGGCAAGTATGGCAAGTCCTTGTCAAGTACAAGATGATGTCCAAAGGTTCCGGCACTAAGGTTATTGATCAAACTAAGGCTGAAGATATTGAAGATGATGATCATGCTTCATCTTGATGAGGCTGTCATTCACCATGTGGACGAGCTTCCGACTGCAAAGCAGAAATGGGATGAGCTTGATAAGCTCTATGGAGCTCGTGTGGTAAGAATTCCAAGATCTCACTTAAAATTGAATTTTTTAGCTTGGAACTCAAAGAGGGAGACGGCATTGGAGCCTTCATCTCTCACTTGAAGGGCCTTACAGCTCAACTTGCATTAGTGAATGCTAGAATGGATGAAGATGATGCAGTGGCTGTTTTGCTAAAAGCAGTCAGGAAGGTGTACCCCACCTTAGTCACCATCCTAAAGAACATACCTAATCCCACCCTTGAAGGAGTCATTCAATCTTGTCTTGATGAAGAAGATAGGCCAAAGGGAGGAGTTGAATCTTCAAATGCAACAACTTCATCGAATATCAAACAAGCTTTGTCACATCAAGTGATCAAAGTAAGATGTGTCCATTGCAAAAAGGTGGGTCATTTGGCAAATAATTGTTGAATCGAATATCCCAACAAAATGAAATGTAACAAGTGTAAACAAATGGGACATATCACTTCTAAATGTCCTAACAAAGAGTCAAAGGCTAACTTTGTATCAGCCTCTAACTCCACTGAGAAATTGTTTTAAATCTCAATGTAACCACACCTATATTCCTAATCTTGTACGCCTAATGTTATAAAGGCAACCTATGTCCAATACCACCTATTCCAATTTTCTTTCATAGTTGGTATTGAGGGGGGGTATTAAGAGACTAAGGTTTTGTAAAAGGGGAGGAGAAGGGTGTGTGTGTGAATGGACTTATGGTCCACTAGCTCACCTATTTAAAGGTGAAGCTAGAAGGCATTTTTATATAGAGCAAGAAGCCTAGTTGTATTTTGAGCAACTTAATAAGCAAGATATTTTCTTGTATTTTGTGAGTCTCTCTCCTCCACATAATGATCTAGCATGAGCACCATGAAATTCTAACACCACCCTCAAGAACAAGCTGCATGCTAAAAAGCATCATCACATAGATAACCACTCCACGAGACTTAAGCCTCATCTTTTATAATTACCATGATTCTTAAAACTGCAACCTCAGTGCCAACCAATGTGAGGGAGGGACCCAAACCTTTCATTTCCACCAAAAACAAAACCCTACCATGAAAGCTAAGATCAAGATATCTTAATGCCATCAAAATGTGGATGGAGAAGTAGCTACTATGAAGGTGCCAATCCAATTTGGGTGCCTCGACAATCAAGGTCTCTTCTTCAATGCAAAACTCAAAGGCTAAGGAAGAATAAAAGTACTCCACACTATCATCTACAGATGCCTATGCGAGTTCTTTAAAGAAATCCGGTAACTACCAAAGCACAGGGTACTACCAAGGTAATACCAAAGCTTGGATTCCCAAGCACATCAAGAAGTGCTCCAAGCCTGCTCAAAGAAGGAAACATCAAAGGTATCAACTATTAACTCCTAATGTTCATCAAAGATGGGTTCCTATGAACATGCTTCAACAACAAGGGTATTATGATGGTAATCCCATCATATGGTTGCCAAGATCAAACAATGAGAAGACCGCTTCACCAAGAACTTTAGCCCCACAAGATTCACCTGAAGTTCAAAAAAGCAACACCAAACAAGACAATCAAACTCTCTCGTGCATACAACAAATACACAAGAGCTTGCGTGTTCAGTCAACCCCAATGCTAATCACCCAAAATCTATCCCTACCAGCTCGACAACAACAATTAAGCCACAAATTCAAGAATCAGTTCTCACATCTGCAAATGAGACTTATGAGCACATTAAAGATAAAATCACAATGCTCTTTTCACCCCTCTGGATGAGAAGCATGAGTGTAGAAGCTATGCGGAAGACATAAGGATCTATTCCCTTAAAAGGGAGAGTAGCCACAAGAATCTATTGCTTGCAAGGTGGTAACATCATTTTTTTAAAAAGAAAAAGAAAAAATCAAAAACACAAGGGAGTCACACATTTGGCCTACCTAAAAATGGTAGAATATCACAAGAAACTCCCAACAATCTTCAATAGCCAATACATTTTTGTTAACCTTATAGCTTACTATGATTTTGGCTAAGTTTATGTTGGAGTTGCTCCATGAGTACATATCCATACTCATGCCTTGGAGAAATTTGCACCAGAGCCTCACCATCAACAACTTTCCAGGCACATCTCTAGATGGGGGACCATGGTGGTTGAAAGCCTGGTCAATGGTACAAACCATCGCCTTGAATTTTCCTTCAAATTGCAAATCTCTCCAAACAAAACTTCAATCTTCACAACACATTGATATCTAATCCTTAGTAAAGATATCTATATTAGCCTCATAAGTTGACATAATTTTTTCATACCTCACCAACCAGTGGTGGCAACTTTAACAAGTAGCAGCATCTCAATATAAGAGTCTATTTGACTCAGTTCATGTACTTTATGTATATCTACTTCATCCAACACTGAAATATACATTAAAAAATAAAAAAGCACATGAGAAGAATCATACAAAAATAGGTCCTACTCAACAAATTTGACAAGAATCCTACCACACAAAGGGACATCATCGAAGGTCAAATCCTACAAATGATGAATGTCGCTTCAATGAATCAAATGAGAAGCATACAAAAATAGGTCCTACTCAACAAATTTGACAAGAATCCTGCCACACAAAGGGACATCATCGAAGATCAAATCCTACAAATGATGAATGTCGCTTCAATGAATAAAATGAGGAACTAAGAATCATAATCTCATTTTGATGATTTTGTTTATGTTCCTCTAGATCCTTCTTTCTCTTCTACCCCATCATTAACATCTCTTAGTTTCCCAACTAATAGAAATCATATGTAACTCTTCTTATGATTACCAAAAATAAAGTGCAAAAAACATATAATCCACATAAAAAAAATAAAAATGCAATTACTCGCGTAAACCCCACCATCCCTGCCCCATTAGGAATTACTGCTAATCTCTAAACTTTTCATTTACTAACTAGCCTTTCTCATTCCTTCTAGAGGAACAAAGACCACTCAGAATGTCACTCAACATCAAAAGCCATCAAAAAAACTTGTCAATTATCCCCATACAAAGGTCTTCAATGTGACACGAGGACACGATCAGCATCAGAAAGGGGGGAATGTTAACCCATTCCTAGGGTTAACAAGGGCTACTACCATTATCTTACATCAAGGAGTAAAGGTAGATATACCAAAAGGTCATACATTTAAGATATGAATCAATGGTGTCTAAATCTACAACTTGGATGGGTGCTCGTACGGTCCGATGGAATACTTATAGCGATTCCCGAATCAAGAGCGCGTGGTAGTAAGTTAGGATGAATTAACATGTGATGTACTTCATGGATATATTATGAGAGTAGTCATTGTAATAGCATTAGGCCTCTTATGAGCCCAAACTGCTCAGTCAGCCACAATTTAATTACACATAGTACAATGCGATGGTGTGACAATGCTCGCGGGAGGCATGGTGGAATTTCTTCTCAAGTAATTGTTGATCTTGGAAACCTCAAGGGTTATGAGCTCGGCCAATAGAAAGATCCTTATGATAGTTGTAGTTCACCAAGTAATCTTCTTGTTGGATGTGTTTTGATGGGGGTTTGGATGAGCCATAATAGATTTCCTGAACCATTCTTTGGAAGTTTGGTGTATTTGTTAATTTGAATATCATAACATTGGAGCAAATAACCCGCTATTCTGTGACAAAAGCTATCTTTTCTTTATCTTTAGGAATCATCTACACTTGAGTGTAACCATGCTAACAGCATTGACTACGTCTTTGTGATGCCTAATCTGTGGCTATTTATTTTGACAGCACATTGACTCTAGATCCTCTATATATAAGAATGCCACAGACACTATCTAGATTGCTTCATCATAGTCTGGAATTGGTTATATTGATCCAAATTGTACTGCATTTATTTTAGTGTGGTTGTTGACTTGAACTTCCGCCATAGAACCTATCCTTTTTAATAGTTGTTGCCTATAAATAGACATGAAACACATGAATTGATCGAGTGTAGTGTTGAGCTTCATCTTTTGCAACTCCTCCCACATATATATGTAGATAATTCTTTAGCTATTGTATTTTACTTGCTTCAAATTCTAAGGAAACTATCTACCCCTCTTGGCAAGACACTACTCCTACATTAGGTCCAAAAATGTTGAAAAAGGGTTGCATTTTAATCACTTGTAACACATTAGGGACAAAAATGTTAAAAAATGTCTAAATTTTAATCACTTGTACCAAATTGGGATTAAGCATTAGGACCTCAATGGAAGGCTTCTTGGGCCCTTTTATTTGGCAGTTTAAGGGAGTCAAACCTTTTCTCTTAAGAAGAAACGTTTCTAATTAGAAGCTTCAAAACGGCTACTTTATTTGAATTTGAATTTTGGGAGAAAAATGGAATTTAAAATCTAGCGGATAAAACCATATCATGTAACATATCTATGGAAAGCTCTTGATGCATAGATCACGGATCTATAATCTCTGCTCAAATCGGAGCTTGTATGTAGAAGTTATGGAGGTCCGAAAATTGTAAAATTGCCCCCCCCCTTTTTGGGAAAAAAGTGCACCCTTTGACCACTCTTACACCTCTCTTAAAAACCCAACATTTCAGTCCACATGGCAACCCCCCATTTGGCTATTCCTTAATCACCTTGATTAGGCTTGGACAAATTAAAGGGCCCAAGAAGACCCCATTCACTTCCTAATGCTTTGGACCAATAAAAACATGACATTCACCCATAAATATGACATTTTCATATCCACTTTTTACTAACTTCACTAGTTTTGGCTATTTTAGTGGGTTATCACCACTTTAATGTAATATGGCATGGCTATTTCAAATTCACTTTAGTGGGTTCTAACTTCAAGGGCTTGTCCCCACGTACCAAATGTCAGTACTCAAAAAAATAAAAATTTAAAACTTATGTTCCTTCCAAAATAAATAAGTGCATTTGAAATTCCCTAGTCTACAATTATTGCACCTCTTTCTCATCATCTTTTTGCATCATACTCTCCTCTATTCATCATCTAACAATGTCGAGACAACAGTCTAACTCGAGATGTAGTCCTAATTTCATTTCATAATGCACCCTTCATAATGTTGAAGATGATCAGGGTGACTGAACTCAATATTAATTTCATATATATATTTACTACAATGGTATCCATAGAAATTGGTTGGTTACAATGTGTGAGAACAAAAATATTGTCTACTTTGGCTTGTTGGTGTCAATAGAAGCTTTGGCCTTTTCCCCTTCCTTGGTCGGCTTGGACTCCAACTTCTTGGATGTTGTTTTCTTTGACTTGGCCTCTTTCTCCTTAAACTATCTCTATTTTCGAGAAGCCTTTCCCTTCTCCATGTTTGCCATTTTCTTCTTTGATGATGATCCGAATTTCAATGGAGACATTGTGGGAAGTCCTTTATTTTGCAATGGCTTCTTTTCCATCTTAGGTGGTATTGGTGGTGAATCTAGATCTACAGTAAGATCTACATGATTGTCGAGCATTAATCTAATTATCTTTGATCTCACCCACCAAATGTATGTGTATGTATAGCATGAAGCTACAAACTGCAAAAAATTATGACGTAAATCTTATTATATATTAGTATGATATGAAAGTCTAAGGAAAATGTAAAACTTTCTTACAACTACTCTTTTTAATGTGTCTATCAAAAATACTCACAGCTACTCTTTTTGATATGTCTACTGGAAATTTTGATTGCATGTATCTCCGTGTGACATCCAATCACAGTCTAGATCCACTAGCTCCCCCCTGCACTTACACCATGCTGCCACTAGTCATTCTTTGATTGTATTTTTCTTCTAGCTTTTCTTCTTTCAATTCTTGTGCTTGACTCCACATCCAAAGTTTCATCCTCTTGATCATCATTTGAGGGATCTACTTGTCTCTTTTTCTTCCGCTTTCTTGAGGTTGAGCTTTCACCTAAATTGTGCTTTGATCTTCAACATCCATCACTCCATCAAATCTGTTGTTTGATGGTGAGATCAACAAATGCAACAATAATCCTCAACTTCTTTAATATACCTTAGAAAAACCATTCTCCCATAACCACCTTAGTTTGCTGATCTATCGGGTCCACCCGACTTTGTAGAGCAGAAAATTTAGCCACATAACCTTCTATGAGGAAGGTTTTCTACTCGAGGTGACATAGTTTCTCTACAACCTATGAGGATGTCTTATCCTTCTGGAATCAACATAGAAATTCTTCAAATATTGGAAATACATTGGGGCCATACTATGCATGAGAGTTGGTTGCCTACACATTAAAAGGGAGACTCAATGTGTTACACTTCTGAGTAGTTTGTAACTATAAGCGGTATGCCATTGGCCACCATCTAGGTGTTTTAAAAAATTTCCACGTGTGTAGCCGGATCATCCTTTATGGAACTTTGGATATTTGACAAATACCCATTGAGCCATGACAAGTAACAATAGAGGTAATGATGCACCTATAAGACTGAGTGGGCAAGGAAGAACTTCCCTAAGAGAAACTAGAGTCGGAGCCTTTAGCTAATGTGTCAAGGATAGATCCACACCTAATTCATTAATAAGCAACAGTCTAGAAATAAACAAGTTTCGAACTGTGCTTGTGCTGGTGAGTCAACTAGGTTGTAATCATCTGTGTGCCATCTGTCCTCCAAATAATCATTCACTAACATTATCTTCCATAACCCCAATATCTATGGGATCATCCTCCTCTTCAAGGGATTCCCATCTTCTTTAGTAACCACATATTCCTCATCATCAATGGGCACATCTTCCTAGAGACCATCTAGTGCTCCATAGTGTCGATGCTCTTGGTGGTGAGCATCATAATGCTAATCCCAGTCCATCTCATAACTTAATCATATAGCAATGGAAAATATCTTAATAAGAGTCATTTCCATGCTCTCCTTCTAAAAGAAGCAAGTCTTACACATTCAATTGAGCATGGATGGGAAAAACTACCAAATAGCCACACAAAAGTGATAAATAAAACCATCTTGAAATTAAAAAATGGAAGATGTTCTAATAGACCTAGAGATGAACACCCACAAAATGGAATCACTTTGACTCGATAAACTAGATGCCATAAATAGGTTAACAAAATAAAGATATGCGGAATAGGTACCTCTTTTCACAAAAGGAGAATACATCAACATGTAAGCCAAAACAATGAATACCATCATAGTTTGAGTGACAATAAAGACGGACTCAAAGATATCCTAAGAGAAAACGAAAGATCTTCAACATAATGGGAAAGGGTAGAAAATCCACCCACGCTAGATCCATGAAAAAATTACATATGATGGCGCTTCGATTATAAAATAGAGCATGTGTGGGGAGTAGAGCATACGTGGGGAATCAATCATAATATGATCTGCGATTATAAAATAGAGCATACGTGGGGAATCAATCATAGTAGGATCTCCAAAAGTGTTGGCGGATAAACCAACATTAAACATAATTGTTACATTAATGAATATTTATAAATCTAATATTAAAAATAATTGTGACATTAATGAATATTTAGATGATCATCACACAGATTACAAAACATTACACTAATCACATATAATTGCGAGACAAATTTATACATAATTGACTGTATGGATTCCTTCTTCTAAATGCTTATGCATCAATTCTTTATGCATAAATAACTATCTAAATCAAGAAACAAAGTGTTATCTTTAATCTGACATGCCCATTGAGATCTTATTCCTAAGCTATTCCTAAGATAAGTAAAAGTAAAACTAAGGTGAGTTAGTTCCTGAGCAACTAAGGCAGGTTATTTCATAAGCTAACACTCCACCACAATGACCATCACTCAACAGGCTTGAGTCTCTCACTCTCTTCCACACTCACAAACAAATGCAAGCCTCTAAGAGATAAAACATAGTAGCAAGAACTCTCTCAAGCTCACTCTCACACTTGTTTTCCAAAAGCTCTTTACGTTATGTGTAAAAGTGTGTATAATGGCTCAAAATTTCTTAAATAGTCACTTAGTTTAACTAGGCTAGATACTTCTTAAAAAGGACTAAAATGTGGATCGGATTTATAATTCTAGCTTTACAATGGAATTACACATCTATCTATAAATCTTTAATTCTAATGTCCATAGCTTAACAATGTTAAATTACATGAGGTAAACAAGTACCAAATTGGGGCTCTAAAATGGCTTAGCATGGCCCCCTTCCTAATGTAGTTTAATAATTTTAGCTTTACAATCGCATTACACATTGCATAGCCTGCTTTATAATGCAATGTTTCCCTTATAATATTGATGAGATCAGAGAGTATAATAATCAACCTAAGAGGATTCATAGGGAGACAAAGACTTTGTTGGTTTAGTACAAATAAATTTAGTTGTATAAGGTATTGTCTTTTTTCTTGATGTACAGTAAGGGAAGATTCCATACTCTCCAAAAACACGTTTGTGAAGAAATAGGTAATATTTCCTCAAAAAAGAAACATTTGGAATCTTTCAAAGATTCCTTTCAAAAAATACCTTTTTTAAGGGTTTTTTTACATTTTACTCATGATAAAGCATGTCTAAAAAATGATAAAATTTTGGGCACTCTGTACAAATTTGACATGATACAAAATGACATAGGAAGTAAAAAGTTTGAGATTCTTTGACAAAATGTTACTTGAAAAGTAGACAACTTCTCGAATAAAAGTACAAATTCATGCCATAATTTGGAGTCTTACATTAACGATTGGAATGTCAGTAAAAAACCATACTTTGCTCAGTGGAGCTCCCACAATACTTATTCTTCACTATTATTGAATCCTCCAGCTTCACAATACTTATTCTTCACTATTATTGAATCCTCCAGTATCACTAGTGGTAGTCTCATCCCCTCAGGGAGTTCATGATGCATACTCCTTTTCACTATCCACAAGTAAATTACCCTTCAAATCCATTTTTGTGTGTTATTCTCAACCAATGCAGAGTTAGATAATTTTTGTGAGATTCTTCATCTCTATGGATACTTGTAACTTTAGTAATCCAAAATGGATGGCCTAAAGAATCCCCATGTGCTAGAGTAGATACTAAAGTGCATTCCTTTATGTCTTGTGCATCACGATTCCACATCTCCTTGAAGTCATATAACTACCTTTTTGTGGAGCATAAACATCTTGAATACATCTCTCGTGGTTCACCATATAATAGTTGCTAAATCTCCATAGGTATGTGTGTCTCTTGAACTAGGGACGTTGTTGTTATCGATGGCCATAAAAATTTCATGTTTAAATCCCAATTGTTATGAAGACAGCTCTCAAGTATGTACTATTCTTCTATGAAGAATTCATCCCACCATTCTTTGGCTTGATCACCTACATATTACTTTGCCTTCTCAACACCACGACCAGTCTTTGCTACCTCCTTACTTCTTTGGAGCTCTCTAAAGGTGTCATTTTAGCTGCCTTCATTGTCGTGTTGGAGTAAAATTGAGGAATGCTAAGCCACCTATAGGCAACCACTCTACAGGAAACCACTCTGCATCCGTTGAAAATTTCTTACCATAAATAATTTCTCACTATTCTCTAATGTCTTTATAAAAAAGGCATGTTGGTAGATTAAATCATTGAGCCGCTCCAAGCACCTTGTTTTGTTAGCTCTTCATATATTGACAAAATGTTTGAAATCTAATGTTTCTTTGAGGTAAAGTATGACAGGCTTTGGTGTGTAGGCTTGTGCAACAAGTTCCATCATAGAAGGCAAACTAAAAGCATTATGACGCGACAATTTTTTGGATAATGTGTTGAACATGTGATCAATGTGATCATGTGTGTGGCCAAATAGTAGAAAATTAACTTTCACCTTTTGAAAAATACCTTTGGACACAAGCATGCTTAGATAGCCAAGAATTTTTTAATCTTTGTTCTCCCTTGTTGTGTTGTCGAGTTTGGCAATGGTCCTTCCCATGTATAAACGACATCATGTATAATAGTGACAATCAAGTTTGGATCATTATGAATATTTGGATAAGTAAATAAAGCTTTTGGTTGTACTTGACCATAATTTGTATACTGAGCACCCAACCAAATGCATTTGTAACAATGTATCATCGGTGCTGTCCTTGGGTATCCTTGAGAAGTGAGGCAAACATGATTTCTTCTGATCCATTCCATCAATAACTAACCCTAGGTATTTCTCTAGACTTTTGAAACACTTTATCCTATGATTCATAACTTTCATTCATTCATTAGCTTGCTCTTGTCTATGAGTTTTTAGAGTAACTTTGATCATATTCTCCTCTTCAGGACTTGATGTTGCCTTTCTTCAACCTTGCACATATAACACACATGCCCATTATGGCCTTGCGTGGGATAGTGACATTAGAGAAGAAGACTTTCCAAATCCTTGTAAAATAAGAGTAGCTTGCGAACCTCTCATTATTTTGAATCATATCATCTCTATACAATGGGAAGACCTCTGTTCATGTGAAATTATCAGATAAATGAAATCTACCTGTAGTCTGCATGCACTCTGCATTGTATCAATACATCCAAGTCAAAGCATTCTAACCTATGGGAACGATTTATAAAGATGGATCGAATGGTGTTGACCTACCCCACTTTTTAAATTTTCACTTCAGTCTTTCTAGCCGCATATCTCCCAATCTTAAGGCAAGTTTGAAAGCATCCCTACAAACCAAATCACTATTGAAACTATATTCAAACTTTCCCTTATAGCAAGGAACCAATAAACCACAAAGGAAGCATCTTGATCTTTATTGCTAGTATAAAATAAGCACATACATATTTCCTTAAGCCTCTGCAATCCAATATTTTCTAGACACTTTTTTTTATAGCACTCCTCTTTGATTGCTGCTCTCAAAACTGCTTGTCCCGGCACATAAGTAATGTCTACGTTTCTTTCGATGTTGGTAAGTCATGCCACGATACAATGGTGATGATGTTAGCTACTCCATCAAATTCACATCATCACCCATGGTGCTATCATTGCCATTCAAATAAGGTGGGCTGATTGGATTATTTAAAGTTCCAACTTCAAATGATGAGAAATATAGACCTGGTGAGTGCTTTTTACTTGTGCCTGCATTTTTAGACAAAATTTTTCCATTTATCTTTGCTTTATCTAACAGAGAATAAGAGGAGAATGATAGGCCATGTGAATGGGATGGTGAAGAATTTGTGGAACTACCGAATTGGCTAGCAAATGGGACAACCAACACAAAATGTCTACACATGGTGCTCCTCAACACATGGACTTAGACTTGAGAAATGATAGATGGGCCAATAATATGTAATAAAATTCTTGTAAATTTTAAGAAAATATTATTTGTGGATAATGTTACATGCTATTTTTAGTAGAGTAGGCCTCTTTAAGTAGTAGAGGCTCATTTTCTCATTTCCATTCTACAAAGAGGAGGGAATATGAGACTAGAAAGAGGAGCATCACAACCAAAACTTGAAATTCAACCCACCACCAATTTTAACAAAGATGGCCAGGTAGCTCAAAACACTCTCACAAAAAAAGATTCCATTTGTAAAATTTTATGTATACAATTTGTTTTTGAGAGCTGATTTTCACACAAACAAAAAAATTAAAGTAAAAATTCATAATTATTAAGAATGTATCTTGATTCATTTCATGAGTAGAACTTAGAAAAAAGGCTTGGACCTTTCGTTATATGAAAAATATCTTGTAAGACCAGGTTTGGATGTTCAACAACCAAACATTACTACTACATCATCCTAAACATCCATTATGTTTCAATTTAGATGTCCAACATCCATTATGTTTCAATTCGGATGTTGAACATCCATTATGTTTTAACTTAGATGTTCAACATCCATCTTGTTTCCATTTAAATGTGCAACATCCATCATGTTTCAATTTGGATGTCCAACATCCATTTTGTTTCCTTTTGGATGTCCAACATCCATTATGTTGTAATTTGGATGCCCAATATCCATTTTGTTTCCATTTGGATGTCCCACATTATGTTTCAACTTGAATGTCCCACATCCATTATGTAATGTAATGAAACATAATGGATGTCCCACATTATGTTTCAACTTGAAATGTAATGGATGTCCCACATCCATTATGTAATGTAATGAAACATAATGGATGTCCCACATTCTGTTTCAACTTGAAATGTAATGGATGTCCAACATCCATTACATTTCATTTGGATGTCCCACATTATGTTTCAACTTGGATATCCCACATCCATTATGTTTCATTTGGTCCCACATCCATTATGTTTCAATTTGGATGTCCCACATCCATTATGTTTCAACTTGGATGTCCAACATCCATTTTATATCCATTTGGATCCATTATGTTTCATTTGGATGTCCCACATTCATTATGTTTCAACTTGAATGTCCAACATGCATTTTGTTTCCATTTGGATAACCAACATCCATTTTGTTTCACTTTGAATGTCCAACATTCATTATGTTTCAATTTGGATATCCAACATCCATGTTGTTTCCATTTGGATGTATGACATCCATGTTGTTTCATTTGGATGTCCAGCATCCATTTTGTTTCCATGGATGTCCAACATCCATTATGTAGTCACCCTATATCAAATAAAACCTCACTTATATTATTCTAGGTTGAGTTTTGTGGTAATTTGGATGTTCAACTTTCAAATTGCTATAAATTTTCGCCTCTCTCCTATCCTAGCATGAATAAGCTTCAATGCAAGAAGGAACCTTCTTACAACTACTAAAACACATGCTCCATATGGTTGATAAAGTAGGTACCTATCTCATGTCATGGAGGGTTACATCGACATTATCTACCTTCTTGCAACTGCTAGAACTTATGCTCCTGATAGTTAATAAAGCAGGTACCGATCTCTTGTCATGGAGGGTTTTGTCAGCATTGTCTCACTCTATGTTAAGTTTTGTGGCAATTCGGATGTTGAACATCCAAATTGCATTGCTACAAAATTTCACAATTGTTTTGGCAATTTGGATGTTCAACATCCAAATTGGTACAAAAGTTCACAAGTTTTGTGGAAATTTGGATTTTGACTATGGGGGTTCATTATATGTAAACCCTTTGTATCACGTGCGGGCCTACTTTAAAAACCCCTTATCTATGGTTTTTTCATGATAAAACACACCCTTTTTCTGTTTATCTTGTGAATACCCCTTTAATTGGTACTATTTTGTATGTAAAAAATGTGTTAAAAAAGAATTTTAAAAATCCCTTATGTTGAACCCACGTGCTATGCTTACATATTTATGTGACTGATCCGAGGATGTTGAACATCCAAATTGCTACAAAAATTCAAAATTGTTGTGACAGATTGGATGTTAAACATCCAAAATTTCACCTCTTTTCAAAAAGACATGGCCATCTTCCGAGTTTCCAAAAATACTAGGTAGTTTTTCTAATAATAACATGCGCTTTCTTTGCTCTCCATCACCATACTGATTTGTCGTTGAAAGCTTCTGACCATCGTTGCCGTCTACTACTATATTGATTTAACATTGAGAAGACAAGTTGCACATACCAAGAAGAAATAAAGAAATAAGAAAAAAGTGTAGGAGTGATAATCTGCATCATCTGACATTTGGTAAGATTCTACATTCAATGAGGATTTGGAGGATTTTGCAGGCGATGATGAAAAGCACAAGCACCGGAGGAGCCAGAAAGCTAGCAAGTCAGTCAAGGAGGAACGACTGATGCCAGGGTTGGCCAAAGTAATCAAAAGCAGTGTGAGGTCATCTATGGTTCTAAAAATTGGCCCGATTTTTGGTGTGTAAAATGTTCCAAGCTTGGACATTTGAAGGAGGACTACACTACAACTCATTATTGTGCTATTTGTAATTTGACTAACCATTCAATGGAGCAATGCTATTATTGTAGCCGCTCTCGATGCCAGCCTCCAAACTTCATGAATACCTATCCAAATTGTTACGGCTTAATCGATAGCACCAAATACAACCGATGGCAGTGGTAGCTGCTGCAACTCTAGACCCTTACCGACCATTTAGTCGCGGTAGCTACTGCAACTCTAGACCCTTACCGACCATTTAGTCGTGGTAGCTACTGCAACTCTATACCCTTACCGACCATTTAGTCGCGGTAGGGAAAATCCACCACCAAAAGGGTAACAATGTTTTTCTAGCC
This sequence comes from Cibotium barometz, assembly GCF_041138505.1. Classification (NCBI taxonomy): domain Eukaryota; kingdom Viridiplantae; phylum Streptophyta; class Polypodiopsida; order Cyatheales; family Cibotiaceae; genus Cibotium; species Cibotium barometz. The sequence continues at coordinate 54,648,721 of NC_141069.1, forward strand.
AATGGCATGGGCACTGTAAGAGACAATGTACTATTTGGATCAAACATCAGTAAGAGTTATAACCTCTACAACTAGTAACAGATAATAACGCGAGACCAGCAGTAGCAAATATGGTACTCATTACATAGGATTTCAATAGTGTGAACATGAGAATGATCCAACTGCCTTGGCAGTGACATGATCCCACAAGCAACAATGGTTCATCAACCTAGGGAAGGTCTCTCACCCAAAGGAACGATTACCTATGTGGTAGGACCACCAACAGATACAGGAGTAGGTTACACGGATGGTAGGGGAGGCCTAGGAAAGGGATCCGATCTTGCCTAGTATGATTGGTGCTATGGCTCTACGGAAGAACAACCATGATCAACACTTAGGAATTCAAAAATTTCAACAGTAGAGCTAGAAAACAAGATCCCTGACCAGACAGAGGTAGAGTTAACAAAGCTATTAAATCAAGGTCAAGGCTTGTTAATCCAATTCTAGGATTAACAAGAGCTACCGCCATTATCTTACATCAAGGAGTCATGGTAGATACATCAAAGGGTCATACATTCAAGATATAAAGTAATAGTTTCCAAAGCTACAACTTGGACGAGAGCCCGTAATAGTGTGATGAAGTATTTATGGCGATTCCCACTTCAAGAGCATGTGGTAGCAAGTTAGGATAAAGTCCAAAAGATTGGGAAAAAAACATCTTTTGTAATTGAATGGGGAGTTTTTGGTTCAAATGTAATGACATTTGGGATGAAGAATGTCCTAGCAACCTTCCAAAGGATGGTCCAAGAGATATTTGATGAAAACCTAAGCAGGTTTCTATGGGTGTTAGTGTTTTTGGGAGAGAATATGCTCACCTACATCTTGGATTGTGTTTGGCGAAATTCAAAAAACCCAATTATGCCTTAATCTAGCCAAGTTTCATTTTGCAGTCAATGCTAGAATTCTTCTTAGGCACATTGTCTCCAAGGATTTCCTTAGGGCGGGTAGATTTGTAGAAGGTGGTCATTCAGATCCTCAATAATATTGGTAATGCAAAATAGCTCAGTACGTTTCTTGGTGAAATACATTGCTGGTATAGTTGGTTGTGGAACATCCCCTTGCATGCCTTGATGAAGCAAGATAGAACGTATGAGTGGACAGAGGAATGTGATAAAGCCTTTCAATGGCGCTAATGGTATCTCCCATCATGCAGTGCTGAATTGGTCCAGATCGTTCCATGTGTTTGTGGATGCATCCGATGTCACTGTTGGTTGTGCCTTGATGTAGGAATATGAAGATGGATGGTTTCAAACCATTTACTATGCTAGTCGGTTCCTCTCTCAAGAAGAAAAGAATTACTCCACTATGGAAATAGAAGCTCTCAGGGTGATCTACTCTGTCAATAAAGTTAAACATTACTTTTGCTAGGTAATGAATTCACTTTTCATGTGGATTATAAGGCTCTTCTATATTTAATCAATAAACCTAATTTGATGGGAAAGCTGGCCCGTCGGTGGATGATGCTTCTTCAAGAGTTTACCTTTCAAATCTGCCGCACCCTTGGAAAGGAGCATGAGGTATGTGATTTCTTGTCATGGATTATAAATATATCCTTGTGGCTACTAACTACTGCACTAAATGGGTGGAAGCTCGTGCCTTTGAGGGATAACCAAGCAAAATTAGTAGCAAAAGTTCTATATGAAATGATTATGACCAATTATGGGTGCCCAATTGAATTAGTAAGTGATTAAGGTGGACATTATCTTAATATTGTAATCTGCAATTTGACAAAGCACCATAAGATTATTCATAAGAAGTCCACGATTTATTATCCAAGCAAATGGTCAGGCAGAATCCACCAATAAAATCCTCCAAAAGATTTTAAAGAAAGTAGTGAGAATAAGATAGATCGGGATTAAAGGCTTTACTCGGCATTATGGGCTTTTCGAACGGCTTACAAAGTAGCTACCAGCTTAATGCCTTTTTCTTTGGTTTATGGCGGCTTGGAAGTTTTGGTACCCATGGACTTTATTGTTCCCACTCTCATAGTAGCTATTTTTTCTCGCCTTCCCATCAAAGAGTCTTGACGTCATAGATTGAATCAATTAATGACCTTGGACGAGACTAGATTCTTAAGCTCTTGGATGACACAAGTATTACAACGTAGGTGCAAAATCTGGGTGGACCATTACAATGCAAGTGCAAAATCTGGGTGGACCATAGCACAAAGTTTAAATTTTTTGAAGTTGGTGACCCAGTATTGCTCTTTCACTCTCAGTTTGGCCCATACCCTTAGAAATTAAAATAATGATGAGTAGGTCCCTACCGTATTTCAGCTAAGGTTGGCTCGACTACCTTCTCTCTGATCATAATAAATGGTGTGCCATTGCCTAAATCAGTGAATCAATTCTAATTCAAACCATGTTATGGGAAATCACCAGATTATAAAAAATGGGCAGTTCAGTAAGAGGATGGGAATCAAGCTAAAACTTTGGAGGGTCTGGTTGAACCACCGGTGGATGATCAGTTGTGATTCCAAACTTTTGGGAGAAAGTTACGATGGCGGAGAGCCCATGGGCGGATTTTGTAATGGACAAATCCATGTGGGTGGATACCATGGTCACTTATACCGCAAAAGCATTGTTGAAGGAAACGATTACATGTTTCATTCATTTGGCGGAATTGGTGACTTCTTGGGAAGAAGTTAGCTTGAGGCCATGTGCTCACCATGCATATGATAATCTAGTTTGGACTAGCGTAAAAAATAAGATGCCTACATGAATATATAAGTGTAGATGGGTTGGCCATTATTCCTCTTATATAAATCTAAAATTTTTAGAAAATAGGGCAACCTTTTTCAAAAAGTACCCTAAAATGTCCAAAATTTGGCGAATATTTTCTAAAACCCTTCAAAATGGCCAAAATTTGGGCTCCCACTTGATGACTTTCAAACTCCATGCCAATCCAAATGTCATCATCATCACTTGACTCCCCTTCAAACTCATCTGCATATACATCTCTCAACTTCTCACATGCTTTTTGTAACTTCCCAATGCTTTTCCTACTGGAACATGACTTTCACCTATCTCCTTTGTGATCAGCTAACCATTCATATGCACTCTCCAAGACATCCTCAAAGTCATCTAACCTTCCCAATGCATTCTTCATTTCCTCCCAAGCTAATGCTGTATGCACTTTATGGATAATTTTATGAAACTTTGTGCATAGGTCAACCATACACCATTTCCTACATGCATCTTTATTTGAGCACTCATCAATTGCACACGGACAATCCTCTACCCCATGCTTCTGACTCATGCAAACCTCACTTTTCTTCTTCTTTTTACCCATTTCCAACTTTTGAAGTTAAATGATCATGCTTAAGCCCCCGTAAATGATGCACCACACCAAAGCGAGATCAAGAGTGCATAAGAAATGAAGAGCTCGGTACTGTACCGAGATTTGAGCCTTACCCAACCCAAGGTTGCTTAAATAAGTCATAAATGCTTCCATTTTTAGGATACTTATTTGATTTATGGGTATTTTAGCATGAAAGAAAAATCCACCTTAATGTGGTTTTGAAATGAACATTGTCTTACTTGTCCAAAAAAAACCAGGCTTTGATTGAAATTCTTTGCCTAATGATGTATTTTCTACTCAGAGTGCTTCTTCACCATCATTTGAATTACACCCTTTCTTAAAAATAGACAAACTGTCAATCTTCTGCACTCAATCTTCTGCACAACCTGATTATGTCTGAATCAGATTTTGCCTCCTGAATCTGATTTCACCTCCACTCAGAGTGCTTCTTCACCATCATTCGAATTACACCCTTTCTTAAAAATAGACAAACTGTCAATCTTTTGATTATGTCTGAATGAGATTTTGCCTCCTGAATCTGATTTCGCCTCTTGAATCTGATTTCGCCTCGTGAATCTGATTTCGAAACAGCACCTGAATCTGCAGCACTGCCTGAATCTGCAACAACAGCAGCAGTGCTTGAATCTGCTCACTTGCTTTGCATGCTCCTATTGTAGGCTCTATCCTAATCAACCATTGTGGTTGAAACCACCGTGATTCGCCAGTGTTTACTTTGCTCATAGCCAAACAGTTTTTTCACAGGAAATTATCACACAAGAACTATCATTTTAGATCACTCCTACTCTTGTCAGACCAAGAAAATCCTCACACACACAAAACTTCAGTTTCAAAACACACACATTCCTCTCAGATCACTACTACATTATTGTATCTACACTCAAGACACTGAATATGCAAAGTACAGGAAACAAGAATAAGATACATAGACTGCAAACTGCATCTTACATCAAAAATCTGCCATAGCTACACAGAAAATCTACCTAGTATCAAGAACGTCCATCTTCGTGTCTAACCGCCGAGAACTACCCCATATATAGACTTCTAACTTCCAAGATCCCAAAAGTCATCAAAATAGACAAACGTCAAAAATAGACTAAAGACCATACATATGATAAAAGTAATTCCTCCTAAGTCTAGCCTAAACATAGTTAGTTAAGGCTTTTGACTACGTTAGGGAAAAGTTATCCTGGTGGAATCGCCCGTGCTTTCGGGCAAAGGAAGTTTTTCCGGGTTTGGTTTTGGAAAAACCGATGGATTAGTCTCTTGTTTGGATATCTGTGGGCGAGGCCCCGAGTGTGGGACCCTACCCCGTGCAAGAAGTGCTACTTCTGCTGCTAGCACCCCTGAATTTGTTGCACGGTGGGGACAGGGATCTTACACTTGGTAGATCTCCTATCTGTAATACTACTAGCCCAATCAGCATCTGTACCCATGTAACTGTATCTCTGTACTAGCCTCATAGAAAAGTCCATAATCAACTGTGGATTTATATACCTAAGGATCCGTCTAGCTGCATCCAAGTGTGGCTTCCTAGGGGCCTCCATAAACTGACTCACAAGTCCAATAGCATGGCTCAAGTCTGGCCTTGTAATGGTCATGTAGATCAAACTACCCACTATGCGCCTGTATGTAGTGGGGTCCTCCAAAAGCTGACCTGTATCTACAGAAAGCATTGTGTTTTGCTCCAATGGCATTGTAATAGGCTTATAGCCTATCATACCATACTTGGAAGACATGTCCAAGCCATACTGCCTCTGCAATAGCAAAATGCCATGAGGTGATCTCACCACCTCTATGCCCAAGAAATACCGCAGCTCACCAAATCCTTCATCTCAAACTTCTGCTTCAAAAGCATCCCAACATCATGTATGTCTACATCACTATCACCAGTGATAATCAAGTCATCCACATAGATGACTAATAGCATGATCCTCTATCTGTCTTTCTCACATGTAGTGAAAAATCTGCATTGGATATCTGAAATTCAATGGTAACAAGATACTCCCAATCTTGTTTGACCATGCTCTGGGTGCCTGCTTCAAGCCATATAAGGCTTTGCGTATTTGCATAACTTGCACACAAAATCTTGATGTGCATCACTCTCATAACCTGGCGACTGCGCATCATGTACACTTCTTCTTGCAAATCACCATATAACAAAGCATTCTTTACATCCATTTAAGGTAAAGACCAACCCTTCACTGCAGCCATAGCAAAGATAAATCTCACAATTCATTCTTTTTGCAACCGGGCTGAATGTCACCTCATAGTCTATGCCATAAATCTTTACATCCATTTAAGGTAAAGACCAACCCAGCCATAGCAAAGATAAATCTCACAGTTTTGCCATACTCTATGCCATAAATCTTTACATCCATTTAAGGTAAAGACTAACCCTCGGGGGGGGGGGGGGGGGGGTCACTATATGTAAATCCTCTATATCACGTGCATTCAAGGCCTATTTAAAAAGTCCCTTATCTGTGAATTTTTTAGTGAATATGATGTATCCTTTCCTATTCAAATCTGTAATTTTTTTTTAAAATACAATAAATAAATCCCCTCTGTAAATATATTTCTGTAAGTTTTAAATATTTAAAATGTCCTTCTGTTGAACCCACGTGATACTTACATATTTATACGAGTGACCCCCCCGAGGACTAACCCTTCACTGCAGCCATAGCAAAGATAAATCTCACAGTTTTGCCATTCTTTTGCAACCGGGCTGAATGTCACCTCATAGTCTATGCCATAAATCTGCACATAGCCCTTGGCAACCAATCTTGCCTTGTGCCTGCTCACTGAACCATCAGCATTGTGCTTGACTTTATACATCCAATTGCCTTCTTTTCCTTAGACAAAGGCATTAACTCCCATGTTGCATAAAAATTTGCATCCAATACTGCCATCTCCTCATCCATGGCATTTTCCCATTTCTTATTTCCAATTTCCTACTCAAAGCAAGTGGGCTCAACCTCCTATATTGCTTTTACCATGTAAGCATAATGATGGGTTGTATATCCATCATATCTCAACCTATCAGCAGGGTATCTAAGCCTCGTAGACTTGCGTACACCTGGATCACTACGAGGTGTCCTCAAAACAACTCTAGTTCTCCTTACACCAGGAGTAACCACATACAGAATGCCAAGCTCCTCATCAAGGCTGTACTGCGAGCCACTAGAGTCACCATCCACATATGAGTGACCTGCTGATAGATCAGGCACAAAAGGTTGATCTACCTTTTCATTCCCTTTCCATGTGATACATGTGTACTTGCATCATTCCTCAAGCTACGTGACCATGGGCTAACATTTGATCCACTACTCGAGGACTCCCCAGGTCCACTCACCACCTTTGATTGTTTCTCTACATGTGGTGCAACATCAGCACTTCTTACATCTGCATCTTCTATAGCATTCACTACTGGTGCATACCAACTAATCATCTCATCGAAGATAACATCGATGCTCACTCACATCTCGTGAGTGATAGGGTTATATAATCTATAATGTTTTTGTTCCATAGCATAACCAATGAAGATGTATTTCTTTGCCTTTGGATCCAACTTTGTTCTCACTTTATCAGCAACATGTACATATGCAATACACACAAATACTTTCAAGTGAGCCACATTCGGTCTTATGCCTGTAAACTTCTGTTTAGGAGTCATAGCATGAACAGGTGCAGTGAGTGTCCTGTTCATAATGTACATAGCAATTGCTACTACTTCTACCCAAAAGTAATGTGGCATATTCTTTTCAGCCACTATCAAGGCATATTCTTTTCAGCCACCATCAAGGCATGTGCCACTTCTGCAATGTGCCTGTTTTTCCTTTCTGCAACACCATTCTGTTGTTGCGAAGTGTACCTGCACGTAAACTGCCTCTTAATTCCCTGATTTCTCAGGAAATCGCTGAACTCATTGTTGCAGAAATATTCTCCCCCACCATCTGATCTTAGGCATTTTATTTGCATGCCTTTTTTCTTCTCGACCAAGGCTTTAAATGTCTGAAAGTGAGCAAACACCTCACTTTTCTCCTTCATGAAATAAACCCACACTTTCCTAGTGTGGTCACTCATCAATGAATGTAACATAGTACCTACAACCTGCAATTGTTGCAGCCTTGTCGGTCCCCATACATCTGAACGCATGACATCCAATGGGCTTGCAATTAACATGATTTTCATGTGGGAAAGCTTGTTTGGCATGCTTCACATACCTTATGCATACCGTCAACCTTAAACTTTGGCAAACCTGCAATGATATTTTGGGCTTGCATAGACTTCAGTCGCTGTACATTCACATGACCAATGTGCTTGTGCCATATGTCAATATCTACAAATGATACTTGTTCCATGTGCAAACATGGCTACCTTTATCTCAGGCATGTTCATATCCAAAGTAAACATCCTGCCATTTCTGTTACCCTTTGCAACCAAGCGACACTTATTTTTGAAGTCTTGCACAAAACATCCTTGAGGATTAAATCTCACTTTGCAGACCTTACTCAACCATCTGTCCAACAGAAACCAAGTTCTTTGTAATATTCGAAACATGAAGTACATCAGCCAAGTACTTCATTTTGCCATCCTTTATAGACAATGGCACTTTACCAACATGCGCAATGGGATGCACAGTATTATCACATGTTTCTAGATAACCTGGTTTTTCCATTTTTTGCATATCTCTAAACCACTCAGCATGACTAGTCATGTGGTTAGAGGTGCCAGAATCCATATACCATATATCTTGAGATCCTGACACATCCCCTGTTATGGAACTAAGCATGTGCTGCATCACAAATAGCTGCTCACTTCTGTCTCATCACCTCCATGTTTGCTAGATGATGCATAGTTGCCTTGCTGTAACTTTCCACTTTTAATGTCATTTTGCTTTTTGTAGCAGTATTTTGCCATGTGTCCTGGTTTGGCACAGTATAGCACTCTATACTATTAGCATTTTGATTTCTTTGCTAACCACCTTGGCCTCTTTGGCTCCCCCTACCTCCAGAGTGGTCTCTTCCACCTATGTATGATTGATGTTGTGAATCATTGGACTGTTGTTGTCCAGAATTCTGATTTTCTTGTCGGCTACCACCTTGTCCTTGACCACGACCTCTACCTCTGCCTCTACCTGAATTAGAGTAGAAGGCATGTTCCGATGGGTTCTTTCTTTGTGAAGAAGAATCCTCACCTAAAGTCTTTTCTTCTATGATCGGCATAGATATCAAGTCCCAAAAGTTCGGAATATTCTCCCTAGCTGCAATGGAGATCTTGAATGGCTTGTACTCGTTGCCAAGCTCATTCAGACAGACACTCACCAAACATCATCCTCCCCACCACTGATACATTGAAAGACCCAAGGGATTCAATAATGCCCTTGATCTTTAAGGCATATTCATTGATGGATATCCTTTTCATTTCCACAGTATGCAACTCTTGCTTTAACTGCAACTTCCTTACCTTTGTGTTAGTCTGGAACATCTGAACTAGATTCTGCCATGCAACTGTTGGAGTTTTTGCATCTTGTATGTGTCCTATCATAGTGTCTATGACATTAATTGAAAGCCACCCTGATTCCAATCCTTGAATGCCTTTATATCTGTAGAAGTGGCATTCTCCTCAGATAACTATGGAGGCTTCTCATTGTCTCCTTTTACATAATCCCAAAATCCTTTACCCATTAGGAAATTGGTCATTCTAAACTTCTAGGCATGGAAGTTATTATTATCCAGCTTCTCACTAACAATTTGATTAATTCCGTCAGAAATGTTTTTCTACAGGCAATCAAATAACCTGCAAACAGACAACTTCTGTATGCAACCTGTAATACAACAATATCTCCTATAACTGTTGGAGTGGTACTTCAGCGCATAGCCTGTGTGTCACCAAATGTGACCAGAGTACATGTACATACATCTAGTATCACCAATACATGTGCAAACCCTTTCTACACTTCCAAAATGTACTTCTGCACTACAATAACCAGATTTTGAGTAGAAACAGTTCTATACAAGAACTTCCAGAAAACTGTCGAAAATACCATGCAGTGACGAAACGGGGCCCATAATGCACCCGAAACACAAATCGTGGTGAAAAATCGACATCCAATAAGACAATATACCTGTCTTATAGCTCCGCTCCCACGAATACAGCTCCTCAATCGGAGATGTGTAGCTACTAAGGAGGGGGTGTTGTACCTAAACCAAGAAGGGCAAAGAGATGATGGTGCTCTTATCCGTGTAGTACTACTTCCTTCCTTGCTTATCCTTACCTCTTGCTTGCCTCCTTAGCTCTCACACAAACCAGGCTCTGATACCATAAAGAGAATGTGGGGGAGAGGGAGAGCTTCAAACCTTAGCAAGCAAACACGTACACACAAGAGAGCAAGACGAAAGAGAGAGATGGATAGCTGAATTTTCTTCTATCTTCTTCTTCTCTACTCAACTCAACATAACATAAAGATAAGAGTACACACTATATGGGTTAGTACTCAACTTCTATAACATACAAGGGTCGGTCCATAATGTGAACTCGACTAAATGAGCTGGCACTATAACTATGCCAGTCTCTAGTAATCCAAAATGGCTATCACACAACCAGTCATCCCACTGGCCGCATATCACCCATAATCTTACCAACCATGCCAGTGGTGTAGATACGGAAGCTATCACCCAGGCGAGTTATCAATATCTACCCCATAGTACTAGTTGAGCTTGATATCTCAATAGACCATACAAGTATTGCAGTTAGACTCCTCAAAGAGCATGAGCTCTCATCTGTATTGTTAGAGACTTATTAAAAAAAGTGTTCATCTCCTCCCATTCTCTGATTGGCGTTTGAAAGTAATGAAACAATGGATGCCCATATTGCACTAGTTTATGACCATACCTATCAAACCTTATACCATCTTGAACATCTTTGACTCCATCTAAATGGTAAAGATATGGTAAAAGTTACATCCCAAGAACTTCATCCTTAGTCTTACAATCAAAGAGACTCACGAGAAGATGCAATTCCTTGATGGACTCAAACATCCCTTGTTGACGATGGGTGTGTACACCCCCTAGCATTTTGGCATTATCTTGGGTGTGAACACCCCCTAGCACTAGTAGCATTATATTAGGCTAATGAGTTGTGGGATTTGGTTATTACAAGATGCCATATCAAGAAGTGGTTACAAGAGGGCTAGTGGGGAGTTAGGATCCTGTGGAGGTTATGGGAGCCCAATAGTAACATGGGTAGCCCCAACAGTCACATGGGTATCCAAAGAGTCACATGGTTGGATGGCTATATAAAGCCTCTCTTGTATGTAAATTGGACATGACATGGACAAGACTATTGTATGGACATGATTATTACACATGATTCTTGTTCACACAATATGTGATACATGGATACGGAATACACTATGATGTTATGTTATTATGCTTGTATGTTTATCTTATTCTTGATCCATGCCTCCTACTCCATGCTCATGTGTACATGTGTACTCCATAGCTATGTATGTGGAGCATGTGTTGCTTGCATGCTAGCAAGGCTATGCTAACACTTGGCCATCACAATGGGGTATGAAGGTTCAATCTTCTCCTTTCCCCAAGCTCTTGATTAGAAGTCTAATGCTTAATCCATATGCATTTCTTGCAAGAAGAGAGATTAGTAACATGCATGATTCTTTCTTGATTCTAGATTAGCCATCATGTTTATTGCTTTTGGGAGATTAGTGTGTTCCTGATGTTCTTAATATTTTGCGTGCTTCTTGCATCTTGGGTGGCCCCATGCTCTTAAAAGCATGCCAAAAGCTATAGCCATTTCAGCACCCTCTTCTCAATTATGCACTTTGTGTGGAAATCCACTACTACGATGTTAACAAATGTCCTTCTCTCAGAATATTTAGCCTTGTCAAGCCCACTTGCTCATTTAATCTTCTGCTTTAAACCCTTCATTGCCCTTACAACTTCATTGGGCACCTTGTGAGTAATGCTTCCAGTTCATACGCCTGCTTCCTGTAACAACCTTAGCTCTGCAAGAGTCCCTTGTGCTCATATATGAGAAGTTGCATGTGGGTTCATCTTTTGATGTGAGAATGCTACACTTAATCTTCTACAAGCTTAATCAGAGATGAGTTCAGTATGCAGAAGGCACAACGTCTGCGGGAAGTGATTGCACTCCTAACAATGTGCTTGTTGACCTGTATGCTCACGAACTTGCCGAGGCCTCGACTCCAACCGTGGCCTTCACCCTTCCTCACCCATCAATCGGTTCGCCCAGCATTGAATCACCCATCACCTCCAGGGCATCTTTCTAATCTTTTCCTCTTCTTCCACCTCTGGTTTCACCGAGAGAAAACCCCTCCTTTCACTATAATCCATACAACCCCAATCGGAAGCTCTACTACAAACGCCACAGCAGGTTAAGAATGGAGAAATCGAGGAAAGAACATCAACAAGCGTCTGCAGGCCTCGGAATAGAGAGGTTACATCAAGTACCAAGTCTTCTACTCCTGCAACAGTAGGTTTCCGAACCCCAATGGGGACCGAGACTCACATGTTCCCAATGTCTCATGATCTCATCTCAAAAAAGGGCTCAATCTGCTGAGAGAGACAACGACTGCCTCAAGGACTACGACGACTAAAGCTTCTCTTGTGATGCACCTCCCAATGGCTCCCATGGAAGAAGGCCATTTTTTTTGGGCTGTGACTGCCGTTTCATGCGTATTATGGATGAACGTTGATGTCATCTCCAATTGCAGCTTGATGATGGATGGGAGATGTGTGTGATTAACCAGCAAGCTTTATTATCTCCCCGCCTATCCCATGACCAGGTGTAAGAATCCACTCATTCATTGCATCCTATTTTTTTCTAATTACAAGGACGCTATTTTATGGCATTTTAAATTTTGAAACAAAACAATATAAGCACGTGTTTACACAAGAATAGAGCTCTATTCACACACATAATACGAGTGGTTTCTCTAACAATTAAAGCTCTCAAGGCAAAGTTTGACCAAGTGCGGAAGATGGGTCCACGTGCCCTTCCAACTTTCGAAAACGAGGCTGAATTAGCATAAGAAAGAAGATTTTTTTCGCTAAGAACACTAAAGTTAAGATCAGATTTTTTTCGCTAAGAACACTAAAGTTAAGATCAAACAGCCTTGCATGTGAACGGCAAGAACCTTGGTATTGCACCAAGCTCTAGTGCAGTTGGTCGGGGGTTTTGATCAAATCAAACACTAAAAATGGCATATTAGGACATGTTGCTTTTGCTCATCTATGCCTACTGCATGGAGTATATGGAATGCAACCTTCACCTCCGTGGGAAACTCGGGATGGACGACCTGATGAACTTGAATGGTAAGTAATGGGACAATATAATTACATCAATTGTTGAAGTATTGTCTTAAAATATGGTGTCAAAAGAAAATTGATAATAAAATTAAAAGAACGAACCATGAGAGCGTCAAGGAGACGCTCTCATGGTATGAGGCATGAGGTCTGGAGGAAGCCGAGCAAGGTCGTGATCGCACGATATTAATATTAAAAGAATGAGGGCTGAGATGGCAAAGGAGACGCTTAGATGAGGACATTACTACCGAGACACCTGTAACACCTAGTGAGAGACATGAGGTTCGGAGGAAGCCCATGCGAGGTCTTGGCCGTGACACCTGTAAGTCCTAAAATGAGGCATGAGGGCCAAAGGAAGAGTCTTGGCCGAGTCGCATGTAAGACCCAGGAAGAAGGCATGAGGTCCAGAGGAATCCCAATTGAAGATCCTCGGAAGATCCCTACTGTGAGTCACCTATAAGTCCCAGATAAAGAGGCATGAAAGCCAGAGGAGAAAGCTCAGTGAGAGACCTGTTGAGACGTCCGTAAGACCGAGTGAGAAGGAATGAGGTCCGGATAAAAGGTCCACTGAGTTCTCTACCAAGTTGCCTATAAAGAAAATGAACAAACAAAATATAAACTAAAATGGAAACAGTAAAAGCATAAGAAAATGATGTAATGATTTCGAGAATGCATGTACTTGTTGGCTGTTATAATTTCAGGACACCCAAGGGAGGACTCACCATGTGGACTTCCGGAGATGAAGCTCACTTCCCAGACACATGGAGCAAAAGAAGGTGGCTACATCGACACAGATGGTAGCATACTTGAGTTCCCATTGACAAGATTCTTCATGAGCATATACTTGTGGAGAACTCTTCATCAGATTGGTGGAAATCATCTTCCCATCATATCCTTGGTCTACCACCATCCGTTTTTGTGGTTCAACATGATATGTTATATATAACTTGAAGTGGCTTGCATTGTACCTTCTGGCAACCATTTACTCATAAATTTTCATGATGTACTTGGAATTAATAAGAGATAATACACTCCCAACTAAACAAAGGGGAAAAGAGGTGTTGAACGGGTGTGTACAACCCCTAGCATTTTGACATTAGCTTGGGTGTGAAAACCCTCTAGCATTAGGTGCTTAGACTAATGAGTTGTGGGATTTTGTTATTACAAAATGTCATATCAAGAAGTGGTTACAAGAGGGGGCTAGTGGGGAGTTAGGATCTTGAGAAGGTAATGGGAGCCCAATAGTCACATGGGTAGTCACATGGGTAGCCCAACAGCCACATGGGTAGCCCAACAATCACATGGTTGGATGGCTATATAAATCCCCTCTTGTGTGCAAATTGGACATGACATGGACACGACTATTGTATAGACATGATTCTTACACATGCATCTTGTACACACAATATGTGATACATGGACATGATTCGTACACATGCATCTTGTACACACAATATGTGATACATGGATATGAAATACACTATGATGTTATGTTATTATGCTTGCATGTTTATCTTGTGTCTTTTATCTTGTTCTTGATCCATGCCTCCTACTCTATGCTCATGTATACATGTGTACTCCATTGCTATGTATGTAGGAGTGTATGTAGGAGGTCAAAACTCAACACTTGTGTGGTTCTGAACCACCTAATTGGCAATGGAGGAGACGCGACTAATGCAACTATGCCCAATGAGATAAGCGAACACTACTGCATTGTCCCACCAATCTATCTAGGCTAAGAGAGTTTGTCATACCAGCACATAGGGCGGTTCTTACATTTGTCAGGATCCCTGATGTGAGTCCTAATCCTATTTCTAGATAAGAGTCACATCCACATGAGAATGACTCTGAGTGCACATCCCGATGAGAAGGCATATCTTAACAAGAAAGTTCTCGACACAGTCAAGGTATCAAATAGACTTACACATCACAGAAAAAGGAGAATTTCATAGACAAATCACTTATATCACTAGATCAGAGGCTTATCCTAAAAGTACAATCCCATATCACACTCTCAGTTGTTTTTTCTATTCTCTTGTATCCAGTATATCTCTCTAGATAGTTTTCCTTTTCCCTTTTACATCTGCCTAGGTACTACTCGTTGGCAAGATTCAGTTATAAGGTTATTACAAGAAAGAAGATTCAAGTCCGGAGAGTTTGTTGCCCAACGGATATATTGGGCAGCAAAGATGCCGGCAAGGTTGGGCGCGATCGACGGTTGGATGACCCCTAACACTTGGCGATCACGGTGGATGCTGCACCAACAATGAAGCCCACTTGATTCCTTATTGTTTCCCTCCAGACCACTTAATTTCTTTGAAAATAAATACAAAAATTTTATCTTTGGAATCTGGGTCTAAACCTTAAGGCCTATTACAGTCCTCTTCATCCAGTCCTTCCTCTGTGCGAGGCCCCAGAGACAAACTTTATTGTCTTGTCCTGGGTATACCTGGGCTCGTAAACACTCTTCCTACTGCTTACCCATGCATGTACGACCATCAGAACTGCATGTCAATGGGGTTGGGATAGAGGAAGATGTAGCGTTCTCTTAGTGAAACAAAAAGGGTGCATCGTCAATCGTATATCCCCCCTTTGCCGCCTGCACCATCACCTCCGCCTCCGCCTCCTTCAACTGCACATCGCCAAATCGAGTAACAGCGAGGCCTCTTAACATCACCCCCATCTTAGCGGGTCGCCCTCGCCTCCTTTGATAGCCTTCATAACACAAAATGGTGTTGAAGCTATTAGCAATGTGCTTGTTGATCCGTATGCTCACGCACTTGCCCAGGCCTTGACTCCAACCTTGGCCTTCACCCTTCCTCACCCATCACCCGGTTTGCCCAACATTGAATCGCCCATCACCTCCAGGGCATCTTTCCATCTTCTGCCACCTCTGGTTTCACCGAGAGAAAACCCCTCCTTTCACTATAATCCATACAACCCCAATAGAAAGCTCTACTGAAAACATCAAGGAGAGACAATAGCTGTCGCCCTCAAGGACTACGGAGACTAAGGCTTCTAATGGCTCTTGTGATGCACCTCCCAATGGCTCCCATGGAAGAAGGCTGTTTTTTTAGTCGGGGTGGCCCTACTGTGACTACCGTTTCATGCGTATCATGGATGAATGTGGATTTCATCTCCAATTGCAG